>NC_143028.1:36698750-37060000 GCF_057628025.1 Oncorhynchus mykiss | reverse complement strand
AGCAGGTTTTCAAAGTTGAGTTTGGTCTGCTTTGTGTTAAACATTTTGCCATGGAAAAAAATATACTACCCTCCCTCCTCTCCCCCAGTGAAAGTCTGGTCACTTCAGAGACCTTGCAGACCTGGCAGTTTCCCCTTTCCCCTTTGGAGCGTGCTAAAACGGGGTGCCCCAGCTGTGGGAAGCATGCTAGTCACTCCCCTCCTTCCCTCCCTCCGCCTCCCCTGCCATCCCCTTATCAACAAGCAACAAGAGAGGGTGTAAGGAGAGGAGGAGGTGGAGGAGGAGAGGATACACACAGAGAAACAGAGACATGAAGGACACTATATTTAGAGCTTGAGTTGTCACCTTCTGTTTTTCCTCCCTTGAATAATCCCAGCTTGACAGCACGAATCCTGTGGAGCAGAGGTTGCTGGGATATACCACCCTGTCATCTCCGGAGAGAAACACAGCCAGCGAGATAATCATGTTCTCTCCAGGCTTGCGTGCCACAGCCACCTCATATAATTCTGTTGAAGCAATTTGTCAGAGGCCTTAGCGAGGAAAAAAATACAGACGTGAAGGGGAGCTATGAGCCTGCTGACCATAACACTGCCGATACACATTTCATGCATGGGAGTCGAAAACTGGCAACCCAGAGATCTCCATCCACCGCCCCCCAATCTGTAGATCAGTGGACGAGCACCAAACCCACTAGACCTAAACTATCAGACCGCCCAAGTGACACGTGGGAACTGCACCGACTTGGCTTCTCAGAGCCCATTCTGCAAAACACACAGCAAAGGCATGACTGCATGTATTACAAATTGTCTGTCCGGGACAGCGATGTGCATCTCTTTATCAACGTTTGTGTACACACACAGCCGGCAGAGAGGAACGAGGGAGGGAGGAGGCGGGACGCAGATGACATATGACACGGCAGCAGCAGATGTGCAGAGCAGAGGGGGTGGAATAGCTCAGTCACAGTAGGGAGGGGAGAGGAGAGGAGAGCAGGCAGGGGCTTTGACATTACATGCGTGGACTGATGTACTAGCTATGTCAGCTGCCCCTTACATTGTATGTCTTACATGGCACACTCCATCCTTACCTAACAGCAGTGGGTCTCTGTGTCAGCTGGGTTAGGGGACTCCGTGCTACGGAGGTGGGAGGGTGTGCATCAATAGTCAGCAAATGATGCAAATCATCAAGATATTTGCGGTCTCTTTTTATGTTTCCTGCTGGGTCTATGTGATGCCATTCTGTCAGGTGTTCCCTGTACCTGGTCATGTGGTCAGATACCCTGGAACCATAATCAACTTTAAGACAAGTTCATCAATGGCTTCTACCCTCTCACCTCTACCTGCTTGCTATGAAAATGAAACGTTGAGTAATCGCGAGTAGCGGACATAACCGGAGACCCAGACACGGTTTCCCCGGTGATCATTATACCTTTACAAAGTTTCATGTCTTCTAAGTGAACTTTTGTTTAATACAAAGGGAGAGGCAACGGTTATTGAAGGAGTCAGTGGATATGTCATAACTGATTGGCAGTGGCAAGCAAGAAGCCTTGTACTGTACTGATGGTTTTGATTCTGGTCTCATTGGGAGTGTTGCACCCCGAAACCGTGTCCGCGTTAGTATGTCGGTCTGGAGCCCGGGGCAGGTTTTTGTTCTGCCTGGGAAGACTTGGGAAGGCTTGACAAAGTCACCCTGGGTCTGTGCACTTGCTGTCTCTTGGCAGGTTAGCTGTGGATAAGCTTTCAGCGGCTCATTGATTGCTGAGGGCCTCTGTTCTGGGTAAGGCCTGCCGGGGCACTTAGCTCTGGCTCCAGTGTCACACTTACAATTGACCCAAATAAATATGAACCTTGGAGCCTGGGAGAGAGATGGAAGGAGATGGGGGGAGATAAACGCATGGGCATGTAACTCTCTTTGTTTCACTATTCGCACACACAGACACCCACCCACCAACTAACACACGCAAACACACACACACACACACACACACTCCCACCTCGTGTCCATTACATGGAGACCTGACTGCGGACTTTTCTCCTCTCACTCCCTTGTCTTTCTTTCTCGGCTGGCCACCTCTCTCTCTTTTAGACACTGAACGCTCAGTCGCAAGGCTCTCAGACAGACAGAGCACAAATGGACCGCCATAATGCTCCCCCTTTCAGCAGACACGTCAGCAAGGGTATCAGACAACCCATACAGTGGAGAAACGAACCACAGGCAGGCGGAAAGCTTCGGAAGCACCTTTCAGCAGGCCATTTAACCCTGAATAGTTTTTACTCTCTTACCAGCCACAGCAGGCATGGCACTATGTCTGCCCGCGGTTATTTTTCTTCTTCTCCTAATCTAAGAAATCTGGGCTATTGTAATCGCAGAGCCAGAGAGCAACAATGAAGGAAGTCTAAGTGAAGGTCACTGTGAGCAGCAGCCTAATTCACAGAACAGGGGACGCAGACACATAGTCAGACACGATCTCTCGGCGTTAACATCGTCCACCCTGAGAGCACGGACAGGAGCGGTGCGCTAACGCTGAGCTCTTTGTGCTACTGTGATCCCGATTTAAACCGTAAGGTTGTGTGATAGAGAAAGATAAAGCGAGTTGGGGAAAGAAAAAAAAGCCAGGGGAAGTTGAAGTGACCTTGAGATTCGGTGTGAGAAGTAGTCCAATTATATGACTGTCTGGCCGCGCGTTTTCTCTCCCATTTCAAGGGTTGTTTTTTTTTGTTTTTTTTTCCTTTCTCTCCCTCGCAACTCTGTTTCCAGGTGTTTCACCCTGAACCAAAGGCAAAAGGAAAACGACGTTAAACGCGATCAAATGCGACTGAAGATTAGTGTAACAAGCTATTACTAGCTAATATGCTCCCATTCTCCCAGGGTGTGGGGGCCGTCAGTTAAGCCCAAGTGTGACTGGATCCTGTTTTTTTTTGGGGGGGGGGGGGGGGGGGGTCATGACCCCTGGGGAGCCCCACACCCTGAAATAGCATGTAATTATAGAGCTTGTTTGAGCATAAATAAGAAGCTAGAATCAGAAGCTAAAACCAGTCAGTCCTACTCACTCTTCACAAACAAAGACAGCAGAAAGGTACACTGAATTAGGAACACAACGGCGGTGCTTTGTTTGTGCTGCAACAATTGTATTACAACCTCCACCATCCACTTTGTCAGCAATTTCTACCAGCCGGAAGAGGAAGTGAGGCAACGTCTACATATCTAGTATGGGTCTCAGCAATGTCAGTAAACACACTCTCTCTGTTCTTTGAAGACCCAAGTGCCCTCTTTATCTCATAACCATCAAATCTGTTGGCTAAGCAGCCTGTGATGAGCACTTTGAAAATGTGTTTGTACTTGTATGCGAGCGCGTACGACAGTTTTTGTGTGTGTGTGTGACTGTATAAGGGAGAGCTTTATTCAACGGTGCTGTGGTGTATACAATAGGTGTAGATGGTGTGCCTGCCTGCCTGCCTGTTTCTACACGGGCCAGTGTTTTTTCTTCCCCTTTCGGCTTACACTGCTAAAGCAGTGTGGGAGATGATCGATGCTTACGAGTCCTGAGTGGACATTCCTTTACTCTGAGCCGCTGTTTGCTCTTCCCGTATCACAGGTGATAACTCAGAGCCCTGCACTGACTCTGACCCACTCATTGGTTGCTTTTTATAGACCTCACTATACTACAGACAACTGGTAGGGACTTATAAAGAAAGCTCAGACCTGATGGGGACTTAAGCATAGATTTGAAGATAAGGTAGACCGACTGATATTATTCAACGGAAACTAAAAATGATTTCTGAGTCAAGAACACTGGAAATGAACTCAATGCTCAGACGAGAATGTCAGTTGAATAAATATATAGAAATTATACAGCTCAGAAGGACAGAAAACGACATTCTAAAAAACATGTGCAACCTTGAGCATTTAGCTTTTCCTAACCACTGTGCTGGGAATTAATCATAGTGAATCTGCTGTCATGTCACAATGGAGTTATGTGATGGCTAGCATGTGACGCGTCTCTCCCCTCCGGGCCACCGTTTAGCATGTAAATCCTTAAAGCTTTCACTCATTCAGCAGATCTCTCTCTCTCTCTCTCTCTCTCTCTCTCTCTCTCTCTCTCTCTCTCTCTCTCTCTCTCTCTCTCTCTCTCTCTCTCTCTCTCTCTCTCTCTCTCTCTCTCTCTCTCTCTCTCTCTCTCTCTCTCTCTCTCTCTCTCTCTCTCTGAGGAAATAAACGATCTATAGATCTATACTGTAACATTTATATTAAAATACAACCTCAATTTTGAACTGATGACAAAGGTGCATTAAATGGCAATGTGAACCAACGTGACTTGAATGTGGATTCAACCAGGGTAGTTGTATTAACTGAAAAAATGCCTCTTATATCTTAGATGCATCAGTCCAAGGTCTCTGTGAGATTGTCTGTAGCGCAGGTTCCCTGAATGAGTTGACTGATGATGAACATGCTCTCCAAGTAGCAGGAGCCTACAAGCACTCAAGTCCTCATCCAAAGAAGGAAGTGCTTGTATTTATATTTATTTATTTTATTTTACCTTTATTTAACTAGGCAAGTCAGTTAAGAACAAATTCTTATTTTCAATGACGGCCTAGGAACAGTGGGTTAACTGCCTGTTCAGGGGCAGAACGACAGATTTGTACCTTGTCAGCTCGGGGGTTTGAACTCGCAACCTTCCGGTTACTAGTCCAACACTAGGCTACCCTGCCGCCCCGGCAAAGCAATATTCAAAGCAATCAATAATGCCAGACATACTAAATGAACTCCCAAACTTGTTTTAGTTACTCTGTCTGACGGTCTGATACCTCCTCAGAAGATAGGGCTGGCCAAAGTCTAACCCCTCTGATGACCAGCACAAGCCACATTAATGCCACAGGTTAGCTTCTGCATTTTGCCAACACAGTCCACAATGTATAACTGTTCCAATAGACAGAGATTGCCAGCATGAACCAGTGGGTGCAATAGGTTGTGTAAAGCTTGGAGCGTTGAAAACAAAAAGCTTGTTAAAAACAGTTGGATGGTTATAAGGAGATTAGAGTTGCATTTTCAAGAGGTTGTTAAAATTCAGTCGAGCCCCCTTGGAAAGCTCCAAGGAATCTTGCCCCCCCCCGCCCCCATGTGTATGCTTTGTAAAATGTGTAGCTAATTATTTGGCTCACCAAGGTCCATAAAGGAATCAATATAGGCACATTTAAAAGCAATTCCCCTTAGTGTGAGCCAAAACAACACAATTAGAAAATGTGCAGCTCATGTTCAATTCTAGTCACCAGCAAAGTGAAGTTGCTCTGTCAAGCATATAGGGTCGTTCCATTTGATTTCAAATATTTTTTGACCTTTGACCTTTTGTTTTGAACAAAACTTTCCATTCATTTTTTGCCCATGGTAGAAAAGGTCATAAAGTGACTTTTTTGACCTAAATGCCAAAAACATTCAAGAGACATCGGTGCTCAAAGTTGCATACCCCACGATGCCATGAGACATCCAAGTATTCATTACTGGAAAAGATTAACAGAGTTTGATATAATTTCAAATCTGACAATGTTTTCAACCTATCTGATAATTTCTTGAATTTCTTTTTTAAATACAAATTATGATTGATTTTTTAATTTATTTTTTACCTTTAACGTCAACAAACCCCCATTTTTACATATGTTGTAACTTAGACACTATTTTACATTGTTTGATGTGTTTGTGTTGTGCCCACCATTGGTTGAGACACAGCATGCTCAGGGTGGGTATCATTTCAATCATAGAAATAGGATTCAGAGACTGGACCTTCAGACCACTGCAATGTAGCTGAAACACCATTGAAATTGAATTGAAATGGTAACTTCCAATCACTACCACAAAGATGGCCGCCGGTCCACCCACCATCGAATGTCAACTTATTTGGGAATTGTCTATTCCATTATTTACATTTAAATAGGTTTCCTATACAATATTGACAGTATAATTTAAAACAACTGATATCCCCATTCAAGTCAACATTCTCTGATGTGTGGGCTTCCAACAATCTTTGTGGCCCAATTTGAGTTTTAAATGTCAATTTTATAAATTCTAGTACATTTATTTTCCAGAATATGACACCCACCCTGTATTCAAGAGCATGCAACATGATAAAATAGATAACGCTGTTTGTAAAAGCTTTTAAATGATATCAAACTCAACCGTTAATCTTTTCCAGTGACTAAGACTTGGATGTCTCATGGTATGGCGGGGAATGCAAAATGGGTCAAATTTGAGCACCTCAATGTTTTAACATTCAGGTCCAAAAAGTCCCTTTCTGAACACTTCCACTATGGGCAAATATGTATGGAAAGTTTTGTTCAAATCAAAAGGGATGTGGTCAAAAAGGGATTGAATTCAAATGGAACGACCCTATAGATCTCTCAACAACCAATGAATAACAACAACAAAAAAGGAACTGATTTAAAGGAAATTGGAAAGAAATGACCATTTTGGAGCAGTGCGATTGTAAACTTGAAACCAGTGGGTTGTGAAAACCAATTTAATTAGAGAGTGAAAACCGACAAGTAAGCAAAATGAAAGAGGGAGAGGGAGAGGGAGAGGGAGAGAGAGAGAGAGAGAGAGAGAGAGAGAGAGAGAGACTCAGGTTGCCCAATTCCACATAACTCACAGGCAAAAAAAAAAAAAAAAGTGCAAAATCTATTCTCATTCCCCACATGAGGTGATGAGGATTTAAAGACATCTGGAGGTTTAGCGAGGCCTCCTCTCTTTTGAGCTCCACACCGGGGTTCACATCACAATTAGCCCTACATGCACACAGTGCAACGGGATTGATAAAGCATCAGAGATTATGGTACACCATAAAGGTCCACTTTCAAGGTACAGTTCACTACACAGACAGGGCCTCACGTGCCAATTTAAGTATTCATAATACACTGGGCTCTGCCGAGGGCAGACGAAGCGCTGTTGGAGGACTGTGGTAGTCAGTCAGACAGTCTGTTTAATGAAGATTTGGTCTCTGGCCCTGACCAGTAGGCACAAACAGCACTTCTTCTCTCCCCTGCTCATGTCTCTCGTCAACCTCCTCTCTCAGCAGATAATCAAGCTTCAGCCAGAGAGAGGTGGCTGGGCTCACACTGACACCACGGTGTGCCAAGCACGTAGCTGTCTGTAACGCCTTCCTAGTCCCCCTAAACCCTACATTTCACCAAGAGCAAACACGAAGCTAGGATGAGCTGGGAAAATAAAAGCAACCACTAAAGCTCACATACAGGGAAATACTATTTACCTGTTTCAGAGTCACAGAGAACCACACCAACTTGGCAAGATATCTAAAAGTGTGTCTTACCTTTGAAGGAGAGGAAAACCCGAGGGGCAGAGAGGGGCTCAATGGGCAATGTGGGCAGTGCCTGGGCCGAAAGGGCCAGCATGGTGGACAGCCACCACATTTTGTCCCACAGCATGGTCCCTCCGCTTACAGAGAAGAAGAGGGGAGAGAGTCCAGGTACCTGGGGAAAGAGAGGGAGAGAGTGAGATGATGATCAGCTCTGTATCACACCCCATACAAAAACCTCTGACACACACACATGCCACCAGTTTTGGGGGTAATACCTTACAAAGTAACAGTAATAATATAACTTTTTGCGGTAATGAGTAATATAACAAAGTAAGATTCCAATTTAAGTACTGTATTACAGTTACTGATCAACGAACAGCATGTTAATTTTGCTCGCTGTAGAATTCCTTCTCGCACCTTTTCCTATTGCTTAGGGACTTCAGTCTCAACACATCAGCTATATTGTGACCTGGAAAAAAAAACTTTCCAAGCCAAACCTTCATATCATAACAGCTAACTGCTACACACAGCCTACATTATTGTCACCATATTAGCTAACGTCATAGCTAGTCAACATGCCTACTAGAACTAACGCGTTAGTAAACCCGCGACAATCATGCACTACAGAGTACAGTCAGCAAGCAGTTTAGCAATAAATGTAAAAAAAAAAGCTAAACTTACCTTGACTTGGAAGAGTTTGAGTGTTGGCTAGCCATAGCCAGCTAGCTAACATAGCATCCCTCTCTGTTTGAACCGGTTGTTTGAGTAGGCTAAACTACCTAGCTGCATTCACTAGCTAAGTGAAAGTGAAAAGAAAACTACAAGGAAATATCTCTCTCTTTCTCTCTCTCTCCCGCTCTCTCTCTTCCTTCATTTTTACATTCATTAATTTATCCAAAACTGTTCAACTATTGTCTTTCTCTCTCTTTGAGTCAACTACTCACCAAATGTTATGTACTGCAGTGCTAGCTAGCTGTAGTTTATGCGTTCAATACCAGATGAATTCTCTGATCCTTTGATTGGGTTGACAACATGTCATTTGATGCTGCAAGAGTTCTGATAGGTTGGAGGACGTCCTCCGGAAGTTGCCATAATTACTGTGTATGTCTATGGAAGAAGGTAAGAACCACAATCCTCCTAGGTTTTGTATTCAAGTCTATATACCCAGAGGAGGACGGACACTAGCTGTCCTCCAGCTACACCATGGTGCTACCCCACAGAATGCTGTTGAGGCTACTGTAGACCTTCATTGCAAAACAGTGTGTTTTAATCAATTACTGTGTTTGGTGAAACGTGAATCTAGTTTTATCTAAAAAGGATATGTTTTTAATGGTTCACTATTTTTATTTTTATGAAATTCACTGAGGAGGATGGTCCTCCCCTTCCTCCTCTGAGGAACCTCCACTGACATGCACCATATGTGAACAAAAAAGGAATATGTTGTGGGGGACTTTTATTTTGACATGACCTAAGCAGAAAATGAGTGGGTCTACAACAGACCTACCTTCGAAAGTCTATTTAATAATATAATATGATGATTTAGATATTTTGTCCCAAATCCCCCCTTCATAATGAACAACCATCCCGCCCACCAGCACAACTTGAACTTCTGGCTTCGGAAGGACTCTTTTGTGCAACCCAATTCAATTGAAAGCACTGCTAGTGTATGTAATACATCCGCAACGCTAAAAGCACCCAGGATAGGCATATTTAACAAAACAACACATTAGTAAAGATAATTTAAATATTGTGCTTGATTTATGGGGTTTGGAACCCATAAAGGCTATTTAAATACTTTCTTTGGTCATATATCACTGTTCTGTTCGGTCATGAGCGTATGGGGTTAAAACTGCAATAAAAGGACGTTGGATCAAGTTGGATCAAGTTCCGAATGAGAGCGACTATCCATTTAAAAGCGCGTCTCGGCATATATATATATATATATATATATATATATATTAATATGATTATTATATTTAACCGATATTTAACTAGGCAAGTCAGTTACAATGACGAGTCAGTTACAATGTACAATGACGGCCTATACCGGCCAAACCCGGACGACGCTGGCCCAATTGTGCGTCGCCCTATGGGACTCCCAATCACGGCCGGTTGTTGATACAGCCTGGATTTGAACCAGGGTGTCTGTAGTGATGCCTCTAGCACTGTATATATGAACTCTTTTGTTTTTTTTTGTTTTTACGCAGAGGCTTTTTGCAGCGGTGACAACAGAGATGGGCCACCGCTGCTTAATGAATATAAAGAAAACACTACACATTCCTTATTTATTCGGGAATGGGGTTTAGGCTATAATTAACGAGAATAACATTAAAAGTCTGTGCAATAGAACATGAATTAGGCTACGCTTAAAATATATTAGGCTGGCTATAAGTGGGAAAATGTTCCTGTTATAAGCGAACAACGAACAGTCTGGACTTTTCACACAATTAGGAGCGCAGGCTTCTGCAGCCTGTTGTTGGATGAAGAAACTTGAACGCTATAAAATGCTGGCTTCTTGTGACGCTCGTGAGAAGTAGCTGAAAAGACCATGCAAGAGCTCCTACAGCCGTTTGAAATGCAGAGATATTATGGCTAATATCAAACCATAGCCTACCGGATCTGAACGCTTATATGGTTCCTCGTGCAGCCATACAGCAAAAATAAAAATCATAAATGTGTAGGCCTAATAATAATTTAAAAAATAACAGAGACCTAACAAAGCATCATTAACTTATTGTTTGGCTAAGTGGACTGAAAATAATAATACATAAGAGACAATAGGTATAAATCACCAATTGTAGTTCGACTCAATTACTGGAGGCATTGTTTTGATAATAATTTCTTAGGATAATAAATAATTCAACACGGACATATGAGTCATGATTTGGCTGAAAAAAACCTTATGCATGAAAACATTAGATCAATTAAGTAGCCTACGGTTGTGCCTACCTGGTTATTATTGCCCGGTGGAAATTACGCAGATTCCAGTCATAAGAGTCATTTAGAAGGCAGATAACAAAATCCTACTAAATTCTCCTTCTCCGTCCCCAGTGTACGAATGAAGCCGCGGAGATCCTGCACGAATCCCCAGCAACAAAGCTATGGATCCAAATGAACTTGGCAATCACCTAAGCTTGCAATATTTGTCTCCTGCTCTCTACTCTTGTCTCGGTCAATAGTGTACAATCCCACTTTGTTGTTCTCGTTAATATCTGTTATTCCTTGAAATTGAGGAGTTGCTAAAGTTGACGCGGCGCACTACACCATAGACAGCTCTGTAGGCTACTGAAGGGGAGACGCATTGGCAGGTGAATGCAGTGCGCTCGCCCGTAGCCTACATAGACACACACCCATGGGGCGGGAACTTACCTTAGCTGCAGACGCATCTGTACCGCCCCCCTGAAAATGATGTGCCTGTAACACAATGGCTAGATTCAATCAGCATCCAGAGCCCAAAAGGTAGAGTAGGCCTAACTTCAAAACTGGACGTTTCAGAATATCCATTTTACTTTTATAAGTAGCCCCTAGACTTAGGCTATTTACTGTGTTGGTGATTTACATCGGATCACATCAGATATGGATCCATCCAGAGTATTGCAGTAATGTCTAGAGCTGCACTCGCAGCTTCCGTGTGTTTGAAAATGTCTGCAACTTCCAGAGTCGGTCCTTGTGTCATTTTATTGTCACTCGCATATTCTCTGAAGTTTCGTCTGCGAAATATGCAAACGTCTGTGAAGTCGAGGAAGAGTGCCACTTAAGTGTACTGAGATGGGTGATGCAGAAAATGTAAGCCACATCCTGGAGAAAAAAAAACGAAGCCGCTGGGGAGATGAGAAAAAAAACATTCTGTTTCAGAGGAAAGGGTTGCTGAGTTAATACACAGCACAAAGGATTATCTAAGATTTGCTTAGGCTTTTGAGTAAAACCTCATGAAATCTCAACTGGGGCATAGATTTTTCATAGATTTTGAGTTTGTTTTCATGGTGTCCTGCACACTGTTCTTTTTGCATCATTGAAGCAGATCCCACATTGTGTGTGCTACTGAGAGAACGAGAGAGCATGCATGTGTGTGAAGGGGGAAGGGTTCTGATGACAGCAGTGGGATGCTTGGCCAGATCTGAGTAAACACACCTGATGCCAGATCAGCCCATTGTATACTTTCAACAGTCCAGCTGCCTAAGCAGAAAAGGGAGTGAGTTTGTGAGCCCTAACCTGACGGAGGATGGACTGTTATGTTTTGTGCCTAAAGTGTGCTGTGCCTCATGCAGTGCTTTTCATTTGCAACACTCCCAACATGCTTTCTAGACTACCTGACAATGGGCAATGACGTTCGGATGGAGTACTATTTAAGCAATAAGGCCTGAGGGGATGTGGTATATGGCCAATATACCACGGCTAAGGGCTGTTTTAATGTACAACACAACGCAGATTGCCTGGTTACATCCCTTGCAAGTTGCCTTATTTCTATTATATTACCAATGTAATTAGAGAAGTGAAAATAAATATTTTGTCATACCCGTGGTATAAGGTCTGATATACCACGTCTGTCAGCCAATCAGCATTCAGGGCTCGAACCACCCAGTTTATAATGAGTGTTAGGTGGGAGCAGACAGCAGAGCCATATATACACAGTGCACAAAACATTATAAAACAAGTTGTTTGGTATCCTGGATGCTGATTGGACAAGCAGCGTTCCAGGTCATGCTGTGTAGGCCGTCATAGACACCCCTATGCCTGCTAACAGTTACATCTGAAAATGATCACTGTGCCTCCATTAGAATATCATGTTGCTGTCTGAATCATCTCTTGTATTTATTTCAATTCACACATGTTTTCCCCGTGCTTCCAGCCTAGCATTTAGTTTGGTACAGCAGGGTTAATATAAGCCTAGAAGTCTGCCTGTCCGACTTTGGGAAACAATGTTTCACTTTTTAATTTTGATCCGTGTAGTACCATACAGTGGCGACCGGTCATACAAGGCAGGTGGGGCAGAGACCCACTTGTTTAGCTGTTTTTTGTTGTTGCCTGTTTAGCATGGTTATTTTGGCATTAATATGTGTCACATATCAGTTTGTAAACAATATAAAAAATATATATATAATTGAGTTAATAAAGCTGCATACAAACATGGTGTCTTTGCTTTGTTGAGTAATGCAGCTCCAAAATGTAGGTGTTTCAGCCGAGCTCAGTGCTTTCTGTGGTGGTGGGGCAGCCAGCGGAAAATAGGGAGTGTAGGGGTTGGTAATGATATCTAGTTACCCCGTGATTGGCTCAGTGTTCTGTCACTCATGGGAACACTACGTAACCACAAAATCTACAGGGAGAGCACGAAAAAAATGTAAGTCCCTTGGGTGCTGCCATAGTTACATTAGAAGTGCCCATCCAATGAGGTTCAAGGTGATTGGCCACAGATAAAATTACATCAAGTCACGTTATATCAAGTCGACAATCTACAGGCAAATCCTTTTCAATCCTTGTCATATGAAAATAAATTCTGAAGAGAAATTATAGATAAAACGTATCGGTGCTCATCGGCCATTGGACATAAACATTACACAACAAGTTGGAAATCGCAAATTCAACAATGAGTGGTTTTGAAGGAATCAGTGCCTAACTGCAAGCGTTGGAAAGCAATCAATAGCCTGCTATTCAGTGGAGTGGGTGTGTGGTCCAAGTCTGGGTTTAAGGCTCTCTTTTCCACGTTTAAAAGGATTAACATTCAACACAGTGGGCCAGAAAAAGTTGAATACATTGGCCATGCTGTCAATCCAGCATGACTTCTGCCGTGTTCAAAACAACTGGAAACTCGGAATTGGGAAATCTCAGACTTCAGTGAGTTCACGACAACTGGGAACTTCGAAAAAAACAAGTTCCGACTGGGAAAATACATTTTGAACCATCATCCAACTCGGAAATCCAAGTCGGGAACTCTGGTCTCTTTCTAGAGCTCCAAACTGAAGATAACTAGCATTATGATTCAACCATGTTTTTTCCGAGTTCACAGATGTCTTGAAAGCACCATAAATCCAGAGAATGCCAGACTTTGATGACAAAATTTGCCCGCAAAAGACCGCCGCACCTCCTTCCTGTTCAAGTGACAACAAGGTGTGTCCAAAAATGTCTTGTATGCTGCTGCATAAATTATGTAATATGCCAGAGCTATATGTATACTGTAGCTAAGAAAGTAATACTAAGTGTATGCTGTGTAGTAAGCTGTGTAGTAAGTAGCCCATGTGCCTCAACCTAATAATTTGGTCCCTTTCCCCCTCCTAACTTAGCTTTCATTGACTGCTTATATGCCCCATTTATTTATCCTACGGGTCTGACTTGGTGTACAGGGAGAATACTGTAAGAATGGCCCATGATCTGAATTCTGTCGCTGTACATTTCAAAATTGCTTAAAAAAAGAGTTATTTTGACTATGTCCATCCTAGCTCGCTCATTAATCAAAATTACGGATGGCCTCTTATCCGCTCGTCGTTCCCTTATGCCATAGTTTGTACATCAATTGTCAATAGAAAACACATTTGTTTAAGCAAGTCTGACATGTCAGCTATGCTTTTTTTAAAGGCAGTAAATGAAGCGGAATTAACTGTTTCTCTGCCAGACAAGGCTCCGCTGATAGCCAGGTGTATTGGTGGTAAGGATTCGCTCCATGGTGCTGAAAAGAAAGCTCTGCTGTTGGGACAGCTTTATGTAGGCCCTAACAGTTTGTGGGAACCGTTTGTCACTGTTATCGTGCTATTAATGTACTGTTTAGTGTTGTGTAGTGGCTTTACTGGCATACATCTGAAACATTGTTATTTTATTTGCCCCACTAAGATTTACATGCTAAAATCGCCACTGGTACCATACATAGAGTGAACGGTGCCCAGAGGAGATGAGTTCTACTTTTTCTTAGCCAGTCAAAATCAAGCATCAATATCATTATCATCGACGTTATCCATGTAAATAACCCCAACCACTTTGCCAAAGCACAGCCCCCACACCACTAGAGTGATATCAACAGACCACCAACTTACTACCCTGAGACAAGGCTGAGTATAGCCCACAAAGATCTCCTCCACCGCACAAGCCCGAGGGGGGCGCAAAACCGGACAGGAAGATCACAACTGTGACTCAACCCACTCAAGGGATGCACTCCTCCTAAGGACAGCATGGAAGAGCACTAGTAAGCCAGTGACTCAGCCATAATAGGGTCAGAGGCAGAGAATCCCAGTGGAGATAGGGGAGCCGGCCAGGCAGAGACAAGGGCGGTTCGTCGCTCCAGTGAATTGCAGTCCACCATTGCACTCCTGGGCCAGACTAAACTCAATCATAGAAGAGATTGAGTCCTCAGTAAAGACTTAAGACTTAAAGGTAGAGACCGAGTCTGTATCTCTCACTTGGATAGGCAGACCATTCCATAAAAACTGAGCTCTATAGGAGAAAGCCCTGCCTCCAGCTGTTTGCTTAGAAATTCTAGGGACAATTAGGAGGCCTGCGTCTTGTGACCGTAGCATACGTGTAGGTATATCCTGCAGGACCAAATCGGAGACATAGGTAGGAGCAAGCCAATGTAATGCTTTGTAGGTTAGGAGTAAAACCTTAAAATCAGCCCTAGCCTTTACAGAAAGCCAGTGTAGAGAGGCTAGCACTGGATAAATATTATCACATATTTTGGTTCTTGTCGAGATTCTAGCAACCATATTTATGAAAAATGGTCCCCCACCCAAAGGACATCCAGCCAACTTGACACAACTGTAGGAAGCATTGGAGTCAACATGGGCCAGCACAATACCCCATAATGACAAAGCCAAAACAGTGTTCTAGACATTTTTGCAAAAATAAATAACAAACTGAAATATCACATTTACATTATTATTTAGACCTTTTACGCAGTCCTTTGTTGAAGCACCTTTAGCAGCGAGTACAGCTAAGAATCTTCTTGGGTATGATGCTACAAGCTTGGCACACCTGTATTTGGGGAGTTTCTCCCATTCTTCTCTGCATATCCTCTCAAGCTCTGTCAGTTGGATGGGTAGCATCACTGCACAGCTATTTTCAGGTCTCTCCAGAGATGTTTGATTGGGTTCAAGTCCGGGCTCTGGCTGGCCACCTCGAGAACATTCAGAGACTTGTCCGAAAGCCACTCCTGCATTGTCTTGGCTGTGTGCTTAGGGTCGTTGTCCTGTTGGAAGGTGAACCTTCACCCCAGTCTGAGGTCCTGAGTGCTTTGGAGCAGGTTTTCATCATGGATCTCTCAGTACTTTGCGTCATTCATCTTTCCCTCGATCCTGACTAGTCTCTCAGTCCCTGCAGCTGAAAAATATCCCCACAGCATGATGCTGCCACCACCATGCTTCACCATCGGGATGGTGGCAGGTTTCCTCCAGCTGTGACGCTTGGCATTCAAGCCACAGAGTTCAATCTTGGTTTCATCAGACCAGAGAATCTTGTTTGTCCATGGTCTTAGAGTCTTTAGGTGCCTTTTGGCAAACTCTAAGCGGGCTGTTATGTGCCTTTTACTGGCGGAGTGGCTTCCGTCTGGCCGCTCTACTACAAAGGCCTGATTGGCGGAGTGCTGCAGAGGTTGTTGTCCTTCTGGAAGTTTCTCCATCTCTACAGAGGAACTCTAGAGCTCTGTCAGAGGGACCGTAAGGTTATTGGTCACCTCTCTGAACAAGGTCCTTCTCCCCTGATTGCTCAGTTTGGCTGGGCGGCCAGCTCTAGGAAGAGTCTTGGTGGTTCTAATTTAAGAATGATGGAGGTCACTGTGTTCTTGGGGACCTTTAATTCTGCAGAATTTTTTTGGTACCCTTCCCCAGATCTGTGCCTCGACACAATCCTGTCTCAAAGCTCTACCGACAATTCCTTCGACCTCATGTCTTGATTTTTGTTCTGACGTGCACTGTCAACTGTGTGACCTTATATAGTAGACAGGTGTGTGCCTTTCAAAAAAAGGCACACACCTGTGGTGAAGAATTTACCACAGGTGGACAAGTTGTAGAAAATCTCAAGGATGATCAATGGCAACAGGATGCACCTGAGCTCAGTTTCGAGTCTCATAGCAGAGGGTCGGAATACTCATGTAAATAAGTTATTTTCTGTCATTATGGGGTATTGTGTGTAGATTGCTGAGGATTTTATTTTTATAATAAGGATGTAACATAACAGTGTAACGTAACAAATGTGGAAAAAGTCAAGGGGTTTGAGTACTTAAAAAATATATATATTTGGCTCTGGGTGGGAGAACATTCTGGGAGACAGGTAGTTGGAGAGGATATATGTAATGTAGAATTTTCTATCATTATTTTTCTATGTAAAAAAAAATAGGTTAAAGAGAAAGTTGGATATGTTATTGGTTGCAAAAGTTGGATATGTTACTGGTTGGAGATTGTATAGTTCTGTTAGTTTGTCTGTCTTATATAAGCATTGCTGGTTAAAGGGCATGGCATATTTAGTGTAATCAAATTTTAAAGGCTCATTGTTTCTTAGTGGCATTAAAAATGTATTGTAAAATGTAATGTAAAATGTATTGGTTTTAATTCATTCAAGTGTTTAAATGAACGTTTTTCTGAAGAATGAATTCTTCCAACAGAAGTGGCTGCTTTTCATTTTGGGTGGGCTTGGTTGCACCGACATTTATGATCATGTCACTCACGTGCAGTGCAGATTTTGAGCAAAGTTGCTTTATCAATTGAGGAGAACATTAGATTGGTCTTGCCAGGAAGCTAATCCTGAAGACTGATGCTGTACCATCATTAATTAACAGTGGATCAGTGGATCTTGCATGCGCTAACCATAATGTAAGTCAGGGGTTCCCAAACTTTTTCATTCGTGGTCCCCCTTCCAGCATTGGGGAACATCCCATGCCCCCCTTGCACGCACACTCCTCATCCCTCTTTTTTGCATGTTTAAAGTTAATTTCCTGCAATTCTACACATTTTGTCATGGGGTGCAAAATAACGCTTTTCAGTTCTAAAGCAAATGTTCTTGTCACGAATCCCTCCGGAACTTTCATTACGCACACCTGTCCCCTATTCCCACTGATTAGTACTTGTATAAGTGTGCCCTTTGGTTTCCATTGGGCTGGTGATTATTGTTACAATGTCCGTTGGTGCGTGTGAGTATTTGTGCTGTGTGTTTTGGGCTTTCGTGCCCTTGTGGATTGCGCAGATGATTAAGGGGTCTCGTCCCGTGTGTTAATCATTGTGCGCGTGTGTTATTTATTCGAGGTACTCCTCGTGTTGGTTTGGTCTTCGTCCCTGTGCCTTTACACGGCACGCCGTAATTTGGGTACAATAAAAAAAACTATTACGCATTCCTGCATCTGTCTCTCTAATCATTTATACCAACGTTACAGAATTATCAACCATTAAGGGAGACAGTGGGAATGGCCCGTCCAATGAGGCTGTGACTGGTCCGTCCGACGACGCAACGTCAGCAGCTACAACTGGCCCGTCCGACGCCGCCACAACCGGTCCATCCAACGCCACTGCTACTGGTCCGGCCAACGCCGCGGCAACTAGCCCGTCCGACGACGACGTAACTTCGGCAGCTGCCCTGGGTCTTGATCGACCCGCACTGCGTTCCTGTGATGGTCCTCGAGGCCGGTGCCGTTGCGCTGCTAGTGCAGCGCGTCGCGAGCGCGTCGCGGGGGTACTGTCACAGATCCCTCAAACTTTCATTACGCACACCTGTCCCCTATTCCCACTGATTACTACTTGTATAAGTGTGCCCTTTGGTTTCCATTGGGCTGTCGATTATTGTTCCAATGTCCGTTGGTTCATGTGAGTACCTGTGCTGTGTGTTTTGGCTTTCGTGCCATTGTGGATTGTGCAGATGATTATGGGTCTCGTCCCGTGTGTTAATCATCATGCGCTTGTGTTATTTATTTGAGGTACTCCTCGCTCTTTTGTTTGGGTTTCAACCCTATGTTTTGTATAGTGTTTATTTGGGCTTCGTCCCATTTACACGGCACGCTGTAATTTGGGAATAAAAATCCCTGTTACGCATTCCTGCGTCTGTCTCCCGAAACACTTCATACCAACGTGACAGTTCTTGCAATTCTATATGTTTTGCCATTTCTAATATGTATTCATGTGATATTTTAGTAACAAAAAAATGACACCAACATCTATAGCTATAAAACCTAAATAAAAAACTTTATTAGCAAACATGGGCTAAGTTGATCTGGACATTTATTACAAGTCATAAGTAGCTCTCTAAGGTATGCAATGACTAAAATGACAAGGGGAACTGATGATGCACTACCAAATTTCGAAATGGCACCTTGTGCAGTCTACTATTATAACTTTCAAGAGTAAATTAAAAGCCAGACTGAGTTCCTAAAAAATAAACACTAATGTAAGTATCAAAGTTTGATGAGTCTAAAACAGTGGCTGTGGCTATAACTGTGGTGGCTTTGACATGTGAATGGTATCTGTGACACACCTGAAAGTCACTATATGGTGTTTGTTCTTCTATTCCTAAGCCCCCTACATTGAGTCTGAGAACTGCCAGCACACAGCTAACATGAAGGAATGTTGTCCACAAAAGGAGTTGGAGTGTGTATCGTATTTGTAATTTACTCCTGAAAATCATATATTGCAATTCTATTGTGTGGGTTGTTGTCTTGGAGTTGATGTAGCTTGTGTGATTGGGGCTAATCATCATGATTAGTGGGTGGGAGGGGGGGTATTATTTTTTTCACTTTCTGTCTCCTTTTGTCTTTCCGTTATCAACAAGCTGTAATGATAGACATTTTAGAAAATTCTACATCTACTCTTGTCTGCACATCTTCCCAGGCAACCACTGCAGCAGAAATGCTAGGATACAAAATCAGCTTTCCCAAGACAAAGAAGGGGATATTTATTTTTTAACCTTTATTTAACTAAGCAAGTCAGTTAAGAACAAATTATTATATTCAATGACAGCCTAGGAACAGTGGGTAAACTGCCTGTTCAGGGGCAGAACAACAGATTTGTACCTTGTCAGCTCAGGGATTTGAACTTGCAACATTCCGGTTACTAGTCCAACGCTCTAACCACTAGGCTACCCTGCCGCCCCATTCATGCTGTGAAGACAGACCCAACATACTGTAAGTCCAGTGGAGGCTCCTCAGAGGAAGAAGGGGAGGACCATCCTCCTCAGTGAATTTCATAAAAATCAAAATATGAAACATTCAAATAGTCATCCTTTTTAGATAAAACTATACTACATAGTTTCCCTTCACCAAACAATTGATTAAAACACACTGTTTTGCAATGGAGGTCTACAGTATCCTCCACAGCACTCAGTAGGGTAGCACCATGGTGTAGCCCAGGCCTGGGAAAAGACCATTCCGGAAGCTGTATGTGGCCCGCGACCTGATTCAATCATATTCCGATCACATCAAGAATTTGCGATAGGTTTTTCAAAACTTGACTATTTGTTATTGAAATTAAAAGCCAGATGAATACTCGCCTTTGTGTAAGGGTTTAAATCACATTTTATTTTCTACACATTTTGTGTAGAACTCTCGTACAGTATAAATAACGACTGCACGAGGACAGACAGTGACTGACAGGCTGACACACACGTCACAGTTACAAATAGTAGCTAGCTAGAAATTGTGCAAAAATGAGTTTTTCAAAGATTTCAAAGAAAAGTAAAGTAGATAATGAATGTTGGGTGTTCCAGCAAGAGTGGACAGCGAAATGTTTCTTTATTGAGGTATCAGGGAAAGCTGTGCACTTAGTGTGCAAAGAGAGCATCGCTGTCTTGAAAGACTACAACTTGTCCCGACACTTCCAGACGAAACATGCAGAGAAATATAGGAATATGTCTTCTGAGCAGAGTGCAGGTGCATCGAAAGCGTTGCTTTCTCAGTTGCAAAAGCAGCAAGGACTTTTCACAAAACTGCATTCAGCAAACAATGGAATTTGCGAGAGCGAGCTATGTACTGTCCCGCATAAATTGCTAAACATAGCAAGCCATTCTCTCAGGGCGAATTCATGAAAGAATGTTTACTTGACTACTTTGCCCCGACAAGAAGGAGCTGTTTCAAAATGTTTCCCTGTCAAGGCAAACAGTGACATGGCGTGTTGAGGACATTGCAGAGAATATGGAACAACAGTTGAAAGACAAGGTAAAGGATTTCACTTATTTCTACATGGCCCTGCAGTGATACACATGACACGGCGCAGTTGTTGAAATTCTTACGAGGCATAACCCCAGACTTTGAAAGGACAGAGGAGCTTCAGTGCAGTCAATGAAGAGCACAACCACAGGGAACAGATTTATTGGAGGAGGTTAATAAGTGTGTGGCAAAGCTGGGACTGAGTTTTGAAAGTTATCCAGTGTGACCACTAATGGGTACCCAAACTTGACAGGAAAAAACATTGGCTTATTGAAAAGCATACAAGATCAAAGATCTGAGTTACCCAGATCAGAAAATTATTTTCCTGCAATGTATTATTCATCAGGAGGTGCTCTGTAAATGTGTTCTGAAAATGAGTCATCTTCTGGATACAGTCACTAAAGTGGTAAACTTCATAAGAGCAAAATCATTAAACCACAGGCAGTTTGTCTCACTGTTGGAAGAGACAGTCGGGTGATGCAGATCTCCCCACCACACAAACCTGAGATGGCTGAGTTTGGGGAAGGTGCTTAAAAGGGTGTGGGACCAGAAGTCGGAGATTGCTGAGTTTTTGAAAATAAAAGGAAAATATGTGGATTTCCCTCAACTGCAAGATAAAGAATGGTTGGGTGATTTTGCCTTCACCGTGGACATAATGGTCCTCATAAATGGACTGAATTCCAAAGGGAAGGGCCTTTTCGCACATCAGATGTACAGCCTTGTCAAAGCCTTCAAGGGAAAATTACTCCTCCTGACCCGCCAAGTAGAAGCCAACAATATCACTCACCTTCCGACATTACTAGTCTGTTCCCTGTCAGATGACCAGCGGGAGAAGTATACATTACTGCTGCGTGCTTTGAATGGTGAGTTTTCTCGTCGCTTTGAGGATTTCAAAGTGTTGGAAAATGACATGCTGTTGGTGACCTGCAACTTGAGTTTATCGATCTTCAGTCTCATGCCGTGATTGGAGGACTATTCAAAACAATGTCACTGGCGAGGTTCAATGCATCTCTCGATGAACAAAACTTCCCAAAGATTCGGAATCATGCTCAGAAGATGTTTGTACTGTTTGGGTCAATCTACAGTTGAAGTTTACATACTAGTTTTAATGATTCCAACCTAAGTGTTTTTCAACCACTTCGCAAATGTCTTGTTAACAAACTATAGTTTTGGCAAGTTGGTTAGGACATCTACTTTGTGCATGACACAAGTCATTTTTACAACAATTATTAACTGACAGATTATTTCACTTATAATTCATTGTATCACACTTTCAGTGGGTAAGAAGTTTACATACACTAAGTTGAGTGTGCCTTTAAACAGCACGGAAATTTCCAGAAAATGATTGCATGGCTTTATAAACTTCTTCTTTTTATGATAGGCTAATTGACATCATTTGAGTCAATTGGAGGTGTACGTGTGGATGTATTTGAAGGCCTACCTTCAAACTCAGTGCCTCTTTGCTTGACATCATGGGAAAATCAAAACAAATCAGCCAAGACCTCAGAAAAACAATTGTAGACCTCCACAAGTCTGGTTCATCCTTGGGAGCAATTTCCAAACGCCTGAAGGTACCACGTTCATCTGTACAAACAATAGTACGCAAGTATAAACACCATGGGACCACGCAGCTGTCATACCTCTCAGGAAGGAGATGCGTTCCGTCACCTAGAGATTAATGTACTTTGGTGCGAAAAGTGCAAATCAATCACAGAACAACAGCAAAGAAATCACCTTGTGAAGATGCTGGAGGAAACAGGTACAAAAGTATCTATATCCACAGTAAAACGGGTCCTATATCGACATAACCTGAAAGGCCGCTCCGCAAGGAAGAAGCCACTGCTCCAAAACCGCCATAAAAAAAGCCAGACTACGGTTTGCAACTGCACATGGGGACAAACATCGTACTTTTTGGAGAAATGCCCTCTGGTCTGATGAAACAAAAATAGAACTGTTTGGCCATAATGACCATTGTTATATTTGGAGGAAAAAGGGGGAGGCTTGCATGCCGAAGAACACCATCCCAACCGTGAAGCACGGGGGTGGCAGCATCATGTTGTGGGGGTGCTTTGCTGCATGAGGGACAGGTGCACTTCACAAAATAGATGGCATCATGAGTATGAAAACATATTTGAAGCAACATCTCAAGACATCCGTCAGGAAGTTAAAGCTTGGTTGCAAATGCATCTTCCAAATGGACAATGACCAAAGTTGGTCAAAATAGCTTAGGGACAACAAAGTCAAGGTATTGGAGTGGCCATCACAAAGCCCTGACCTCAATCCTATATAACATTTGCTTTCAGAACTGAAAAAGCGTGTGCCAGCAAGGAGGCTTACAATCCTGACTCAGTTACACCAGCTCTGTCAGGAGGAATGGGAATTCACCCAACTTATTGTGGGAAGCTTGTGGAAGGCTACCCGAAACATTTGACCCAAGTTAAACAATTTAAAGGCAATCCTACCAAATACTAATTGAGTGTATGTAAACTTCTGACCCACTGGGAACGTGATGATATAAATAAAAGCTGAAATAAATAATTCTCTCTACTCTCTGTCATTTCACATTCTTAAAATAAAGTGGTGATCCTAACTGACCTAAGACAGGGAATTTGTACTAGGATTAAATGTCAGGAATTGTGAAAAACAGAGTTTAAATGTAGTTGGCTAAGGTGTATGTAAACTTCCGACTTCAACTGTATGTATGTGAACAGACATTTTCAGTGATGAAATATAACAAGTCAAGGCACAGATCATCTCTTACTGACTCTCACCTCTCAGCAATCCTGAGCATGGCGACGCCAGAAACTATACCTGACTTCACTGCTCTAGTCAATGCATGGAAACAATGTGTTTGATGTATTTGATACCATTCCACTTATTCCACTTCAGCCATTAGCACGAGCCCGTCCTCCCCAATTAAGGTCCCACCAACCTCCTGTGATAGCATCGTAAAATTACAATTAATTCACTATCCATTTCCCTTTTAATTCACTAACATTTCCCTTTTCAAAAACATTACAAGCTACGTAGACAGACTCCTGGATCTCCTCTTCAACGAGGTGACCCTTGATCCAGCGTTGTTTGTGGGGAAGATGTGCAAGCTGTCCATCCCAAGACCCTTGTCTGCCCTGTGTTAGAGGCCTGACAAGGAGGCCATAGCTGGATTTGTCTCCTGCTTCAATCTTGGGGATGACTGAAGCCAAGTGGGTGACTGAAGCCTTCTTTATTGAAGCAGGGTACATGGGTCTTCCTCCTCTCCTGCTCCCCTCCCCATCAATCTCTTTAGGCGGTTGCAAATTCTAAAGTCCAAGTAATTATCTTTTACGTGATGTAATATCAAATTGTGTTACTTTGTATTGTTTTTTTCCCCAAGCATTCGGACAGGCAGTGAGTGTTACAAATTGGACAAATCAATGGGTCTTGCACACTGTAGGGTGGCCAGATGCCAACAGTATATTAGGCTTATGGCTTATATTTTTTCTGTCAAATGATGTCTCACCATTATTTCTCACCAGTATTCCTCATGAGTGTTCATGCGGATCAATATTTTGGCTATGCTGGCTTTTTGTAATTTTTTATTTTATTTTAAAAAATCTGATCAATACATACAATTCTGAAAATATTGTAATTTATAATGCTATTGCAGAGCCACCAATAAATTGTCCAGGACACTTATTGTATGCTGTTTTTATGTACATTGCCTTATGTCTAAGCTTCTAAGGTGACTCAGGCTTTACTAATTCTTATCAGTGAACTGCATCCAATTAGTTACAAATACAATGGAAATACAATTGTGTATTGCTGCTGTTTGTCTCAGCTCTGCTAAGGAAATGGGGTGAGGTATACTATTTAGGCTCGGAATGACATGTGGCCCATTGTTTACCTGGTCATCAATGACATGTGGGCCATTGTTTACCTTGTTACCTGGCAACGACCACAAGGGTGCTTCAAAGAGCTGTCATTCAAGGTGAGCTCATGAATATAAGCTCCCCACCCACTCAGCCTGTCCTTTCAGGCTTCCTGATACTTAGAGATGAGAGAAAAGGTAACATTTCTTCAATTCTGAGCATTTGAATTGTGTAAAAATATTATGGGTGATGTTTTGGTCATTCAAAGGCTATTTTTGCTTGGGAAATAGGATGACTGTGCAGGACGTTTAACATAAGCAGAGTAAGATGTTTACATGACTAGTGCCATACTCGGCCTACTGCCATAATCAGTGTAATATCAAATTATTAGTGTGCATGTTTATGTACTCAGTGACTCATGCTTGCATGATGAGTAGGCTACATCTGAAGACCTGTGTCAGCTACAAGTATTTAGATCAGTGGACTAATGTGATCTAGCCACACCGATGGCATGGTTTTGATGATACATTCCCGATCAGTCATATAATTATGCACACACATTAGCTTGAGTTAGCAACTAACAGAAAGTGAATGATTGAGTAAAGTACAGTAAGTAGTAGGCTACATTCTTAGAAAAAATCTAGACCAGAGAATCTAAAGGGTTTTTCAGCTGTGCCCATAGGAGAACCCTTTGAAGAACCCCATTTGGTTCCAGGTAGAAACTTTTTGGTTCCAGGTAGAACCCTTTCAACAGAGGGTTCTACCTGGAACCCACAAGGGTTTGTTCTACCTGGGAAAAAAAAGGTTCTATCTGGAACCAAAAAGTGTTCTCCTATGGAGACAGCCAAAGATCTCTTTTGGAACCCTTTTTTCTAAGAGTGTATTATCATGCCCCTTGGCCGTCACATCCAATCAGCTGTAACTTTATGTAGCACAACATCCGGCAAAATGGAGCTGCAGACGCTTTTCACATCTTTGCAACTTAAGTTGCCAAACCGATGTGCGTAACCTCGGGGTGCTCCACTCATCAACAAAGACCCCGAAGCTAGATAAAGGCTGCAAGTTATTCCACAAGAACCATCTTTTCAACTACATAAGCAAGTTTACCATCAGCTACGTTTGCCATCAGATTGTGCTTTCTCTGGCTGCCCCTCCGCCACGGAAGGCACTGAGCGAGAAACTCAAAGAAAATGTAACAAAACAATAATACAACAGTATTCTTTGAATAAAGCAGCTCACTCATTGTTCCTGTTCCCAAGAAAGCTAAGGTAACTGAGTTAAATGACTACCGCCCCGTAGCACTCACTTCCGTCATCATGAAGTGCTTTGAGAGACTGGTCAAGGATCATATCACCTCCACCCTACCTGACACCCTAGACCCACTCCAATTTGCTTACCGCCCCAATAGGTCCACAGACGACGCAATCGCAATCACACTGCGCCCTGCCCTAACCCATCTGGACAAGAGGAACAGCTCAGCATTTAACACCACAGTACCCTCCAAACTCGTCATTAAGCTCGAGACCCTGGGTCTCGACCCCGCCCTGTGCAACTGGGTCATGGACTTTCTGACGGGAAGCCCCCAGGTGGCGAGGGTAGGTAACAGCATCTCCACCCCATGATCCTCAACACTGGGGCCCCACAAGGGTGCGTTCTCAGTCCTCTCCTGTACCCCGTGTTCACCCACGACTGCGTGGCCAACTCAATCATCAAGTTTGTAGACGACACTACAGTGGTAGGCTTGATTACCAACAACGACGAAACGGCCTACAGTGAGGAGGTGAGGGCCCTCGGAGTGTGGTGTCAGGAAAATAAACTCACACTCATCGTCAACAAAACAAAGGAGATTATCGTGGACTTCAGGAAACAGCAGAGGGAGCACCCCCCTATCCACATTGACAGGACAGTAGTAGAGAAGGTGGAAAGATTTAAGTTCCTCGACGTACACATCACGGAAAAACAGAAATGGTCCACCCACACAGACAGCATCATGAAGAAGGCGCAGCAGCGCCTCTTCAACCTCAGGAGGCTGAAGAAATTTGGCTTCTCACCAAAAGCACTCACAATCTTCTACAGATGCACAATCGAGAGCATCCTATCGGGCTGTATCACTGCCTGATTCGGCAACTGCTCCGCCCACAACCGTAAGGCTCTCCAGAGGGTAGTGAGGTCTGCACAACGCATCCCCGGGGGCAAACCACCTGCCCTCCAGGACACCTACACCACCCGATGTCACAGGAAGGCCAAAAAGATCATCAAGGACAATGACCACCCGAGTCACTGCCTGTTCACCCCGCTATCATCCAGAAGGCGAGGTCAGTACAGGTGCATCAAAGCTGGGACCGAGTGACTGAAAAACAGCTTCTATCTCAAGGCCATCAGACTGTTAAACAGCCATCACTAACATTGAGTGGCTGCTGCCAACATATCGACTCAAATCTCTAGCCACTTTAATAATAAAAAATTGAATGAAATTGATAATAATAAATGTATCACTAGTCACTTTAAACAATACCACTTTATATAATGTTACTTACCCTACAGTACTCATCTCATATGTATATACTGTACTCTATACCATCTACTGCATCTTGCCTATACCGTTCAACCATTGCTCATCCATATATTTATATGTACATATTCTTATTCATTCCTTTACACTTGTGTGTAAAAGTTAGTTGTTGTGAAATTGATAGATTACTTGTTAGATATTACTGCATGGTCGGAACTAGAAGCACAAGCATTTTGCTACACTCGCATTAGCGTGTGTGACCAATAACATTTGATTTGATTAAGGCAGCTCACTCAGTGTTCTGTTGAAGAGGGGCTAGCCAGGGAACAGCCCCTGATTTTCTCTGGTTGCAGACATTTTCTGTGTGTGCTAAAGGGGTTTGGCTGTGTGAGTGAAGGATAGCGCGCGACGGTGGGACGTACTGGGAGGTCCAGGCAGCTCTAGCTTTCTTGAGTGCTGCCAAAGAGATGCATTAGTACCCAGCCTGCACATTTGGTTCCTTAGAGGAACTTACCTTTTTGGTTTCTCATTGGTTCAGGGAACGAGGTCATAAGTTTCCTGAAAAACTTTTAAACAGTCTGAGAAAGGAAGTGAACATTTTGCCTGTTCTGGGAACGTTCATTTTTAGGTTTCTTTGAGGTTCTGTTAACGTTTTACTGTGGTCCCCTGAAAGTTGTCCTGTGAGGTTGTATTAATATTCTGAGAACGGTAATTATAGGTTATTAAATAACATTTGAGAACATGTTTCATAAGACTTTTAAAGCACTGCTATCTTAGTTTAACTGTTTTGAGATCCAAGCACAGATATGACACATGAATATTCATTTGCTTAGACATTAATCATGCAAATATACATAGTTATATTTTGGCATCGCTGAGATTTGAACCTAGGATCTTCTGTTCCCTATCCATAGAATTGGGCCACTGTGCCACCAGGCTAGAGCTAGCGTTCCATGTTTTTAAAAAAATCATACAAAGCTGTTAATTTTAGTCTATTCAAACAGACGCCATTTCAAAAGAAACAAGCGCTCATTTATTGTAGCCAATTAGTAGTCGTGTGCTGGCGTGGTTACAAGTGGTCAGTGGTTCTGAGCCCGGTTGGACGTAATGGCAAATTCTCTAAAATGACATTGGAGGCAGTTTATGGTAAAGAAATGAACATTCATTTCTCTGGCATGAATGTCTGGCAACAGACATTCCTGCAGTAAGCATGCCAATTGCACGCTCCCCAAAAAACGTTAAAAGGTGCACCTGTGTAACGATCATGCTGTTTAATCAGCTTCTTGATATGCTACACCTGTCAGGTGGATGGATTACCTTGGCAAAGGAGAAACGCTCACCAACAGGGATGTAAACAAGTTTGTGCACAATTCGAGAGAAATAAGCTTTTTAACCATGAAACCAACACTTTACATGTTGCGTTTATATTTTTTGTTCGGTGTGCATAATTGTACAAGGTTTTATAAACATTATGATAATCGGCTACAGCAGTTTTCTCCTTAAAAATAATCTTTCCCCGAATGGGATTCAACCTCACAGCCACCATTTGCCAACACCATGGAGTAGATCACTTTCATGGATTGGATCACTTTCCCGCACCACTCAGGCTAACAGTAATGGGCAAGTTACTGCTATTTGACAACAATGCGACTTTTACGATGTATGACTACAAAGTTCCATGTTATATAAATCCTGATTGTTTTCAAGGAAAGTATATGGGTGTGTTAAAAGAAACGGCAACAACGTGTAATTTGGTCATATATGTGAAAACCCTTTCGAATTTTGTATGACGCCAGTAGCCTAATCAAGGAAACAACATTATATAATCAGTGCTTTCGGGAACTATTCAGACCCCTTCCCTTTTTCCACATTTTGTTACGTTACAGCCTTATTCTAAAATGTATTAAATAAATACAAATTAACATCAGCAGTCTACACACAATACCGCATAATGACAAAGTGAAAACAGGTTTTTAGAAATGTTTGCAAATTATTATTAAAAAATGAAAAAAACTCAGTTGAGCTCAGTTGCATCCTGTTTCCATTGATCATCCTTGAGATGTTTCTACAACTTGACATGATTTGGAAAGGTACACACCTGTCTGTAACCTCCCACAGTTAACAGTGTATGTCAGAGCAAAATCCAAGCCACAAGGTCGAAGGAATTGTCCATAGAGCTCTGAGAAATAATTGTGTCGAGGCACAGATCTGGAGAAGGGTACCAAAACCTTTCTGCAGCATTGAAGGTCCCTAAGAACACAGTGGCCTCCATCATTCTTAAATGGAAGAAGGTTGGAACCACCAAGGCTCTTCCTAGAGCTGGTCGCCTGGCCAAACTGAGCAATCGGGGGAGAAGGGCCTTGGTCAGGGATGTGACCAAGAACCCGATGGTCACTCTGATGGCACTGTAAATAGCTTTACAGCGATGCTCCTCATCCAACCTGACAGAGCTTGAGAGGATCTGCAGAGAAGAATACAGGTGTGCCAAGCTTGTAGCGTCATACCCAAGAAGACTAGGCTGTAATTGCTGCCAACAAAGTACTGAGTAAAGGGTCTGAAATAAGATATTTCATTTTTGGGGCAAAAATGTCTAAAAACCATTATGGTGTATTGTGTGTAGATTGATTTAAATGTTTTTTTAAATCAATTTTAGAACAAGTTTGTAACGTAACAAAATGTGGATAAAGTCAAGTGGTCTGAATGCTTTACGAATGCACTGTAAATAGTTTAAACATTTACTACTTTCTACATTGTAAAATAATAGTGAAGACATCAAAACTATGGAATAGAACATATGGAATCCAGTAGTAACCAAAAAAGTGTTAAACAAATCAAAATAAATGTTAGATTTTAGATTCTTCAAAGTAGCCATCCTTTTGCCTTGATGACAGCTTTGCACACTCTTGGCATTCTCTCAACCAGCTTCAAGACTGTTGGAAAAGCATTCCTCATGAAGGAGTTCCCACATATGCTGAGCACTTGTTGGCTGCTTTTCTTTCACACTGAGGTCGGGTGATTGTGGAGGCCAGGTCATCTGATGCAGCACTCCATCACTCTCCTTCTTGGTTAAATAGCCCTTACACAGCCTGGTGGTGTGTTGGGTCATTGTCCTGTTGAAAAACAAATGATAGTCCCACTAACCGCAAACCAGATGGGATGGCATATTGCTGCAGACTGCTGTGGTAGCCATGCTGGTTAAGTGTGCCTTGAATTCTAAATAAATCACTGACAGTGTCACCAGCAAAGCATCCCCACACCATCACACCTCCTCCTCCATGCTTCACAGTGGGAACCACACATGCGGAGATCATCCAATTACCTACTCCGAATCTCACAAAGACACAGCGGTTGGAACCCAAAATTTGATTTCCACCGGTCTAATGTCCATTGCTCGTGTTTCTTGGCGAAGCAAGTCTCTTCTTCTCTTTGGTGTCCTTTGGTAGTGGTTTCTTTGCAGCAATTTGACCATGAAGGCCTGATTCACGCAGTCTCCTCTGAACAGTTGATGTTGACATGTCTGTTAACTCTGAGAAACATTTATTTGGGCTGCAATCTGAGGTGCCTTTAACTCTAATGAACTTGTCCTCTACAGCAGAAGTAACTCTGGGTCTTCCTTTCCTGTGGCGGTCCTCATGAGACCCAGTTTCATCATAGCGCTTGATGGTTTTTGCGACTGTACTTGAAGAATCTTCCAAAGTATTTGAAATTTTCCGGATTGACTGACCTTCATGTCTTAAACTAATGATGGACTGTCATTTCTCTTGGCTCATTTGAGCTGTTCTTGCCATAATATGGACTTGGTCTTTCACCAAATAGGGCTATATTCTGTATACCACTCCTACCTTGTCACAACACAACTCATTGGCTCTAACGCATTAAGAGGAAATTCCAAAAATTAACTTTGAACAAGGCACACCTGTTAATTGAATTAACAGAATTGAAGAGCATTCCAGGTGACTACCTAATGGAGCTGATTTAGAGAATGTCAAGAGTGTGCAAAGCTGTCATCAAGGCAAAGGGTGGCTACTTTGACGAATCTCAAATATCAAGTATATTTTGATTTGATTAACACTTTTTTTGGTTACTACATGATTCCGTATGTTTTATTTCATAGTTTTGATGTCTTCTTTCTACAATGTAGAAAATAGTACAAAACAAAGAAAAACCCTGGAATGAGTAGGTGTCCAACCTTTTGACTGGTACTGTATGTTACCACTGTGAAACGTCACTCCATGATAAGGTATAGACATTTACATTGGTGATGGAAAGTTTGCAAACCCTTTTTGAATTTTCTGTCAACTTGCATTCATTTGATCTAAAGTTTGATCCAATAGGACTTAGATGAAGATAGACACATCTTCGACAGTCACGAGCCACGCGGACCAGGAGGTGATCGAGGCGGTTAAAACCAAACTGCTGCCCTTTATCAAAGAGGGAGTTCTCCAAGGTAGCTGGAGACCTGAGCCATTTTGACAATTCTTATATTGTTAATACATCTGAATATACCATAGTGTTCCACTATCCCCTACCAGTGGTGCAAGGACGTGCTATGCAGCGGAAGCTCTTATTTTCATCTCTGGTTTAACTTTGCTGAGCTATCTGGCCAGAAAGTAGCTCAGCTAGCTAGCTAGCTCCTACAGAAAGGGTGAGAAGGTAGATCATTGTGACAGAGAGTAAGTGACTAAATTTGTAACTGTACAGTTGGCAAAATAACAATACTCAAGCTTATGGCCTAAACTTACCGAAAATGTGCGTGCAAGGCGTGCTTGCGATGGATTTCAGAATGCATTGTTTTGGATGGCAATTACTGAAACGAAGCAGGGGGGTGTATTGCTTTGAATCAAATGAGTTATTTCCAAACATTTACTGATAGTGAATCATAATATAGGAATATCCTTTTTGAATGCCAATGAGAATGCTTACCGTTCATTTTCAATGGCCGACTGATGCATTCTGGGCCTTGAAAATATGAATGGGAGTCAATTGGGCACTAGTCTTCTAAAGTTTGTAATTTCCACTTCGAAATTTCAGACTTGATTTTCCTTTATAAAAAATGTATCAACCCCTACAAAATATTAATTAATTATTATCCACATAATAATTCACATTTTCTGTTGCTGCAGGATTATTTTCCTGATGTAGCACACTGGCTCAAATTAAGATCCAGTATGTATGCTGTTGCATGCACTTTCTGGCCACTGGCATGGTTGTTCATGTGGTAACAATGTAGGCCTATCACTGATCAAACGTTCTCATAAAAAAAAAGTTACAGGGATATACATCCTTTTTTACATGCAAATCTGATTGGATTACAGCAGTTGATTATTGAAATAGCAGCCTCAATTTAACTTCAGAGTTGCTTTTTTCTTTCTGAGGGGAAATCGGGGCTGTCTGGTCACCTTATGTTTGGGGGGTTTTGTGTGTGGATGCGTGCATGCCAAGTTTGTGCATAGCAGAAGGTGAAAGAGATCATGGATAAGGAGAAAAAGAAAGTGGGTCACGTATAGCAAGAAAAAGAAAAAGTGTTGAAAACAGTTGTCATATTTAAAGGGTCTCAATCAAATCTGAGCATCAGAGCACAGCTCCTGTAGCTATCACTAACCACAGCCACACATAGAGGGGTCGATCTTGAATTGCAGTGGCATTTGCATCCCTTGACTTTGCAACCATGGAAAAACACTTTAAAATGACAAATAGTTACACGTCATACATGTTTTGGTTTATATTAAACTGTTTATCAATGATCAAACATAATCCAAGTCCTTAATACAGCAAAACGTTATGTTTATTTATTGTTTAAAGTACTTAGGGGTAAGCAAATTGACTTGTCCCAGTAGTGATGTGTAGAGTTGTAGTAACATGTTTTTGGGACTATCTATTATTTTTAACACTAGAAAGTGAACAAAAGTATAAAAAAAACATGTTTTTAAAATAAAAATGCTTTATGACAATAATGTCTGTTCCTCAGTTTTGTCACTGGTGTTACCGCCTTGAAAGTCTCTTGTTTCATTAACTCAGCAAAAAAAGAAATGTCCTCTCACTGTCAATTGTTTATTTTCAGCAAACTTAACATATGTAAATATTTCTATGAACATAAGATTCAACAACTGAGTCATAAACTGAACAAGTTCCACAGACACGTGACTAACAGAAATGGAATAATGTGTCCCAGAACAAAGGGGGGTCAAAACAAAAGTAACAGTCAGTATCTGGTGTGGTCATCAGCTGCATTAAGTACTGCAGTGCATCTAATCCTCATGGACTGCACCAGATTTGCCAGTTCTTGCTGTGAGATGTTACCCCACTCTTCCACCAAGTCACCTGCAAGTTCCCTGACATTTCTGGGGGGAATGGCCCTAGCCCTCCCCCTCCGATCCAACAGGTCCCAAATGTGCTTAATGGGATTGAGATCCGGGCTCTTCACTGTCCATATTAGAACACTGACATTCCTGTCTTGCAGGAAATCACGCACAGAACGAGCAGTATGGCTGGTGGCATTGTCATGCTGGAGGGTCATGTCAGGAAGAGCCTGTAGGAATGGTACCACATGAGGGAGGAGGATGTCTTCCCTGTAATGCACAGCGTTGAGATTGCCTGCAATGACAACAATCTCAGTCCGATGATGCTGTGACACACCGCCCCAGACCATGACAGAACATTCACCTCCAAATCGATCCCGCTCCAGAGTACAGGCCTCGGTGAAACGCTCATTCCTTCGACGATATACGTGAATCCGACCATCAACCCCGGTGAGAGAAAACCGCGACTCGTCAGTGAAGAGCACTTTTTGCCGGTCCTGTCTGGTCAGCGACGGTGGGTTTTTGCCCATAGGCGACGTTGTTGCCGGTGATGTCAGGTGAGGACCTGCCTTTCAACAGTTCTTCAAGCCCTCAGTCCAGCCTCTCTCAGCCTATTGCGAACAGTCTGAGCACTGATGGAGGGATTGTGCGTTGCTGGTGTAACTCGGGCAATTGTTGTTGCCACCCTGTACCTGTCCCGCAGGTGTGATGTTCGGATGTACCGATCCTGGGCAGGTGTTGTTACACGTGGTCTGCCACTGCGAGGACAATCAGCTGTCCGTCCTGTCTCCCTGTAGCTCTGTCTTAGGCGTCTCACAGTACGGACATTGCAACGTATTGCCCTGGCCACATCTGCAGTCCTCATGCCTCCTTGCGGCATGCCTAAGGGACACTGGGCATCTTTCTTTTGGTGTTTTTCAGAGTCTGTAGAAAGGCCTCTTTAGTGTCCTCTAAGTTTTCATAACTGTGACCTTAATTGCCTACCGTCTGTAAGCTGTTAGTGTCTTAACGACCGTTCCACTGGTGCATGTTCATAAATTGTTTATGGTTCATTGAACAAGCATGGGAAACAGTGTTTAAACCCTTTACAATGAAGATCTGTGAAGTTATTTGGATTTTTACGAATCATCTTTAAAAGACAGGGTCCTGAAAAGGGGTCCTGGGGGAGGGGTTCTATAGTAAAGAAAATGATTAGCTAATCACACCCTTTTAGTATGTCATAATTTTGGCTCTATGACATCCACAATTGTTACGGCAGTCGTCTCTCAGTCGAACTCTCTGTCGTGGATGTCCAGATTTCAAAGAGGTCTTCTCACAAAACCAACTTTCCAGACCGAACCATTGAAGCTACAAACTAATATGGGTCACACTTTATTTGGATAGTCCAGATGTTCCATCTGTAGATGCTCTGCAAATGGCCATACTGTCTGTTGATAAGCAACTGCTTGCTACGGTTATGGTTAGGTTTAGAGCAAGGGTTAGTGGAAGGGTTAAAGTTAGGGTAAGGGTTGATGTTCGATTTAGGGCTAGTATGTCGATAGTTCGTTGAAATGTTACTGATTGTCCATCTGTGCGCTACAGACTATCCAAATAAAGTGCTACCGGTGTCGGTTGTTCTGCTCTACAATGCACACAAGCTTCCGGGGAGTCATTTGAAGGTAACCCAGTAACGGGCTGTGAAAATGGCACAAAGTACATAGTGGGTAAAAAGTGCCACGAAAAATGTGACCAAACATGGACCAAAATTTTTTTTTATATAATTCTGAGTTTTGAAATATACCACGACACTTCAAAACCTTATTGCTTATGATTACTTTTTTGACTGTCTGTTTTGCCATGTGCAAATATGTTATTCATTGCCTTTCTATGGGCTATAGCAGTAAAGGACAAATTCAATCTTTCTTCAAATACATTTTATATGTATTTTTTAAATATTTTTTTTATACCTACAGAGGTCCTAACATTCAAAATCAAAGGGCAAAATTATTCATTTTATGACCGTCTATAAAAAATTATATATGTTAGATCGCAATATCTACTGAGCTAAGGGCTTAGACCTATATGAGTTAAGAGAATCCTTAATAACTTAAAATGGACTACCCAAATCTAAATCTAAATACATTTCTCATTGGAGTTACCATCATTGGAGTTACTACTACTGGTGGCACAATGTTATCATAATGCCACATAAGTTTATTTAGAATGGGGAATATAAAATACCATAACCAAACGTCACCACAATTCAAAAATGACCCAGAAATGATCCACACTAGCCTTTAGAGTGTGCGAGTAAAACCTTCCAGTTATCTGGACAACTCTGATTCTCCACAGAGATAAGTCTACACCCATGATGAGATCAATTCAACCCACAGGAACCAAGTACAGCGATAAATAAAACACCCAAAATGAAATGAAGCATGATTTATAATGGAAGGGAATATTTTATTTGTCCATGGCAGATGTTGTACTTCTCTTTGAAGAATCATGGGTAGGAGGGTTTGTTGCTTCTCAGAGGAAACTGTTGAAGAAATTCCAAGATGTAGATGAAAGAGATTTCTTCCAACACCGTGACAGTCTGTCTGAAAAAGAAGAGAACCAATGGTGCAATGGCACTTACACCCTGGCTACACCGGCTACACGCACAGTGGTGTACACTACTTAAGTAGTACCTTAAAGTATTTTTACTTTTGTAGTTTTTTGGGTATCTTTACTATTTATATTATTGACAACTTTTACTCCACTACATTCCTAAAACAAATACAGTTGAAGTTGACATACACTTAGGTTGGAGTCATTAAAACTTGTTTTTCAACCACTTCACACAGACAGATTATTTCACTTATAATTCACTGTATCACAATTCCAGTGGGTCAGAAGTTTACATTCACTAAGTTGACTGTGCCTTTAAACAGCTTGGAAAATTCCAGAAAATGTCATGGCTTTAGAAGCTTCTGATAGGCTAATTGACATCATTTGAGTCAATTGGAGGTGTACCTGTGGATGTATTTCAAGGCCTACCTTCAAACTCAATGTCTCTTTGCTTGACATCATTTTTTTGCAGACCTCCACAAGCCTGGTTCATCCTTGGGGGGCAATTTCCAAATGCCTGAAGGTACCACGTTCATCTGTACAAACAATATTACGCAAGTATAAACACCATGGGACTACGCAGCCATCATACTGGGGGTGGCAGAGTAACCTAGTGGTTAGAGTGTTGGACTAGTAACCAAAAGGTTTCAAGATCAAATCCCTGAGCTGAGGAGTTAAAATCTGTCGTTCTGCTCATGAACGAGACAGTTAACCAACTGTTCATAGGCCATCATTGAAAATAAGAATTTGTTTTTAACTGACTTGACTAGTTAAATAAAGGTAAAATACTGCTCAGGAAGGAGACGTGTTCTGTCTCCTGGAGATGAATGTACTTTGGTGTGAAAAGTGCAAATCAATCCCAGAACAACAGCAAAGGACCTTGTGAAGATTCTGGAGGAAACAGGTACAAAAGTATCTATATTCACAGTAAAACAAGTCCTCTATCAACATAACCTGAAAGGTCCCTCAGCAAGGAAGAAGCCACCGCTCCAAAACCACCATAAAAAAAGCCAGACTATGGTTTGCAGCTGCATATGGGGACAAAGATTGTACTTTTTGGAGAAATGTCCTCTGGTCTGATGAAACAAAAATAGAACTGTTTGGCCATAATGACCATCATTATGTTTGAAGGAAAAAGGGGGAGGCTTGCAAGCCAAAGAACACCATCCCAACCGTGAAGCACAGGGGTGGCAGCATCATGTTGTGGGGTTGCTTTGCTGCAGAGGAGGGACTGGTGCACTTTACAAAATAGATGGCATCATGAGGTAGGAAAATTATGTGGATATATTGAAGCAACATCTCAAGACATCAGTCAGGAAGTTAAAGCTTGGCTGCAAATAGGTCTTCCAAATGAACAATGACCCCAAGCATACTTCCAAAGTTGTGGAAAAATGGCTTAAGGACAACAAAGTCAAGGTATTGGAGTGGCCATCACAAAGCCCTGACCTCAATCCTATAGACAATTTGTTATCAGAACTGAAAAAGCGTGTAAGAGCAAGGACGCCTACAGTTATACCAGCTCTGATAGGAGGAATGGGCCAAAATTCACCCAACTTATTGTGGGACGCTTGTGGAAGGCTACCTGAAATGTTTGACCCATGTTAAACTATTTTAAAGGCAATGCTACCAAATACTAATTGAGTGTATGTAAACTTCTGACCCACTGGGAATATGATGAAAGAAATAGAAGCTGAAATTAATAATTCTCTCTACTATTATTCTGACATTTCACATTCTTAAAATAAGGTGGTGATCCTAACTGACCTGAAAAAGACATGGAATTTTTACTAGGATTATATGTCAGGAATTGCGAAAAACTGAGTTTAAATGTATTTTGCTTATTGGCTCGCAACATTTTAGTTCTTCATTTTTAATTAATTTGTAAAAATGTCTAAAAACATCATTCCACTTTGACCTTATATGATATTGTGTGTAGGCCAATGACACAACCTCTCAATTGAATCAATTTTTAAATCAGGCTGTAACACAACAAAATGTGGAAAAAGTCAAGGGGTGTGAATACTTTCTGAATGCACTGTATGTGTACATTTATTTTGCAACACTCGTGGACTCAACATGGCCGGTGTAGTCAGGGTGTTAGAAACACAGATAGACATCACAGCTATGCTTCTCATCCACCCATCCTCTTGTTCCTGCTTGCATCTCTGGCTGGGCATCTCTTCTGTATGGTGGATGGACAACTTGAACTGAAACCATGCAGAACCTGTCTATTCTATATCGCTACCGGAGCCATACATGCTAGACTTCACGTTTGATTATAAGCATACCTTTGTTTTACACCAGACTCCCAGGTGATCTGCTCTGTTGTCAATGGAAACAAGCTGCAATCTCAATGTCCTCAAGATGTACTCCATTACTTTTACATTATCCAGAGCGACTTACAGTTAGTGCATTCCTCCATTCGTTCACTTGATCATATTACACATAACAGATTGAAAGTGTGCTTTTTGGGTATTGTGGAGCTTTTTGTCATCCATAATGTGTTCCGTATGATTTAACCATAAGCAGTGGGGCTTACGTCTCCAATATCTGCTCAAAATATATCCCACGTTTCCCAGCACAGATCACTAAGCGCTATGCTGGTCACTCCATCTAGATCACCGCAGAAAACAGAATCAGAAACTCCAGGGATGGTATCATGTTCTTCCACTGCTACAGCACAGAGATAAACACGTTTTGAAGCTACTGTAAGAGTCTCATGGGTCGGATTCATAGCCATATCCTGTCAGAGACACCTACGCAGTCAGCTTTGACCAGACCATGGGCAACTGAGACGGGAAAGAAAGCAGTGGATGATGTCTGAGAGTGACTTAGAGATTTTCAATTACATTGTGTGGGACTTTCTAGAACTGTCTGGGAACGGGAAAAGCACTTAGCACACTGGTCTGTCGGTGGAAAAGAGTGGGCTTCACAGAGAGATCTCGAGTGACCTCAAGCCTTGATCACAAGCCTTGGTCGTAAAAGCAGGGGTGGGGGTTTCTAAGCTATATGGAATTGTTTTAAAATGATCATTTTGCTATTTGATTTTGAATTTGAAGACCCCTTTGAAGTATCTATATATATATATATATATATATATATATATATATATATATATATATATATATTCGTCCCCACCATATATATATATATTCACGACATGGAACAACAGTCCCCCAAAAATTCTAAAGGAGGTTTGTTCTGAATTGTCTTATTTTTTTATCTGAGCCATATAAGAAAGATCAGGAAACATTTGTTATCTTTCTGCACATGTATTTAACTCCTGATGTCTGGTACTGAACAGTCAGTCTCCATATACACTTCCATACATTATTGGTTCTGGTACCAGGGGACCTTCAGACGAGTCTTGTGAGGCCTGTGTTCGTCCTAGAGAAAAACAACCGACATGTACTTGAGTCTCACCTTTCCACAGAGGGTTCATCTTCATGTGTCGGGCAAACTGTTCGGACAGGGAGTGATGGTCAGGTGATGGGGTAATAAAGCTACTGGATTTTCTTCGATGTTCTCCACCTTCAGCTCCCTCAACACTTCCTGTTTTCTCAGGAAATAAAAAGGAAAGCTTGATATTTTCTAGTGCATGTATATTATTCCTCCTGCCTTGACACATACCTCACATATTCATTTATGTTCACACCTCTCTCCATTCTATTTTTGGTCTGTCTTTCTCTCCCACCGTCTCTCTCTCTCTCTCTCTCTCTCTCTCTCTCTCTCTCTCTCTCTCTCTCTCTCTCTCTCTCTCTCTCTCTCTCTCTCTCTCTCTCTCTCTCTCTCTCTCTCTCTCTCTCTCTCGTAGCCAACAGCTGCCTCCTTTTCCCTCTGTTTATTTACTTTTAATTATCTTTATCTTCAGGCCAGCGATGGCCAGACATCTGTCACATGCGTGAGACAAGAGCAGATTAATTACAGGGACCTGGCAACGGGGAACATTTAGTTTAACAAAGTCTTCCAAAGTCTTTCCAGCATTTCTCCGGGAATGCAGTCACCAGAAGTTCGATAGATGCTCTACCAACAAAGCGTGTCAAAGAGTCTAGGCCAGACCACAGGTAGAGAACTCCATCAATACTGTTGATCATATAAATTATATGTATGGGAGATGACGTTCAGTGATCAGTTTGGGACTTGCCGTAATGATGAGATGCCTGGTTGAAATCCTAAGAGTTATTGGTGCATATGGAAGGAACTCTCATTGCATTGACGCTGTTTGATTCTCAGGTCTGGTTACCCGTTCTCACAACACTCAATGTTGTCGTAAGCAAGTGTGTTAGGAAGGCCGCCAACAGTTTCATGTTTACTATCTGTTGTAAAAAAAAGAGGTTCGCCTCTGTGAACCTTCGTTCTCTCCTTCATTCTGTCCAACTTTACTTTGCTGGCCGTAGCCAACGGGTTTCAGCAAAGCCCAGACTTTTGATGGTTGTTTAAAATGAAATCGAATTGCTATTAAATCTTATTGAATTACAACGCTGTCTGTAGTTATCAGTAGTGCCATCAGGCTTGGTGGGGACGAATGAAAGTGGCTTGTGGTCATTGTCAAGGACCATGGGAACTATTTAGTTTTTTATCCTCGCCTATTTATTTAAATGTATCTCTGCTTTTATCATGCTTAGTCCAGCTGTACCACCATAAACATACAGCAGAGTATTTTCCAATATCTGCTTTCCATTGTATAGTTAATTACATTGACCCTGAACATGAATTAGATGCTGTGTATGTATGTGAACAAGAACCAGAAGAATGTAGAAAACAGGGTAGTATTGAGGGCAGGGGTTATTCTCCCAGATGAATTTGATTTGATTAATTTCCCCCAGACCTTGTGCCACCCACACAGAGGCCAATGACTATACCAGACATGGAAAGTCGTTTTTTTTAAGTGGCTGTGACAACATTTGCCACAGGATTGGGAGCTAATTATCTAGCTTTCATTACTGATGAGGTGCAGAGACAAGTGCACTCACACACAGACAGACACTCACACACACTTTGGTTCAAATGTACTTACTACGAGTTGCGCCACACGCATACAAATTAGATGAAGAAGCATTCACTCACACAGAGCCACACGCACGGACAGTATTGTATTGGTCACACATGTTGCCATAGACTTGAACACACACACACACACACACACCCTAACTTACAGAATGGCCGTTACACCTCCCTGTGGGTCAGATCATCTGTGTTGAATGTGATGAGTGAACATGTACTCATCCCTCAACCTCAACATGAGAGCTGTTACATTTTTCTTATGAAGAATAATCTGTCTCTGCTTGCTTTGACTACTACGCCAGCAGAACACTCATTAGCATTTAAATGGGAAAAGGAAAACACCGTGCAGTTGCCACAGTCATACCTCCGTCCCACAGCCTTCTGATGGCGGAGAGAGAAGGAAACTTTAATGTGGCTTTTTCAAAACGTAGGCTGGTTTTATAAAGTTTGGAGCAGAAATGGTAGTCTCCATAGCGCTATTAGCGTCTACAGTAATTACTTTGGTGAGTTAACTTCGAGAAGATTCACCTTGTGAAAACTGGATTTGATTCTTTTCGTCTTGCTATTGAGCGTTTCATACAGTCTCCTCTTGTGTTGTTGATGCAGAAATCCGAGGAAACCACCACGTTCACAAGGTCTTACTGTACATGCATGGCTTTTGTCCAGATTTCATAGACCACTCGTCCACTCGACTCACACACAACATGCTTTCTCCCATAAGTAGGCCTAATGCTCTTACAAGGATTATAAAGTTGAAAACTGGACCAATAGTCCATGAATGTTGATCTCATTCAGATTTCAATCAGAGCCCTGATCACTCAGACGGGGGTAGGTTAGATCTCATCCCAAAGCCAGTTTATGACTCAACTGGAGCTTTGTGGGTAAAAAAAAAATAAAAATGGGACAGCTGCTATTTCAACATGACACAAGTCTGTCTCTTTGTATCTGGCTCATATTTCCCTTCCCTGGGAAATAAGGGAAGAGGGCAGCTGCGGTGGGATGATTTGGGATGAATTAAAGGCTGTTTCCTATCGGGCTCCGGAGGCTCTGATCCCCCCATCCCGCTCGTCTGGCTGCACCCATCTCTCCGCCCGGCAACAGCATCTAACTGGAGGAGCACATGGATTAAATTATATCAGCCCCCTTCACTGTAACATGTCCTATGAATAATAACAATTGGATTTTATATTCAAAATGGCGTCTTGTTTGAAAGAACCTCTGTCTCACCATCTGCGGTTGGAGGTTTAATGGGGTTGTGTAATAGACTTTCCCAGCGTTGTTGCCAGGGATGGCGGGTTGGTCCCCCTACTTCCCTACATCACAGGTGTCATTCTTCACCCCTACGAAACCACAGGTCCCAGGCTTAAGGGGGAGGCTGAAGGCAGGCAGAGGAATTGACTCAGACGTTTTGCTCTACACGTCAAGCAGGAAGTGGTTGAACTTCTTCTCCAGTCTAGGCTGCACAAAAACAGTCTGTGTGGGCGATGATAACAGGGACTGATGAAATGGTAACACTTCCTTTGTCCTGCTGTCTATGATCTCAGTGGCTGGACAATGGGATCTTGTAATACTCCTTTAGAGTAGTCACTGGAACATTACACTGTGAGCGGCATCAGCGAACTGGACATGGAAGATATCATCAGTGTCTGTCTTTGATTCTGTACTATTTTATGTCTCTCACAGGGCTCCTGATCCAACCGTCTCCCCTCCACCCTCCACCCCCACCTACCTCCTGTCATCACCTCCTCTGACGAGGCCATGAAACAGGTGGCTGTGGCACAGTAAGGAGCGGGGAAGATCCATACTGACCTCTGTGTGTGTGTGTGTGTGTGTGTGGGCACATGTGTGCGTGTGTGTGTGTAAGGGGGAGAGAGAGAGAGATCATGAATAGATGTGGAGAAATGGAGACTCACTGGCTTGCAGTTTATTTCTATTCCTTTCTATCTATCCTCTATCCTTTCTACCCAGTTTATCTACTTCCCTCCCTATATTACTATTCTGTTCAAAGTCATTTTTTACTTTTCATAAGACCTTTCTCTCTGTCCGGTATGTCATCAGACGAGTTGAACACAGTATAGACTTCCATAATTACATTACACTGTCTGGGGATGAAACCCATATCACCCTCGTGGAACACATCCAGGACTAACCAGCATAGAGCAAATAGCTTAAAATGTCACAAAGAATAATGGGGGAAAAGGTCTCCAACACTGCATGTGTTCACACATTATGATTGCATGCAAGTAGTGATGAACAAGCTGCTGCACAACAGCACACTTTAGGGATTCATAATTAAAAGCCTTATGCCATCATATTGGAACAGACAACTAGCCATAGAATTCATTAGATCTCTATGCAACTAGCTTTGATAAGACGATCTCATTTGAATGTATCATTTAAGAATAATTTGGTAAACAAAGCAAACAATAGGCTCGGTGTCTTCATGCCCCTCATTTTTCACTTCACATGAAAGACCCAGAGACTCTCACGCTTTAAAAAAAACAAAAAAACATTGCCAAGACATCTGTTCCTGGAATTTCAAAACCAGTTGTAAAAAGATCCTGTTATCTCGACAAAGTTGTCTGGAGACTGTATAAAGTACATTTTAATAAGTCTTTTTTTTCCCTTCTTCTTCTGGGGTTGGGATCAGTGGCTTAGTTCTCAATCGAATTAAGTGTGGCTGCTACGTTTTCAGAATGATGTCACAAGCGCCCGTGGTTCTTCTCAGTGGATCCCAAAGGAAAGTCAGTGCCTGTTATTTCTGTCCTCTTTCCCATCCTCTCTCCTCTTTGCGATGTGTGCGTCGTAAACCAAGCCCTCGCGAAAACACCACATCCACAACATACCACACCGTGGGGTTGGGGTTGGTTTGGTGGAGGTGTCGTTAGTGGAATCACCGCTGGTTCAGCTCACTTGGTTGTTTAATCCCACTACCCTTTTAACACTTGCCTTCGTCCACTGTTCGCCCATTAGATTAGCTGACAATCACAGCTATTCATCCCTGACCACTACATTCAATGCCCCACCAAAGAACAATCACGTTCTCAACAAGAAGCCAACAATTTAGGCTGATCCGATTGACTGCGCAAGCACTCGAACCGCATTACATCATTCTGAGAAGTTATGAGAGGCTTTTTAGTGAATATATTAATTGATTTACTGACAGTGGGTTGGAGTCCCTCCAACAGAATGTCCCTCCCCATAATTATACATCTCATCACTTAAAAACACTGACACGGGTGCTTACTAATGATGTGGAAATGACCAGTAGCCTCAGCTCTACAACTAGTCCTGCCAGTGGTTGTCAGCCAAGGTACACAAACCCACCACACCCTCACGTTAAACCGTGTACAGTGTGAACACACCACTGTTCTGTGTCCTTGTACCCTTATAATCCTGAACAAAAATATAAATACAACATGTGTTGGTCACCTGCTTCATGAGCTGAAATCAAAGATCCCAGAAATGTTCCGTACGCACAAAAAGCTTTACTCTCAAACTCACTGTTAGTGAGCGTTTCTCCTTTGCCAAGATAATCCATCCACCTGACAGGTGTGGCATATCAAGAAGCTGATTAAACAACATGATCGTTAGGCCACTGTGCAGTTTTGTCACACAACATAATGCCACAGATGTCTCAAGTTTTGAGGGAGCATGCAATTGGCATGCTGACTGCAGGAATGTCCTCCAGACCTGTTGTCAGATAATTTAATGTTAATTTCTCTACCATAAGCCGCATCCAACATTGTTTTAGCGAATTTGCCAGTACCTTCAACCAGCCGCACAACCGCAGACCACGTGTAACCATGCCAGCCCAGGACCTCTACATCCGGCTTCTTCACCTGCGAGATCATCTGAGACCAGCCACCCGGACAGGTGATGAAACTGCTTTGCACAACTGAAGAATTTCTGCACAAACTGTCAGGAACCGTCTCAGGGAAGCTCATCTGCGTGCTTGTCTTTATAAACCAGGGTCTTGACCTGACTGCAGTTCGGTGTCGTAACTGACTTCAGTGGGTCACCCTCGATGGCCACTGGCACGCTGGAGAAGTGTGCTTTTTACAGATGAATCCCAGTTTCAATTGAACCGGGTAGATGGAAGACAGCGTGTATGGTGGCGTGTGGGAGAGCAGTTTTCTGATGTCAACGTTGAACAGAGTCCCCCATGGTGTCAGTAGTGTTATGATATGGGAAGGCATAAGCTACGGACAACGAACACAATTGCATTTTATCGATGGAAATTATAATGCACAGAGATACTGTGATGAGATCCTGAGGCCCGTTGTCATGCCATTCATCCCCCTCCATCCCCTCATGTTTCAGCATGATAATAATGCACGGCCCCATGTAATGATAATGCACGGCCCCATGTCCCAAGGATCTGAACAAAATTCATGGAAGCTGAAAATGTACCAGTTCTTCCATAGCCTGCATTCTAACCAGAGCATGTTCGGGATGCTCTGGATCAAAGTATATGTCAGCGTGTTCCAGTTCCCGCCAATATCCAGCAACTTCGCACTTCGGACAACATTCCACAATCCAGCCGGATCAACTTTATGCAAAGGAGATGTGTCGCACTGCACGAGGCAAGATACTGACTGGTTGTCTAATCCACCTGTTTAACAATATATCTGAGACCAACAGATGCATACCTTTATTCCCAGTCATGTGAAATCTATAGATGTATTTCAATTGACTGATTTCCTTATATGATCTTTAGCTCAGTGACTCAGACATTGTTGCATGTTTCATTTATATTTTTTTGGTTCAGTGCAGATGTGTGACAGTGGTTGCACAGTCTCAGAGTTGGACACGTTTCTAATATGAACAAACGGGACATTGTTTGTTCAGCCGACGCTGAGCCGCTGGGAATTCCTCTGGACTTGTCTCAGGGGATGTTGGCCTGGGCACAGAGAGAGGACGTTAGGACATGTCGTCTAAAACAGAGATGACAGTCTCATCTGTTGAATAAATACTCTCACCTCTACAAGCCCCTGACTTCTGTCTCTTGTATAAATACACAGCCCCGCTGCACCACGTAGGAGGGTGTGTGTGCCGGCTAATGAGGATGTTAAAGTCCTGGCTAAAGGTGACATGCTCATTTTCAATCAGACAAATGAGCTGCTAATGACAGTTAACGTTAAACGCTGATGCTGAACACGGATGCTGAATGCTGATGCTGAATGTGTTGCTGGCATGGCAGCCCATAGAGCTGCTGACTGATGAGCTGATGTGCCGTTTGAGACCTCCCCAGCCGTGCCCAAATCTCACTAACACTTCTCTCCCTTTCACATGTACGCTTACATGTATCCCCGTATGAGCGCAAGCACACACATGCAAAAACACTTGCTTTCTCTGTCTTTGTCAGATACACACACACACGCACACACACACACACACACACACACACACACACACACACACACACAGCAAATGAACACCAGTGTTCTTTTTAACACTGGACCAGAGTGTATATGTGTCCACACTTTTAAGTGTTAAATAACAACTGTGCTTAGTGTGGATGCTGTTACACTTTGTCAGTGTTAGGGAATTAACACTTTCAGTGTTACGCAATAACTCATAGTATTTTTAACACTAGGAAGTGTATATAGTTTGCACCAATGTTGTTATGCAATAACAACTAATTTTGTATTTTTAACCATTACACCACAGGGTTCATATCACTTGACAAGGTCAAGCGGTGTTGAATTAAAGACATTACTTTATTGCCACATGCTTTTATGTAACCATTTAAAAATACTTCAGAACTGGCAGCAGACAGTTAATATAACCATAGACACTTCCACTCACGGATGGCCAAAAATAAAGTCGATGCCCGTGCAACGTGGAAATGTCATTTGAATAATAAAAAAATCCCCATAAAAATCTGCCAATTGAAACTTTTTTTTGCATTGGATGTGTCTCAATCCACCACACTTCCACATCTGCGGTGGAAGGTGACAGAGCTAGAGCCGTGTTTGTCAGACCGCGACACATCCGAATGGTTTGGTCTACAAACTGTTATGACCTTCTCTTTGGAAAGATGAAACTCTCACGAACACGATGGTGTTCTATTTCGCTTGAGGAACTCAGTGGGATATCCTTCCTGCCCTCGTGCCACGGGTGTGATGCTCTGGTGTGAGGTGCGTGCCTCCACCCCTATAAATACCTGGGTGCGTAGCATCACTTCCTCATTTCTTCCCTCAGCTACTCAGGGGAAAGAGAAGTGGATGTAGAAGACTGCATGGGTGTGTTTTTCGTGTAGAGTGTGTAGAGTAATCTCCGTTTTGGGCAAAGCTTGCTCCTCCAAGGAGTGCTCTGCATTGTTTTGTTGTCTGTAAAAAAAAATCTGACAGGTTGACACCGTGCATTGAAGTAGGGTGAATGTGTTGGGCCAACCTGTTCACGGTTAGCCTCCCAGCTAATTGCTCTACCTGTTGCTTGTTAGCTTCAGCTGGACGCTAGCCTCTTCTCACTGGAGTTTGAGGCTGGGTACCGCGTGTACCCAGGCTAGGGGAGACTGTGTGTTACCTAGCTCTAGCTAAAGGGTATGATGTGTATGATGTGCCTAGGCTTAGAGCATTGCCATTCAGGCTGTGGATTCCCCCTTCAGCTGTATGTATTGTGCTACTCTCGGCCCACGCCTATGTGAAGCACGATTAGCTACGACGATGGAGACAAATGCTAGAGGCTCCGGGAGCGGCCTCAAGCGTACACAATCCTCCTCAGCGGTGGGCCCTCCCGCCAAGCAGTCCAAGGAGGACAGGGTCCCTACTCTGGATGAGTTGGAGGCCCAGGCAGCCTCTCTGTCTTTGCAGCTCCACTCTCTCAGCCCGACAGGCTCCGTTGTAGACTTAAGACATGAACCATGGCTCAGAGAGGGCTGAGAGTGAAGTGCCCTGTTCATCAGTTGATGTGCAGGAGCTCCTATCTAGGATTCTGAAAGCTCTGGATGTTAATCCAGACCCTAACAGCAGCCCGGGAAGAGTGTACATTCCTCTGGTGCTCCAAGTTCTCTAATGAACTGCGTCAATCTTGGGCTAAGGTGAACTCAAGGTTCAGTGCAAGCCAGGGCAAGCCTTGGACCCTCATGGCTTCTCCCGAGGAGTAGTGACTGGACCAACACCCTGTCATGGACCCCATTGTTGCGGCCATGGTCCTCCCAGACAAGGAGATCATTGGTAGGTCTCCCCGCTGTCCTCTGGGACCTCATCGGGCTGCTGACGACCATTTAAACAACACCTTCCAGACCTTGGCCATGGTGGCTCGCATCATGAATGTGACCACTCTGCTTCAGGCACACCTGCACGGTCTGATAGCTCGCCTGTCCACTGATGGTGACCAGGCAGTTGAAATGACTCAGGTGTCCACACTCATCTCCGTCTTAAGTGCTGAGATGCTAATGGAAAAGCCCTGTCTACAGTCATCTCGTCATGCAGACAACTTTGGCTCTCACAGGCAAAGATGTCCGCCTCTGTGAAGAAACCCCTTATGGAGCTCTCCATCTCCCCAGGCCAAGTTTTTGGTCCTGGTGTGGCCGCCATTTTGGACCAAACGGCGACGCTGCGTGAGGACAAAGAGACACTTCAGTCTTTAATGGGTAACCTTGCCCCACGTTACCCTACTCAGAGAACATTGCAGTCTAGACCTCAGCTCTCCCTTGCCTTGACAGGCTGCTTGGGCCCTCCTCCAAATCAGCCCTGATAATCCACGTCAACAGGCTCCAGGTCAGTGGTGCCACTACATCTCAGGCCAGTGGTTCACCACTGTCGACCTAAAAGATGCCTACTTCCATGTACCGATCCACCCGGCCCACAGGAAGTTCCTGTGCTTTGCATTCAATGACATAGCGGACAAGTACCAAGTGTTACCTTTTGGTCTCTCCCTGGCACCAAGAACATACACAAAATGCTTGGTTGCCGCTCTAGCACCATTAACATCACAAGGGATGATTGTACTAAATTGCCTAGACTATCGGCTAATCCGCGCTCAGACACAAGAACAGGCAGCAGTAGACACGACATCTCTCCTGAAGCACATCTCAGAGCTAGGCCTCAGGTTGAACATGCAAAAAACTGGTCCCCACACAAACTGTAATGTTAGTGGGCATGCAGACCTACTCATCTCTAATGAAGGCTCACCTCATCAAAGAGCAGTCCAGAAAATTTTTGTTCACCTCAATCCTTTTGTCCAAGACTGGAAGGCGACTGTTCTTCAGTGTCAGAGACTGATGGGTCTCCTCTCCGCAGCCTCTCTTTTGACCCCATTGGGCCTTCTACACTTGAGACACCTGGGGGTTCAATGCTCAGAGTTTACATCCCAAGGAACACAGGTATTGTTGACTGACTGTGCCCAAGGAATGCATCCGAGCACTGGAAAGATGGCAATCCCTGAAATACCTTTCAGGCGGGATACGCCTGGGCAGAGTCCAACAAAGGTAACTGGTTCAAACAGACACCTCCTTGAAAGGCTGGGGAGCAGTAATGAGGGAGAGGGCACATCAACATGCTAGAGTTGAGAGCAGTCTGACTAGCTCTGCTCAATCCTGAACAATGCAGCGGACCGACTGTCCAGGGAAGGCTCTCCGGAAGGGGAGTGGCGACTATATCCCTGAATGATGAGTCGCATGTCGGGATTCTTTGGCCCCCCCCGGGCCACTTGGCCTAGATGCCCTGGCCCACGAGTGGCCACCCGATCCCGCTGATTCCAGCAACTCCGGACAGAATCAGGGAAGAGGGCCACCAGGTCCTTCTGACTGGTTCAGCACAATACTGTCACTCCTAGCAGGAACAACATGGGAACTACATCGGAGACGGGACCTATTGTCACAGGCAGAGGGCACATTGTGGCATCAGAATCCCTCCCGCCTGCAGTTGTGGCTTGGCCGCTGAACTGCGAAAATGGTCTGGTTTAGATCTTGAGTCTACCACATCCCCACTCTGTGGCCCAATCCTGCCTTCCTACCAAAGGTCCTGACTCCAGGACACTTGAACAGGGAAATAGTGCTAACAGCCTTGTCCACCTCCATGCCCCCTGGGGCTCATGATGTTGATGTATGCGCTCTGTGTCCTGTGAGATCCCTAAATGCGTATGGGGACCGGACTCAGGCAATCCATCGCTCTGATCAGCTGTTTGTGTGCTTTGGATATAGAGTACAGCCTCTCTCAAAACAACGGTTGTCACATTGGATTGTAGACACTATCCTGCAAGCATATAGCCTAGCTGGCCACCCAGCCCCATCCTCTGGGGTTTTGCACTCCACCAAGGGAAGTTGCCACCTCCTGAGCACTGCTTAAGGGAGTCCCCCACTCTGACATATGTGCGGCTGCCAGCTTGGTGTCCCCCAGTACCTTTGCAAGATTTTACCGGGTGAATGTGGCTGACTCTCACAATGTGAGCTCAGCTGTGCTTGTTGCTGCCCTTCCCTCCAAACAGTATCCTGTGATTTGGATGGGTGCTGCCTCAAACACCTATGGTGATGTGTTGCTCTAGGCTGTACCCCACAGGAACCAACTTGCTCTGGTATTGTTATCCCATTGAGTGACTAGTATAGTCCCTCATGTGAAATAGAACGAAGGTTACTCACAGCTCTTAGAGCTGGGCCTATGCTAGTCCAGATGTCAGTTCCCTTGTAGCCTCGGTAAGAGTCTCAAGGAAGCGATGCTACTCACCCAGGTATATATAGGGGGTGGGGGCAAGAGCATCACAACCGTGGCACGGAAATACTTTGATATTAATATCTCGGCAGCATAGTTCCTAGCTCATGGAACCGTGGTTCTGTAAGTAACCTTCATTCTTCGTTTTGCTCTATGGCCCCCACAAGCGTCTTTGTACTCGTCTGAACTTGGTACAGCTGATCTGCCAACTTCTGTCTGTGGTGTCCGAACTGTTTGGGCTACGCAATAATATGACCCCTCTGTGGAAAGGTGAGACTCTCACGTACATGTCGGTTGTTTTGCTCCAGGACACCTACAAATCTCACAAGACTCGTCTGAAGGTCCCCTGGTACCAGTTCCAATAATGTATGGAAGTACAGTGCCTTGCGAAAATATTCGGCCCCCTTGAACTTTGCGACCTTTTGCCACATTTCAGGCTTCAAACATAAAGATATAAAACTGTATTTTTTTGTGAAGAATCAACAACAAGTGGGACACAATCATGAAGTGGAACGACATTTATTGGATATTTCAAACTTTTTTAACAATCAAAAACTGAAAAATTGGGCGTGCAAAATTATTCAGCCCCCTTAAGTTAATACTTTGCACCACCACTTAGCACCACCTTTTGCTGCGATTACAGCTGTAAGTCGCTTGGGGTATGTCTCTATCAGTTTTGCACATTGAGAGACTGAAATGTTTTCCCATTCCTCCTTGCAAAACAGCTCGAGCTCAGTGAGGTTGGATGAAGAGCATTTGTGAACAGCAGTTTTCAGTTCTTTCCACAGATTCTCGATTGGATTCAGGTCTGGACTTTGACTTGGCCATTCTAACACCTGGATATGTTTATTTTTGAACCATTCCATTGTAGATTTTGCTTTATGTTTTTGATCACTGTCTTGTTGGAAGACAAATCTCCGTCCCAGTCTCAGGTCTTTTGCAGACTCCATCAGGTTTTCTTCCAGAATGGTCCTGTATTTGGCTCCATCCATCTTCCCATCAATTTTAACCATCTTCCCTGTCCCTGCTGAAGAAAAGCAGGCCCAAACCATGATGCTGCCACCACCATGTTTGACAGTGGGGATGGTGTGTTCAGCTGTGTTGCTTTTACGCCAAACATAACATTTTGCATTGTTGCCAAAAAGTTCAATTTTGGTTTCATCTGACCAGAGCACCTTCTTCCACATGTTTGGTGTGTCTCCCAGGTGGCTTGTGGCAAACTTTAAACAACACTTTTTATGGATATCTTTAAGAAATGGCTTTCTTCTTGCCACTCTTCCATAAAGGCCAGATTTGTGCAATATACGACTGATTGTTGTCCTATGGACAGAGTCTCCCACCTCAGCTGTAGATCTCTGCAGTTCATCCAGAGTGATCATGGGCCTCTTGGCTGCATCTCTGATCACTCTTCTCCTTGTATGAGCTGAAAGTTTAGAGGGACGGCCAGGTCTTGGTAGATTTGCAGTGGTCTGATACTCCTTCCATTTCAATATTATCGCTTGCACAGTGCTCCTTGGGATGTTTAAAGCTTGGGAAATCTTTTTGTATCCAAATCCGGCTTTAAACTTCTTCACAACAGTATCTCAGACCCGCCTGGTGTGCTCCTTGTTCTTCATGATGCTCTCTGCTCTTTTAACGGACCTCTGAGACTATCACAGTGCAGGTGCATTTATACGGAGACTTGATTACACACAGGTGGATTGTATTTATCATCATTTAGGTCAACATTGGATCATTCAGAGATCCTCACTGAACTTCTGGAGAGAGTTTGCTGCACTGAAAGTAAAGGGGCTGAATAATTTTGCACGCCCAATTTTTCAGTTTTTGATTTGTTAAAAAGGTTTTAAATATCCAATAAATGTCGTTCCACTTCATGATTGTGTCCCACTTGTTGTTGATTCTTCACAAAAAAATACAGTTTTATATCTTTATGTTTGAAGCCTGAAATGTGGCAAAAGGTCGCAAAGTTCAAGGGGGCCGAATACTTTCGCAAGGCACTGTATTTGGTCACCTACAAACAAGCAAGATTTCTGGCTCTCACAGACCTGTAACTTTTTCTTTAAGAGTCTCTGATGTCCTCCACTCGTTACCTGTATTAATGGCACCTGTTTGAACTTGTTATCAGTATAAAATACACCTGTCCACAACCTCAAACAGTCACACTCCAAACTCCACTATGGCCAAGACCAAAGAGCTGTCAAAGGACATCAGAAACAAAATTGTAGACCTGCACCAGGCTGGGAAGACTGAATCTGCAATAGGTAAGCAGCGTGGTTTGAAGAAATCAACTGTGGGAGCAATTATTAGGAAATGGAAGACATACAAGACCACTGATAATCTCCCTCGATCTGAGGATCCACGCAAGATCTCACCCCGTGGGGTCAAAATGATCACAAGAACGGTGAGCAAAAATTCCAGAACCACACGGGGGGGACCTAGTGAATGACCTGCAGAGAGCTGGGACCAAAGTAACAAAGCCGACCATCAGTAACACACTACGCCGCCAGGGACTCAAATCCTACAGTGCCAAACGTGTCCCCCTGCTTAAGCCAGTACATGTCCAGGCCCATCTGAAGTTTGCTAGAGAGCATTTGGATGATCCAGAAGAAGATTGGGAGAATGGCATATGGTCAGATGAAACCAAAATATAACTTTTTGGTAAAAACTCAACTCGTCGTGGTTGGAGGACAAAGAATGCTGAGTTGCATCCAAAGAACACCATACCTACTGTGAAGCATGGGTGTGGAAACATCATGCTTTGGGGCTGTTTTTCTGCAAAGGGACCAAGACGACTGATCCGTGTACAGGAAAGAATGAATGGGGCCATGTATCGTGAGATTTTGAGTGAAAACCTCCTTCCATCAGCAATGGCATTGAAGATGAAACGTGGCTGGGTCTTTCAGCATGACAATGATCCCAAACACACCACCCGGGCAACGAAGGAGTGGCTTCGTAAGAAGCATTTCAAGGTCCTGGAGTGGCCTAGCCAGTCTCCAGATCTCAACCCCATAGAAAATCTTTGGAGGGAGTTGAAAGTCCGTGTTGCCCAGCAACAGCCCAAAACATCACTGCTCTAGAGTAGATTTGCATGGAGGAATGGGCCAAAATACCAGCAACAGTGTGTGAAAACCTTGTGAAGACTTACAGAAAACGTTTGACCTCTGTCATTGCCAACAAAGGGTATATAACAAAGTATTGAGATAAACTTTTGTTATTGACCAAATACTTATTTTCCACCATAATTTGCAAATAAATTCATAAAAAATCCTACAATGTGGTTTCTCATTTTGTTTGTCATATTTGAAGTGTACCTATGATGAAAATTACAGGCCTCTCTCATCTTTTTAAGTGGGAGAACTTGCACAATTGGTAGCTGACTAAATACTTTTTTGCCCCACTGTAGCCACTAGCAGTGGGTATTATAGTTACAGTTAGTTATTCTATTTAAAAATAATAATAATGGGTTGGTATCTCATGCATGTACAATTGTGTTATTTATACTCTTGTGAAAACTCAAGTCCTATAGTTTAAACCCAGAATGTGCATTCCTGCTTGGACTTGTTAGATGAAGACGTTTTCCTTGCAAACCTCAGTAGTCTATTTATTAATAATCAAATTAAGCACATTTGGGCAGTCTTGATACAACATTTTGAACAGAAATGCAATGGTTCATTGTATCAGTCGAAAACTTTGCACATACACTGCTGTCATCTAGTTGCCAAAATCTAAATTGCACCTGGGCTGGAATAATACATGATGGCCTTTCTCTTGCATTTCAAAGATGATGGTACAAAAAAAATACAAAAGAACAGTTGTTTTTTTCATTGTTTTATCTTCTAACAGATCTATTGTGTTATTCTCCTACATTCCTTTCACATTTCCACAAACTTTAAAGTGTTTCCTTTCAAATGGTACCAAGAATAATAAAGCACTATGAATGGCTTTATAAGATGATTACTCATGATTTCTGGTGCCACCAACTATAAAAAGTTAGTGGCACCAGGGGAAAATGTTACTCTGGAGCCCTGTAATAGTAATTAACACTGAGGATAGGTGTTGATTCAGGGGAACACATATGATCGGCACTCATTTGCAATCTAGCCTAAGCCGTTAGCTTGGCTTTTATAAAACACAAGCCAGACAGGCAGACAAACAGACAGAGAACAAGAAGAGGCATAGAGTGACAGCAGAGAAGATGCTGAGACAGATAGACAGCACACCATGGAGGCAAACCAAATGGCTAGAGCAGAGGCCCAGTTACAGTGGTGAGTTGTATCTCCAGACAGAGACACAGTTATAGTGGTGAGTTGTGTCTCCAGACAGAGACACAGTTATAGTGGTGAGTTGTGTCTCCAGACAGAGACACAGTTATAGTGGTGAGTTGCGTCTCCAGACAGAGACACAGTTACAGTGGTGAGTTGCGTCTCCAGACAGAGACACAGTTACAGTGGTGAGTTGCATCTCCAGACAGAGACACAGTTACAGTGGTGAGTTGCATCTCCAGACAGAGACACAGTTACAGTGGTGAGTTGTATCTCCAGACAGAGACACAGTTACAGTGGTGAGTTGTATCTCCAGACAGAGACACAGTTACAGTGGTGTGTTGTATCTCCAGACAGAGACACAGTTACAGTGGTGAGTTGTATCTCCAGACAGAGACACAGTTACAGTGGTGAGTTGTATCTCCAGACAGAGACACAGTTACAGTGGTGTGTTGTATCTCCAGACAGAGACACAGTTACAGTGGTGAGTTGAATCTCCAGACACACAGTTACAGTGGTGTGTTGTATCTCCAGACAGAGACACAGTTACAGTGGTGAGTTGTATCTCCAGACAGAGACACAGTTACAGTGGTGAGTTGTATCTCCAGACAGAGACACAGTTACAGTGGTGAGTTGTATCTCCAGACAGAGACACAGTTACAGTGGTGAGTTGTATCTCCAGACAGAGACACAGTTACAGTGGTGAGTTGTATCTCCAGACAGAGAGACAGTTATAGTGGTGAGTTGTATCTCCAGACAGAGACACAGTTACAGTGGTGAGTTGTATCTCCAGACAGAGACAGTTACAGTGGTGAGTTACATCTCCAGACAGAGACACAGCAACGCTTCTGCACATGTGCGGATCACATTCTAAGCATGCATATATTCTCTACTTTATGCAGAGAGAACAGGCTACTATGGCGACGTTTGATCGAAGTTAGATCAAGCTGAGTGAATGTCTGCAAGATCACATAATGGTCACAGTATTAAGTACCTAGGTGTCTGGCTAGACTCTAAACTCTCCTTCCAGACCCATATCAAACATCTCCAATCGAAAATCAAATCAAGAGTCGGCTTTCTATTCCGCAACAAAGCCTCCTTCACTCACGCCGCCAAACTTACCCTAGTAAAACTGACTATCCTACCGATCCTCGACTTCGGCGATGTCATCTACAAAATTGCTTCCAACACTCTACTCAGCAAACTGGATGCAGTTTATCACAGTGCCATCCGTTTTGTCACTAAAGCACCTTATACCACCCACCACTGCGACTTGTATGCTCTAGTCGGCTGGCCCTCGCTACATATTCGTCGCCAGACCCACTGGCTCCAGGTCATCTACAAGTCCATGCTAGGTAAAGCTCCGCCTTATCTCAGTTCACTGGTTACGATGGCAACACCCATCCGTAGCACGCGCTCCAGCAGGTGTATCTCACTGATCATCCCTAAAGCCAACACCTCATTTGGCCGCCTTTCGTTCCAGTTCTCTGCTGCCTGTGACTGGAACGAATTGCAAAAATCGCTGAAGTTGGAGACTTTTATCTCCCTCACCAACTTCAAACATCTGCTATCTGAGCAGCTAACCGATCGCTGCAGCTGTACATAGTCTATTGGTAAATAGCCCACCCATTTTCACCTACCTCATCCCCATACTGTTTTTATTTATTTATTTTTATTTTTCTGCTCTTTTGCACACCAATATCTCTACCTGTACATAACCATCTGATCATTTATCACTCCAGTGTTAATCTGCATAATTGTAATTATTTGCCTACCTTCTCATGCCTTTTGCACACAATGTATATATAGACTCCCCTTTTTTCTACTGTGTTATTGACTTGTTAATTGTTTACTCCATGTGTAACTCTGTGTTGTCTGTTCACACTGCTATGCCTTATCTTGGCCAGGTCGCAGTTGCAAATGAGAACTTGTTCTCAACTAGCCTACCTGGTTAAATAAAGGTGAAATAAAAAATAAAATAAAAAATTCTACATAACAGTACTGAATATAATAGCATAGTATAATGTTACTGTGAGACAAAAATGCCACCACATTTTTGTATCCAAAAACTAGCCAAAACTCAACAGCGCGAGCCACTAGGCAAAATACACAGGTAGGCCATGCTGCAGTTTATTCACACCATCTACTATAAAATTAGCTATATGTAGATCATTCTAAACAACACTGTAGGCTATTTCAAAACAACACTGTATAACTCAAGATCACCAAGAAACTGATTGAGATCAAATGGTTGGTAACTTTGGGTAAAATTGGAAGAATTATCATTTGTGATTTAATGCGGTGTTTATTTTGTCTTATGGTAACATTACGCTATTACATTTGTTTGTTTTTATGAGGAATACTGTGATCATTATGTGAGATCTTGTAGACATTGATTCAGCTTGAGTTAACTTCATTAAATGAGCACCATTCGCCTGAGTAGCCTGTTCTCTGCTTGTAAAGTGGATGATATTCAGTGTAAAGTGGATGATATTCAGTGTAAAGTGGATGATATTCACGTGCAGAAAGTGATCCGCACATGTGCAGAATTTTCGGGAAGCTCCAGATCTTTCAGTCAGCGGACTAAAGAACATGAAAAAGTCAGGTCTGTCGCCAAGGCCTTGTTTAAACACTAAAGAACATGAAAAAGTCAGGTCTGTCGCCACGGCCTTGTTTATACACTAAAGAACATGAAAAAGTCAGGTCTGTAGCCACGGCCTTGTTTAAACACTAAAGAACATGAAAAAGTCAGGTCTGTAGCCACGGACTTGTTTAAACACTAAAGAACATGAAAAAGTCAGGTCTGTAGCCACGGCCTTGTTTAAACACGAGCTGGTTAAAAAAGGAGGAGGAGGGCCATGTCTCATCAGTCACTGGCACAGAAATGGTTGAGGAAACGCTGTACTGTATTAGCCAATGTCAGCACTACTGCCTGTGTCTAAGTAGGCTGTGTAGGGTCAGGTTGTATGTTTGGGGATGGGGTGTTGATTCAGGTGTTAAAGAGTGTGATTGTGCCAGTTTTACTCTGTGGAGAGTAAAGCATTCCCATCGCACCACACCCTACTGCAGCTTGAATGATTTTAGGATTGTTTTTAATAATATCTGTGATTTTGCGTGTACATTGATTGATTCGTCTTATGCTACACAAAGGTAAATAACATACAGTACATTCTTCTAAACTAATCCAATCAGTTAGATTCATTGCACCCGTTACTTAAATGGCTTAAGTGGTTCTCCTTTATCAACATCCCTAATCATGTAATCATTTTGAATGCAGGTTGCAGTTGAATAAAACTGTTGGTCTTCCTAATTCTGTCTGGATTCCAACAGAAATTACACGTCACTTTGCAAGCCAGCATAATGTGACTTGCAGGCCTGATGTGGCCTGCAAACGAGGAGGTTCCTGACACCACTCTGTTAGGTCAAACTTGGCCATCAAAGTAAGGCATTATAATATATGTCATGTATTGTCATGAACAGTTTAATTGTGGTGGTAACATTCACCTACAGCAGATACTGTTGTCCACTTGACTGGAAATGAATGAATTCAACAACCATGTCTCTGTCACTAACAAATACAGTCATCGGTGGTAACTCTACATTTCATTTGAAAAGGCACACTGGTAAATTACACTGGAGGCGTGGCTTAGTGGGGGCGTGGGTATTAACCCATAAGCGTCTAAGCCCTGTCTAAGCTGGGGGAGGGTTCTACTAAGCTACATGGAATTGTTTTAAGAAGGTCATACCAAGGATCATTGAGCTATTTGATTTTGAATTTAAAGACCCCTTGAAGTATCAAAAAATATATGCAAAAAAATTCTTACACAAAAATATATTTTGGGCCATACTGCTATTAGTCCATGCAAACGCATTGAATATAAGAGATGCACAACATGGAACAACAGACGTATTTATTAACCCCTTATTTTTGGTACTGAGCAGTCTCCATATATACAGTGCCTTGCGAAAGTATTCGGCCCCCTTGAACTTTGCGACCTTTTGCCACGTTTTAGGCTTCAAACATAAAGATATAAAACTGTATTTTTTTGTGAAGAATCAACAACAAGTGGGACACAATCATGAAGTGGAACGACATTTATTGGATATTTCAAACTTTTTTAACAAATCAAAAACTGAAAAATTGGGCGTGCAAAATTATTCAGCCCCTTTACTTTCAGTGCAGCAAACTCTTTCCAGAAGTTCAGCGAGGATCTCTGAATGATCCAATGTTGACCTAAATGACTAATGATGATAAATACAATCCACCTGTGTGTAATCAAGTCTCCGTATAAATGCACCTGCACTGTGATAGTCTCAGAGGTCCGTTAAAAGCGCAGAGAGCATCATGAAGAACAAGGAACACACCAAGCAGGTCCGAGATACTGTTGTGAAGAAGTTTAAAGCCGGATTTGGATACAAAAAGATTTCCCAAGCTTTAAACATCCCAAGGAGCACTGTGCAAGCGATAATATTGAAATGGAAGGAGTATCAGACCACTGCAAATCTACCAAGACTTTGCGTCCCTCTAAACTTTCAGCTCATACAAGGAGAAGACTGATCAGAGATGCAGCCAAGAGGCCCATGATCACTCTGGATGAACTGCAGAGATCTACAGCTGAGGTGGGAGACTCTGTCCATAGGACAACAATCAGTCGTATATTGCACAAATCTGGCCTTTATGGAAGAGTGGCAAGAAGAAAGCCATTTCTTAAAGATATCCATAAAAAGTGTCGTTTAAAGTTTGCCACAAGCCACCTGGGAGACACACCAAACATGTGGAAGAAGGTGCTCTGGTCAGATGAAACCAAAATTGAACTTTTTGGCAACAATGCAAAATGTTATGTTTGGCGTAAAAGCAACACAGCTGAACACACCATCCCCACTGTCAAACATGGTGGTGGCAGCATCATGGTTTGGGCCTGCTTTTCTTCAGCAGGGACAGGGAAGATGGTTAAAATTGATGGGAAGATGGATGGAGCCAAATACAGGACCATTCTGGAAGAAAACCTGATGGAGTCTGCAAAAGACCTGAGACTGGGACGGAGATTTGTCTTCCAACAAGACAATGATCCAAAACATAAAGCAAAATCTACAATGGAATGGTTCAAAAATAAACATATCCAGGTGTTAGAATGGCCAAGTCAAAGTCCAGACCTGAATCCAATCGAGAATCGGTGGAAAGAACTGAAAACTGCTGTTCACAAATGCTCTCCATCCAACCTCACTGAGCTCGAACTGTTTTGCAAGGAGGAATGGGAAAAAATTTCAGTCTCTCGATGTGCAAAACTGATAGAGACATACCCCAAGCGACTTACAGCTGTAATCGCAGCAAAAGGTGGCGCTACAAAGTATTAACTTAAGGGGGCTGAATAATTTTGCACGCCCAATTTTTCAGTTTTTGATTTGTTAAAAAAGTTTGAAATATCCAATAAATGTCGTTCCACTTCATGATTGTGTCCCACTTGTTGTTGATTCTTCACAAAAAAATACAGTTTTATATCTTTATGTTTGAAGCCTGAAATGTGGCAAAAGGTCGCAAAGTTCAAGGGGGCCGAATACTTTCTCAAGGCACTGTACTTATTTTCCACCATAACTTGCAAATATAGTCATAAAAAATGAAAATTTTCTGGATTTTGTTTCCTAATTTTGTCTTTCATAGTTGAAGTGTCCCTATGATGAAAATTACAGGCCTCTCTCATCTTTTTAAGTGGGAGAACTTGCACAATTGGTGGCTGACTAAATACTTTTTTGCCCCACTGTATGTACTGTATACATTTTGCAGTTGTATGCTACAACCCATAAGACCTATAGGCCTATGCCCTCATAATGGCCGTTGCGCATTTCAAAAGCACGCGCCGCTCCATATCTCAAAGCCATATCAAATATCTTGGTTGTAAAAAAGTTGCTACTGAGTGAAATATTGAGAGTGGAGGACCAGAACACATTTTTCTCTCAAGCTCATGGGGGGAGAGGTGAGTGGCTCGCTCATTACAGCAGCAGCGAAACCGGCACACGGGCAGTGCATACATGTTCATTACAGGATTCATGAGGATAATGCACTTTACTGTTTGACCAAATCATGGTTTGGTTTTAGCCACCCCAACAAATACGACGGTTTGGTGAGGTGACAATGTAGAATGTGCTCTTTCTACGTTTTTAGGTACCCTTTCCATATTTTACAGTACATGATCTTGGCTGTCTAGAGTCAGAGCAGGTCTCGTTGCTGATGCCGCGTTTGATTTTGAATGTGAGTTTGGGTGACCTCAGCTCGGCCTATCAGAAATCCAGGCCAGCCCATCTCAGCAGAGGGGCACAAACCATGATTTTGGTCAAATCACCACACACCATCACAAACTTTAATATTTGTGGGGGGGGGGGGGGGGGGGGGGGGGGTTGCCAAAATCATAATTTGGTCAAACAGTGAAGTGATTCCTTTAATGAAAGTGTGTGCCCTGCCCCTGTGCCTGTTGCTGTAATGAGCGAGCCACTCTCCTTTCCACCCAAGCACTCGAGAGGCAAATGTGTTATGATCTTATAACAAATGAAATTGCTTGAATATCTTTGGAAGTATAACAGAAAAATTGCAAAAAAAATCTTAAATGGCCCATGGGGCACCAGTCATGTCACATTTTACTTTGTATTTTATTTTTATGTGTTTGTGTCAATTTCAACCAACCCATTCAACCCCCCAAAAATGGCCAGCCCATCTGGCATTTGCCAGAATTGGCGAATGGCCAATCCGCCCCTGACCCCACACACCCACTGCACATAAAGCAACAACACATGCATGTAGATATGAAATTGATTAGAATAGATACAGTGATTAGACAGACAGACGGACAGAAAGACAGACACGACAGAGCACTGGGAGAGAAGTGGCACCCGTCATGTGGAAGGGATCTCATTAAAAGAGGGCCCCAGGTCACATTTTGATGGACAGCGAGATGTCAGTCATCTGCAGAGTGGATTAGTACAGAGGCTCCCCCCAGGAGAGCACACAGCATACCAAGTGGGTCCAGACACACTCTCATAGGAGCCACTCTTCCTCCCCCATCATCCCTGCCAATCACAGAAAAACATACCGACATATCAACTCTAATATCCTTATTTTGATTGATTGCCTTCTTATTTTATTGTCATGCTCACAGTTGAAAAGGCATTCCACCTGATTATGTACAGATTTAGTAGAAGATGGATACGGGGTAAAAGCTTTAGCCCAATCCCCTGGCTTCGTGTAGTGTCCCGCTGCTTAGCCTCCCTATAGCTTAGCATAGCTCCGTGTTCCTATGTCCTTTCACTTGGTGCTGGTATTTTTATGAGCCCCCACAATCCAAACACTCTGCTGAAAGTCGAACATGCGTGCCGTGTCCAAGTCTTGTAACATAAATTACACTCTCTTATGATCAAACGCCCGTGTTAGCGACTCTCTCTCAGCCCCCTGCTTAGTACCATTGTTACAACTATGGCTACAAAAAAAAAGAAAGATTATAACTATTTTTAATGCAATTTGGCGACGTCGCTGACAAGGTTTGCGTCTCCCCATTCCTCCCCCTCTCTTAGAGGACAAGGACATGTAAGCATGTGTATCACGCCATTCCTAAGAGAGCATGTCTCCAACATTAGATCAGTGGCAGGATGCCCAGGACCCAGGACAGGGACATAGTGGGTGGCAGTAGCAGGTGGGTCAGTCCAGTCAGTGCCTGTATGTCAAGCTGGGCTTTCCTAACCACCTACCTAACCTACACCCAACTCCATGATCAGATCAAGATTCACAAGGTTCTTTGGCATCCTTTTTACACTGCTCAGACGACTTAATCCAGAATCCATTTGAATCATATCTAAATCTCTGGTTATTAGAATTGTCATCTGCAGCAGCTGAGAGTGTGGAGTTATAGGCAGGCGCCTGGCAGGGCACAGCCTGCCTATTTAGAGGGGTGAGAGGAATACTGTACACACTTTTTGAATGCCCTCTCGTAATGCCTACATAAGGATATTCTAAAAAATGACTTTAGAGCTTGGCATGTAATGTTGATTTCATGTCTCATTTTATGGTACGTCATTGGACTCTACGATAAGCCTGTTATGGAGCAGGACACTTTGAAACCTTTATGAAACCTTACAATCACTTAGAAACGTTTCAGCCTGTCATGCCGCATATTTCTGAAATGAGAAAGGGCATGGGTAGGCAACAGTGAGCTATAAAGCTTTGACCGCTACCAGGATGCTAGAATCAACAGAGGGGACTGCCACCCCCGTATCCAGTGTGCTAGATAGCTACTGAAGAGAGCCAACACAGATGTACTGTCTTCTGACTAGCCTTTGGGTCTGGAGACAGCATAGCTCCGTAAGAATCGTAATACTTCGCCTAGTAGACAACTGTATTTTAGTGTCTCGGCTTCTATTGAAGTTGGATCTCTGTGAGGCTTACTTTGTAAAAGCCAAAGTGGGAAGGAGATGAGAAAACTGTGCACGGCACCCTAACTGAGAAAAGGAAAAGAGTGCTGCGGGGTCCTAGCCAATGAAAAATGGTGTGTTCTAAGTGTCTGACTGGGAGGTCAGAGGTACTCGGCAGTGGGTGACGTGTTACCGTTACCTTTCTGAGGGATTGTGACATTTTTTAGGGCTTAGGAATTCGATCTGTCCCAGAGTGTCCTGCTGAGGCTTTCCTCCAGGGGTTCTCAGAACAAGGGTCAATCTGATCTGAAACGCGCCTCTTACCTTCCCCCCAGCCACCCCATCTAGCCTGAGTCATGGGTAGGGACATGGTTAGAAACATATTTGCCTCTGCGATGGAATACTTTACAAATGTGGAACGGATTAAATAACACAAATTACTTTACCAAAAGTTGCGCAAAAATACAATTCCAATGCTGTTACAAATCACACCCACACAAAAAATCATGTTTTTGAGTCACGCTGACAGACATGGTCCCCCTGTTCCTAGCTCCTAGCCAACTTTGCTGTATTTTTTATTTCTGACATCATATGCTCAGATTTTTTGTTGTTGAATGTTTCTTATTTACTTTATTTAAATTTTGGGGTTTGCGTGTATTGTTTTTTATTGTTATTTCGCTACACCTGTATTAACATATGCAAAATATGTACACTACTGGTCAAAAGCTTTAGAACACCTACTCATTCAAGGGTTTTAATGTATTTTTTACTCTTTTCTACAATGTAGACTAATAGTGAAGACATCAAAACTATGACATAACACATATGGAATCATGTAGTAACCCAAAAAAGTGTTAAACAAATCAAAATATATTTGATATTTGATATTCTTCAAATAGCCACCCTTTGCCTTGATGACAGCTTTGCACACTCTCTGCATTCTCTCAACCAGCTTCACCTGGAATGCTTTTCCAACAGTCTTGATGGGAGTTCCCACATATGCTGAGCACTTGTTGGCTGCTTTCCTTTCACTCTGCGGTCCGACTCATCCCAAACCATCTCAATTTGTTTGAGGTTGGGGGATTGTAGAGTTCAGGTCATCTGATGCAGCACTCCATCACTCTCCTTCTTGGTCAAATAGCCCTTACACAGCCTGGAGGTGTGTTGGGCCATTGTCCTGTTGAAAAACAAATGATAGTGGGATTAAGCACAAACCAGATGGGATGGTGTATCGCTGCAGAATGCTGTGGTAGCCATGCTGGTTAAGTCGACAGGTAGCCTAGTGGTTAGAGCGTTGGACTAATAACCAAAAGGTTGCAAGATTGAATCCTAGAGCTGACAAGGTAAAAATCTGTCATTCTGCCTTTGAACAAGGCACTTAACCCACTGTTCCTAGGCCGTCATTGAAAATAAGAATTTGTTCTTAACTGACTTGCCCAGTTAAATTTTAAAAAAAGTGTGTCTTGAATTCTAAATAAATCACAGACAGTGTCACCAGCAAAGCACCTCCACACCATAACACCTCCTACTCCATGCTTTACGGTGGGAAATGCAGAGATCATCCGTTCACCCACACCACGTCTCACAAAAACACAGTGGTTGGAACCAAATATCTCCAACTTGGACTCCAGACCAAAGGACAAATTTCCACCAGTCTAATGTCCATTGATCGTGCTTCTTGGCCCAAGCAAGTTTCTTCTTATTTTTGGTGTCCTTTAGTAGTGATTTATTTTCAGCAATTCAACCATGAAGGCCTGATAAAGGTCAAATAAAATAAAAATAAAATTCACACAGTCTCATCTGAACTGTTGAGATGTGTCTGTTAAATTGATTTGGGCTGCAATTTCTGAGGCTGGTAACTCAAATGAACTTATCATCTGCAGCAGAGGTAACTCTGGGGTTTCCATTCCTGTGGCGGTCCTCATGAGAGCCAGTTTTATCACTGCACTTGATGGTTTTTGCTACTGCACTTGAGGAAATGTTCCCTATTTTCTTGAAATTTTCCGTATTGATTGACCTTCATGTAACGATGGACTGTCGTTTCTCGTTGCTTATTTGAGATTTTTTCATTCCACCTCATGAAGCTGGTTGAGAGAACGCCAAGATTTTGCAAAGGTGTCATCAAGGCAAAATGTGGCTATTTGAAGAATCTCAAATATATTTTGATTTGTTTAACACTTTTTGGTTACTGCATGATTTGACATATGTCATTTCAAAGAGTGATGTCTTCCCTATTATTCTACAACGTGGAAAATAGCAAATATAAGGAAAAACCCTGGAATGTGTCGGTGTTCTAAAACTTTGACCAGTAGTGTATATGCGACCATTAACATTTTATTACATTTTTGATTTGACCCATGAATTTAGCTGTGAAACCAAGCATTTAGTTGAGAATAATTACATCCAGGGGCCTTTCATTAACATGTTCCGGGTCAGCTCTTCCAGGATAGTGTGAGTAAACACCCCCAGGGTTTGAGATTGGCCTGTGAAAGAGGGGTGGGGGAGACTGCAGCTTCCTGCACAAAAAGAGAGGATAAAAGAGGAGTTTACTAATTGATGAGGGAAGATACAAAGCACAAGTAATCACACCAACTTTACTAATCCCTTCCTTAAAACAGTAGGGGCACAGTAGGGGTCCCCTCTGGATTGGATGGTATGATCAGGACTCAGCAGATGCCATTACCCTAACAATGACATCCGGTGGCCTTTGATGGTCAGGAAACTGCACTTAACATAGTCTTCAAGATTGAAAGAAGAGAGGGAGGGAGAGAGGAGAAAGAGGGAGGGAGGGATAGAGGGAGTAGAAACCTAGTAATCTCATAAAGTGCAAAGGAGTCGGGGGCCACCCAATATTCCATGATATCAACCAGTATCACAAAGAGAATGTAGTCTGCTACCTACACAGTCACTGAAGCCCTGTCTCTTCGGCACATCACAGAGCAACTGCGTCTTGTCTCTTTATTATAGAATCTCCAAGAGAGTTGGCAGCCTCCCTGGTTCTCCTGTGGGATTTCATCATATGAGGTGTCAGTGACATGGGGAGAAGGAATATTGTTTGGAATGATTACAGGCGGATGGGAAGAGCTTAAACACCTCTAAGCAATGAAAGGACTTCCATGGAGCTCTGCTCATCATCATAACAGACATTTGGTGCAGGAGGAAAAAGTCTGTGTACATAGCTAATGAGAGTTTGTTTAATCCACATCTTACAAATGTGCCTGGTGCATTGGGGAGTACAAGACGAGACTCAAAATCTGTACCTTGGCTTGAAGCAATCAAGTCGGAGCTCAAAATGCTGAAATCTGATTAGGTGTCTGACGAGGGCCCGTATAAGATTAAGTCAGGGATTTAAAAAATACCGTATGATATTTGACTGTGTTTCTTGAGTGTAAACATATCAGAATTGGTGTGAATAAATAATGAATTGGATTTAGCACTTTTCCAGATGATGTGGATTTTAGTTGTAAATGTGTACACTACTCTACTGTAAATTATCCCTTAAAGGTCAAATGCAACCGTTTTAATCTCAATATCAAATCATTTCTGGTAACAATTAAGTAAGGGTCAAAGAGAAACAAGCGAAGATACATTTCTCAAGAAAGGTTTGGAACTCTATTTCTTATTGGTCTAGTAGGCCTTTCCTGCAGTCATTGACCAAAAGCGCCCTCTTTGGCATCATGGGTGGAATGGTATTCATATTCTTCATCATTTCATCATTAATAAAGATTATTTCAATAAACCCAAATGAAAATCTGGTGTTTCTATGTCAAACATTTTGTTATAGTTCAGTCGTTTGTGATGTATATAAAGTGTAATATTGGGACACGAACTCAAAATTGAATACATTTCAACTCTATATCTGACATGGTACAGATGTCTTGCTTTTTTAAGCCTATAACCATGTGTGTGAGCTGTATACTTTTGTTTCAAAGTAGATTTGTTTAAGACTACCAAGAATCACTCTGTGTGACCCTGATTTAGCCCACTGCAGTAAAAGGTTAACTAATTCAGTGCATGGTGATGTCACCAGGCAGGCCAAAACACCAGGCAGGCCAAAACACCAGGCAGGCCAAAACACCAGACAGGCCAAAACACCAGACAGGCCAAAACACCAGGCAGGCCAAAACACCAGGCAGGCCAAAATTCCAGCCTGTCTTTTCAAACAGCTCTTACACTAAAAGGGCATTATGATCATATTCACACTTTCACAGTATTATTCCAACCGCATAGTGTGGAAATATAAACAACAATTACATTTTGACTGCATTGGGCCTTTAAATATACTGATACTGAATGTTCTAATTAATTCACTGTGAATCTTGGTGGTTTACCAGTTAACTACCTGAATCGGAATCTTTCTTTCATTACACTGTTATAGAGGGCTTACATGCGGTTGCACCATCAACATCAATAGGGAGTGACTGATTAGGTAATCAAGCTGTCATTTTTCACAGGTTGTCACCCCATTCATGTTTCCCTCATTTGGCTGTCACTTAGGGTAATCCCACTCTCTGATGCTCTTTTAATCATCTGTGATTCCTGCTAATGCAAATCGACTGCTGGTGCCATGAAGGAAATCAGCCACATCTTTAACTGTCGCTTCTCATTAGTAGAGTAGTCAGGTAAAAGAGTCTGCCCGTCATAGTAGTAGTGCAACATACTTCACAAGCCTGGAAGTGCTAATCCTGACCCTAGAGGGTTTTGACATCCAGGCTTTCCCACTGCCTTCAAACGTTTCATTTATTTAACTAAGCAAGTCAGTTAAGAACAAATGATTATTTACAATGACAGCCTACCCCGGCCAAACCCTAACCCGGACAGTGCTGGGCCAACTGTGCGCCGCCCTATGGGACTCCCAATCACTGCCGGTTGTGATACAGCCTGGAATTGAACCAGGGTCTGTAGTGACGCCTCTAACACTGAGATGCAGTGCCTTAGAATGCTGCGCCACACGCATCAAATCAATTGTATTTCTCACATACACATGTTTAGCAGATGATATTGCGTGGGTAGCGAAATGCTTGTGTTTCTAGCTCCAACAGTGCAGTAATATCTAACAATTCACAACAATACACACAACCTAAAAGTAAAAGAATGGAATGAAGGAATATGTAAACATTAGGATGAGCAACGTCGGAGTGGTATAGACTAAATACAGTAGAATAGAATACAATACATACATATGAGATGAGTAAAGCAAAAATATGTAAACATTATTAAAGTGACTAGTGTTCCATTATTAACGTGGCCAGTGATTTCAAATCTATGTATATGGGGCAGCAGCCCCTAAGGTGCAGGGTCATGTAACCGGGGGCAATTCTCCTAGTGATGGCAGGAAGCCGCCTAGAGATGGCAGGAAACCGCCTAGTGATGGCTTGTAATTATTACATGGGGGAGGATTTGTTTTGTTCACTGGAGGAATAGCCCTGAATTATGCCCAGAAAAGCCGGTTGTACTGTAAATGGGCTCATTTCCTTCTACGCTTTAAATGTATCAAGAAAATTAGCTTCAAAGTATCTTAGTTGTAGGTTGTAGGCCAACTTGGTCTTCTCCCTCTCCACAGCTCATCTGTTGTCCTCCACTCCCCCTCTTTTCCTCCCTTCTTCTCATCCTCTCCCATGCAGGTAGGGGAGGGCTCTGTCTCCCCGAGCAGTGACGTCCCCACAGTGCTCTATGAACGTTGCTCGGGTCTGTCATCTAGTGAGGAGCGACGACACATCTGTAATATTAATGGAGCATTGGGAGTTTCCAACCTAACACTCGGTTCACCCTCAGTTCACAATAGAGAGAGAGGGACACCTGCCTGCTAAGAGCATCATGTCTGCCTGACAGCCCCCACCACGGAGAAGGCTGCTGACACACGAATGATTCCAGGGCTCACCCTCCTTCTCCCCCTCCCCTGGGCTCATGTCCCCATCCTCCCCCAAGAACCCCCACCCCCACCCCCTCCAACCCCCCAATGAGGCAGTGACAGCAGAGAGCAGGCCATGCTGGGTTCAGCCCCCGTGTGTTTTGTCAGAGCATCTGCGCCCATGTGGAGTGATATGTGTTCACCTGTGAAAGTCACTGAATCTACATACACACCCTGCCTCCCTCCCTACTGCCTGTGGTGTCCCAAAAGAGCCATGTCACCATGACTACATTAGCTATATAACACACTTGAGGGATGCCTTGTATAACAAGCCAACGGGAGTTGTATCTGGATGACACCTTAAGAGTACAACATAAGATTCATTCACGGATCTGTTGTGTCATGATCGACAAAATACTCTTGGGAATAGGACAGAAATGGATGTGGCAAACTGTTGCTAAACCTAGACCAGGGATCATCAACTGGATTAAGCCGTGGGCTGATTTTTTTCTTAAGCGGATGGTCAAAGGGCCAGAACCTAATTACAAATCATTTGTAGGCTACAAATTGACCACAAGAAGCTCAAACAGATATCATATTTGACTAAAACATTTCAAACCTGGCTTACTTTGTGTACTAGCACATACTGTACATCTCTCTACTATGCGTGGGAACATTTTGGAACAGATTCCCCAAATGAAAATCACTTTTATGTCCAACATGAAAAAGATATTGGGGAACCCGGATCTAGACTACTTTCCATTGCCCCTTATTGAACTCTGACCCCATATGACCTCAATCAACCCAGTGTACCTTTTCACCACCACCACACAGCCGTGACATCAACTCTGTTCCACAAGTTTACCCCCACCAGACCACCCTCTTCTCTTTGTTTTTCCTAACACTGACACAAGCTGTCTGGTTTCTAGGTTACAGGCAGATGTGTGAGATCTTAAAACCACTGAAGCCCATGTGTGTACATATGCATGTCAAAGATGGTATGTATACAGTAGCTCACAAAGCATAGTGTTACCAAGAATGACTAAGTCGCATAAGTCAGTCATCAACAATGCATTCATCAAATAATGTAGGCCAGGCTTATTATTTTTTGTTATCATTAAGAAGCCACAATGAGACATCTCTCGGTCATTCAGGGAGGCCCAGGTTTCTTTATTTGTCATTGTTACCCACCTTTTTCTCCCCAATTTCATGACTACGATCTTGTCTCCTTGCTGCAACTCCCCAACGGACTCGGGAGAGGTGAAGATCGAGTCATACGTCCTCTGAAACAAGACCCGCCAAACCAGCCAGCCGCACCAATGTGTCGGGGGAAACACTGTTCAACTGAAAATGAGGTCAGCCTGCAGGCGCCTGGCCCGCCACAAGGAGTCGCTAGAGTGCGATGAGCCAAGTAAAGCCCTCAAGGCCAAACCCTCCCTTAACCCGGACGATGCTGGGGAAATTGTGCGGCGTCCTATGGGACTCCCGGTCACGATGTTTCCCGGTCGTGACGTTTCAACACTGCGATGCAGTGACTTAGACCGCTGCGCCACTCGGGAGGCACCCTAGGCCCAGGTTTCTTACCCAGAGCTGAGCCCAATGATGTCGTCTCCATGGGCCACCACCGGTTTTCTGACTGACACACAAATCTCAGCTTTTTTTCAAAATACATTCAAGCAAAACTATTATATTTATAATAGTGATTCAGGAGTAACATTAAAGCAGAATAATATGCCCCACCAACATTAGGCAACTATGCAGAAAACCCTACAATTGCTGAAATAAGTCAATTCAATTAATGATGAGAAAATAGAATAACTGATAACTAAAATAGCTGTACAGATGGTACTCTTTTGCTAAGCGCAGAGGTGTATTATAGGTTTTGTGTATGCAAATGCTATAGTCTTTGTTGTGCAGTAGAAAGGTCAGTGTATCTTAAATCGAGAGGTTCTGAATTCAAATCCCAGGTGAGGTTGAATTATAATCATTTTTTGGTGGGTAGATCAGCTTCAATATTGCAGGTAGATTGTAGCTTCCATCAATGTAATACATATACAGTGCATTCGGAAAGTATTCAGTCCCCTTGACTTTTTCCGCATTTGTTTACGTTACAGCTTTATTCTAAAATTGATTCAATAGTTATTTTTTCCCCCTCATCAATCCTAACACATTATGACAAAGCAAAAACATTTTTTTAGACATTTCTTTATAAAATAAAAATGTACTTAAGTATTCAAACTCTTTACTCAGTCTTTTGTTGAAGCACCTTTGGCAGTTATTTTCTATTTAGGTATCTTTACTTTAACTTGAGTAAAAGTAAAGATACCAACTCGTCAAACAAAAGATACCAGCTCATCAAACATCTCATTCCAAAATCATGGGCATTAATATGTAGTTGGTCCCGCCTTTGCTGTTATAACATCCTCCTCTCATCTGGGAAGGCTTTCCACTAGATGTTCGAACACTGCTGTGGGGACTTGCTTCCATTCAGCTACAAGAGCATGACTGAGGTCGATCACAGATGATGGGTGATTAGGCCTTGCTCGCAGTCGGCGTCCCAATTCATCCCAAAGGTGTTCAATGGGGTTAAGGTCAGAGCTCTGTGCAGTTCAGTCAAGTTCTTCCACACCGATCTTGACAAACCATTTCTGTATGGACCTTTCCTTGTGCACGCGGCATTGCCATGCTGAAACATGAAAGGGCCTTCCCCAAACTGTTGCCACAAAGTTAGAAGCACAGAATAATCTAGAATGTCATTGTATGCTGTACCTTTAAGATTTCCCTTCACTGGAACTAAGGGGCCTAGCCAGAACCATGAAAAACAGCCCCAGACCATTATTCATCCTTCACCAAACTTTACAGTTGGCACTATGCATTCTGGCAGGTAGCGTTCTCCTGGCAAATGCTAGGATGGTGAAGCGTGATTCATCACCCCAGAGTTCTTGTTCTGACATTGCTTCCAGAGGCAATTTGGAACTCGCTAATGATTGTTGCAACCGAGGACAGACAATTTTTATGAGCTGTGCTTTTCAGCACTCCCGTCCTGTGAGCTTGTGTGGCCTATCACTTCGCGGCTGAGCCGTTGTTGCTCCAAAAGGTTCCACTTCATAATGTCAGAACTTACAGTTGACCTGGGCATCTCTATCAGGTCAGAAAATTTGACAAACTGACTTGTTGGAATGGTGGCATCCTATGACGGTGAGCTCTTCAGTATGGCCATCCTACTGCCAATGTTTGTCTATGGAGATTCAATGGCTGTGTGCTCGATTTTATACACCTGTCAGCAACGGTGTGTGGCTGAAATAGCCAAATCCACTCATTTGAAGTCGTGTCCAAATACTTTGCATATATTGTGTGGGTCTAGGTTTACTTGTTCGGCAGATGCAAAACCCTGATGAAGACAGCTTTTCTGTCAAAACGTTGGATATTAAATTATTGCATCTGAGCTCCTAGAGTGTACGGCTCTCCTTTAATTTTTCAAGATACACCATGCACTCCTTAGGCTATAAGCTATCAATTTCTGTGAAGGGCTTGATGCGTTATGGTTAAAAACATGGCTTGAATTTATGGGGTATGTAAAGATATACATTGCATTTGGAAAGTATTCAGACCCCTTGACTTTTTCCACATTTTGTTACGTTACAGCCTGTAACGTCATTCCTCCTCCTCTTCTGAGGAGGAGTAGCGAGAAGGATCGGAGGACCAATGCGCAGCGTGGTAAGTGTCCATAACGTTTATTTTAAGACATAAACTGAACACTATGAAATACAAAACAATAAATGTGAACATGAACGAAACAGTACCGTTGTGGCAACAAACACTCACACGGAAACAAACACCCACCACTCAAAAGTGAAACCCTGGCTACCTAAGTATGATTCTCAATCAGAGACAACTAACGACACCTGCCTCTGATTGAGAACCATAATTGGCCGAACACAAAAACCCACATAGAAAAACAAAGATAGACTGCCCACCCCAACTCACACCCTGACCATACTAAAACAAATAATAAAATAACAAAACTATGGTCAGAACGTGACACAGCCTTATTCTGAAATGGATTAAACAGTTATTTTTCCCCATAAATCTACACACAAAGAAAAACTATTTTTTTGAAATGTTTGTACATTTATTACAAAGAAAAAACTATAAAATGAACATACTGTAATTATTCAGTCCCTTTACTCAGCACTTTGTTGAAGAACCTTTGGCAGTGATTACAGCCTAAAGTCTTCTCGGGTATGTTGCTACAAGCTTGGCACAACTGTATTTGTCTAGTTTCTCCTATTCTTCTCTGCAGATCCTCTCAAGCTCTGTCAGCTTGGATGGGGAGCGTCGATGCACAGCTATTTTCAGGTCCCTCCAGAGATGTTCGATATGGTTCAAGTCCAGGCTCTGGCTGGGCTACTCAAGGACATTCAGAGACTAGTCCTGAAGCCACTCCTGCGTTGTCTTGGCTGTGTGCTTAGGGTCGCTGTCCTGTTGGAAGGAGAACTATCACCCCATTCTGAGGTCCTGAGCGCTCTGGAGCAGATTTTGATCAAGAATCTCTCTGTACTTTGCTCCATTCATTTGTCCCTCGATTCTGACTAGTCTCCCAGTTCCTGCCGCTGAAAAACTTCACCACCATGCTTCACCGTAGGGATTGTGCCAGGTTTCCTCCAGACGTGACGCTTGGCATTCAGGCCAAAGTGTTCAATCTTGGTTTCATCAGACCAGAGAATCTTGTTTCTCATGGTCTAGGTTCTTTAGGTGCCTTTTGGCAAACTCCAAGTGGGCTGTCATGTGCCATTTACTGAGGAGTGGCTTCCTTTTGGCCACTCTACCATAAAGGCCTGATTGGTGGAGTGCTGCAGAGATGGTTGTTCTTCTGGAAAGTTTTTCCATCTCCACAGAGGAACTCTGGAGCTCCGTCAGAGTGAACATCAGGTTCTTGGTCACCTCCCTGACCAAGACCCTTCTCCCTCAATTGCTCAGTTTGGCCAGACGGACAGCTCTAGGAAGAGTCTTGGTGGTTCCAGACTTTTTCCATTTAAGAATGATGGAGGCCACTTTGTTCTTGGAGTCCTTCAATGCTGCAGACATTTTTGGTACCATTCCCCAGATCTGTGCCTCGACACAATCCTGTCTCGGAGCACTATGGACAATTCCTTCGACCTCATGGCTTAGTTTTTGCTCTGACATGCACTGTCAACTGTGGGACCTGATATAGACAGGTGTGTACTAGAGGTCGACCGATTAATCGGAATGGCCGATTTCAAATTTTCATAACAATCGTTTTTTTAAAACCTTTATTTTATTAGGCAAGTCAGTTAAAAACAAATTATTATTTTCAATGACGGCCTAGGAACAGTGGGTTAACTGCCTTGTTCAGAACGACAGATTTTTACCTTGTCAGCTAGGGGATTCAATCTTGCAACCTTCCGGTTACTAGTCCAACGCTCTAACCACCTGCCTTACATTGCACTCCACGAGAAGCCTGCATAGCAGGCTGACTACCTGTTACGCGAGTGCAGCAAGAAGCCAAGGTAAGTTGCTAGCTAGCATTAAACGCATCTTATAAAAACAGTCAATCTTAACATAATCACTAGTTAACTACACATGCTTGATGGTATTACTAGTTAATCTAGCGTGTCCTGCTTGGCATATAATCGATGCGGTGTCTGTTAATTTCTCATCGAATCACAGCCTACTTCGCCAAACGGGTGATGATTTAACAAGAGCATTCGCGAAAAATGCACTGTCGTTGCACCAATGTGTAGCTAACCATAAACATCAATGCCTTTAAAAAAAATCAAAACACAAGTATATATTTTTAAATCTGCATATTTAGTTAATATTGCCTGCTAACATGAATTTCTTTTCACTAGGGAAATTGTGTCACTTCTCTTGCGTTCCGTGTATATATGTATATTATTCCTAACAAAGACTGTAATTAATTTGCCAGAATTGTACATAATTATGACATAACATTGAAGGTTGTACAGTGTAACAGCAATATTTAGACATAGGGATGCCACCCGTTAGACAGAACGGTTCCATATTGAAAGAATAAACGTTTTGTTTTCAAAATGATAGTTTCCGGATTTGACCATGTTAATGACTTAAGGCTCGTATTTCTGTGTGTTATTGTGTTATAATTAAGTCTGTGATTTGATATTTGATAGAGCAGTCTGACTGAGCGGTGGTAGGCAGCAGCAGGCTCGTAAGCATTCATTCAAACAACACTTTCGTGCATTTGCCAGAAGCTCTTCGCTGTGCTTCAAGCATTGAGCTGTTTATGACTTCAAGCCTATCAACTCCCGAGATTAGGCTGGTGTGACCGTTGTGAAATGGCTTGCTAGTTAGTGGGGTGTGCGCTAATAGCGTTTCAATCGGTGACGTCACTCGCTCTGAGACCTTGAAGTAGTTGTTCCCCTTGCTCTGCAAGGGCCGCGGCTTTTGTGGAGCGATGGGTAACGATGCTTTGAGGGTGGCTGTTGTCGATGTGTTCCTGGTTCGAGCCCAGGTAGGGGCGAGGAGAGGGACGGAAGCTATACTGTTACACTGGCAATACTAAAGTGCCTATAAGAACTTCCAATAGTCAACGGTATATGAAATGCAAATGGTATAGAGAGAAATAGTCCTATAATTCCTATAATAACTACAACCTAAACCTTCTTACCTGGGAATATTGAAGACTCATGTTAAAAGGAACCACCAGCTTTCATATGTTCTCATGTTCTGAGCAAGGAACTTAAACTTTAGCTTTTTTACATGGCACATATTGCACTTTTACTTTCTTCTCCAACACTTAGTTTTTGCATTATTTAAACCAAATTGAACATGTTTCATTATTTATTTGAAGCTAAATGGATTTTATTGATGTATTATATTAAGTTAAAATAGAAGTGTTAATTCAGTATTGTTGTAATTGTCATTATTACAAATAAATAAATACATTTAAAACAATTGGCCGATTAATCGGTATCGGCTTTTTTTTGGTCCTCCAATAATCGGTATCGGTATCGGCGTTGAAAAAGCATAATCGGTCGACCTCTAGTGTGTACCTTTCCAAATATGTCCAAAATAGAATTTACCTCAGGTGGACTCCAATCAAGTAGTAGAAACAGAATGCATCTGAGCTCATTTCTCAAGCTCCAGTCTCATAGCAAAGGGTCTGAATACTTATGCAAGTAACCTGTTTTCACTTTGCCCATTATGGGGTATTGTGTGTAGATTGATGAGGACAAATAATCATTCTTGCCATTTCAGAATAAGGCTGTAACTTAAACAACATTTGGAAAAAGTCGAGGGGTCTGAATAATTTCCGAATGCACTGTATATCTTCATTAATATTTTCAGCTGGTACCGGAGAGTCTTGTGAGGCCTGTGGGCATCCTAGAGCAAACTGACATGTACTTGTTCGTGAGAGTTTCACCTTTCCACAGAGGGGGTCATGTTACTATGTAGCCCAAAAAGTTTGGATGCTACAGACAGAAGTTGGCAGATCAGCTGTACCAACTTCAGACGAGTCCCAAGACGCCTGTGGGGGTCGTAAGAGCAAGATATTCATGGTGATTATTTTATAATGCTAATTACATTTCCACGGGACATGGGCATCCACCGTAGGGGTTAACAGATATACACATGATTGATTTTCAGGAGGGGGGAATAACATTCAAATCAGGCTATTAATTTCAGTGCAGTTGTGTTTTTACGCATTTACCTATAGCCTAATCGGAACCGAAAATATAGGTTATATTTCTACTTGATTTAGCCCACTATCACATACATATTTGATACCCATAAAGGCCTATATTTTATCAGGATTGAACAAACCATAGCCCGACTTCTAGAATCCTTTGACTTCCCCCCGCTCCATATGTTTCCAATTAGGCTAAATGTCATCCTATGAACAAGGTCTGAATGTTTTAGCAATTCAGCAGGCAAGATGATCAATTTTTTTATTTATTTTTTTACCTTTATTTTACTAGGCAAGTCAGTTAAGAACAAATTCTTATTTTCAATGACGGCCTAGGAACAGTGGGTTAACTTGTTCAAGGGCAGAACGACAGATTTTGTACCTTGTCAGCTCGGGGATTTGAACTTGCAACCTTTCGGTTACTAGTCCAATGCTCTAACCACTAGGCTACCCTGCCGCCCCATTTGAATCTTCAAAAGGCAGTGGGCCCGATTCAAACCTGTGACAACTCTGGCATATGTGTCCCGGGAGAAGTGGCTTTAACCGGTACTGAGGTAACTATTCATTTATTCTGCCTATTACTTGTCTTCAACATAATTAAACAATTGATCGAAAACAATGCATTTTCTAGAACAAAAAAGACATCTACCCCCTACAAATATATGCTTTTATTATAATCCACGTAGCCTACATAAAGTACAAAAGGTTCAATGTAGGTATGGTACTGCATTGTATACAAACATCGCTTCCATCTGCCCCCTGACGGCGATTCTGCATATTTCTTCAGATATTCAAATCCTCCTGCGAAGAAAGGGGTCAAATTAAGATCCGACATCTGTAATCAGCATACAGCAGCAAACTGCCCTTTAACATTGACTCCTTAATTTAGCTGTAAAAATACAGAACTTGTTGTAGATGTACAGTATTTTCACCGCAACTAAACAAAAACCTCCTGGGGACCATGACACAACGTTCAGAGAACGTGCTAAAAACTGCCTTGGGGAAGTGTTTCCGTTGTGACGACCCTCCCACTCTGTCTGTCGAATTCTTTCTCTTTGCTCTTGTTTTCCTTAATAGGATGTCGGTGGGTGGAGCCGGGAGGGCCGTCAGAGAAATGGGACACACCTGGGCTCGGGTGTGTCCCAGGATAAATGCACCTCTTCCCCATTCATTGGGAGACTCTCTCCATGCAGACACACTTACAGATTTTTGGCATTTTAATGGTGTTTTGTTTGTTTGCGGTGGCACCTTTCAACACGTTTGATTATCGTATGTAAACACGCAACCATTCACTTACACTACTGACTACTGATTACACACACCATTGTTAATTGTATTTACTTCAGTTAATAAATATATTTTGTTATTCTTTATCTCCACGCTGTCTCCCTTTTGTTACGAACTTCCGGTTCGTGACACCGTAAGGGCATATCCAAAATGATGATATACTTTCTGCTGTCTCTTGGGACGAATGAACCAAAGGGAGTTGGAGAAATAAGAAAATGGACAGGCGACCATGTCCTATATGTCTGTGTTGAACCACTTATCAGCTGAGCGTTGGTTTATATGATGCTGGTGTGACAGTGAAAGTTGGCTGGTCTGGGCTGACGGGCTGCTGGGGCCCAGGTATGGAGGAACGCTCTGGGTTCGCCACGGGGAAAGAACAGCTGACACATTCCATCAGTCTGACCTGTACTTCTCTCCGTCCTGTCACATGCCACACACACACACACACGCACACACACACACTTTTTTACAATCCTTTTTGGGACCAAACAGTTGATTCAAAATCCTATTTTCTTTAACCCCTAAACCTAACCTTTCAACCTAACTCTAACCGCAAAACCTTAACTCCTAACCCTAAACCGAACCCCTAACCATAATTCTAATCCTAACCCAAATTGTAACCCTAAAGCCAAAGGAAAGTCCCCACAAGTCCCCACCGTAAGTCCCCACAAGGATAGTAAAACTAAAACCAAACCCCACTCACACACACACACACGACGATAGTCTGACAGCTCCCCAAACCTTACCTCCCCCATGGTGCTGTCACCTGGCTCAGCAGGAGGCCTTTTCCTTGAAGACTGAGGGAAGAGTACGTGTGCAGAGGGGCAGGTGTGAGGAGGCAGACAGGGAGGCCAGGTGTTAGGAAGTAGCCAGTCTTTCTCAGTCTTCCAGGTCAGTGCAGCTGAATTGGGCCTGGCCAGGAGAGAGGAGAGAGGCCTGGCTAGTGTTAGCCTCAGCTGTGGCGCCAGGGTACCCCCTGGGCTCCTCACACTGATTCACATCACATGGCCAGTGACGTTTCTCACACATATTAATACTGCCCAGCTTAGTCCCTTTCTAGTCTGAAGCTCTCCTGTTAAAACCAGCAACAACTGATCGTTGCCTATTATGCATCTTAAACCTTAAACATTTGACAAAATCTGTTGAAATGCAACAAAACCACAACAACTTGAGAGAAAACGTACATCGCTAAATTACATATCATGCCAACACCAAACCACCAAACCACATTTTAACCCAGAGGGTAGAGACAAGGCAGCAAACAAACTCTGTGTGGAGCTGTAGCCAGATGATCATGGGGGTGATGGCTTGAATGATGTGCTAAAATAGGATAAGGGTTGGGGAGTACATACATGTAACAGATTACAAAGAAACTGTAACTGTAATCCATTAAGTTACCAGCTATGATATTGTCATCAGAAAAGGCACACGTTTAAGTTTGTTCCGTCTGAGCGAGTCTGACCACAGGTCAGAGACCACTACGATGACACATGAAATGCGTTTGATGGATCACGGGAAAAGAGCAGGAAAAGGCTTTTTTAGGCTACAGTCCAAGCTACCCAGATTAAAAACGTTTTTTTATTGGCTATAGAATACTACAGTACTTGCTATAGAATTATATAGTAAACTGTAGAATACTAAACTACACACTGTAGTATCCCTCAACCATGTGTAGGACTTACTATAGAATGTGATAGAATACTACAGCAAATACTGCAGTATTATCCGCAAAAAAACACAGTACTAAATACTACAGTAATGCCCACAAAAACACTACAGTCTGCAAAAACACTACTCTTTTTTAACTATAGTAAAGACAACAGTATTCAATTTGCATATAAAGCTTGTGCTTTAGTGGGGGCATGTGGAGATACACCTACTGTGCGGGCTGTGGTGCAGAGTAGCCCAGAGCCAGGAAAGCCTGCATGGGTGGCTGAAATGACTGAACTCATTCGTGCCCTAGCAATACAGAAAGCATGCATCACACAGACAGCACACAACACACACTCTGGCCCCATGGTTTTCTGGGGGTGTGGCCAGTCAGGCCATCTGTGCAGGGATTGGCCCATGTCCCCCAGGGCCCAGAGAACTGGCTCGGAGTCCGCAGTGCGGACCCATAGCTCTCTTTCCCAACCCCCAACATCACAAGGAGGAGCCCAATGGCACAGAGAAAGGCTCCTGTTGGGAGCCTGTTGTAGTGGTGGGCTGGACTTGTGTTGGGGACTTTTGTCACGTCCCTGTCACTGTGGAGGAGGTGCCCTGCTCTGGTAGATATTGGGTCAACGGTCACCCTGGTGAGGCCGGACCAAGTTGGACACAGTTCAAGCCCACAACTGTGCAGCTCCGCACGGTCACAGGTGAGCTGGAACCCATGAAAGGGAAAGGGATAATGACTCTGACAGTATGGGGCAGGACTGTCCTGTGTGGGTCGCGGCTGAAAAGGACCTCTTTATCCTGGGGTTGGACCTAGACAGGGGCACTCTGAGCTTCCAGGGAGGGCCTGCGGTCACCATGGCCCCTCTTAATGTCGAATTCGCGCAGCCCAGCTGCCCCCTTGCATGGGCAGTCAAAGCAGCAGAGACCCATGACTGCCCCCCTCCCACATCAGTGTTTGACTTTCCTCTAGCCCCTATGTCACCTGCCCACCGTAGCTGCCCCCTCCCCCAGAGAGGTGTCCTTATTATGGCACCAAGTAGGGGGAGAGGGCATCAGCACCAAGGAGGAAAAAGTGTGGGCTGTCTGAGACTGGCCCACCCCACTGACCAGCAGCAGCTGTAGAGCTTCCAGGGCCTGGCTTTGTACTACAGGGGGTTTGTACGGGGCTTCTCCGGCATTGCAACAAACAAGAGCTCAGCTACTGGTGTCGGCCAGAGGGAGCTCTTCGCTGTGAGGGCGTCCAGCAGACACTTCGAGTGTGGCTTGCCCTTCATGGTAAATCAAATCAAATCAAATTGTATTTGTCACATACACATGGTTAGCAGATGTTAATGCGAGTGTAGTGAAATGCTTGTGCTTCTAGTTCTGACAAGTAATAACCAACGAGTAATCTAACCTAACAATTTCACAACAACTACCTTATACACACAAGTGTAAAGCGATGAAGAATATGTACATAAAGATATATGAATGAGTGATGGTACAGAGCGGCATAGGCAAGATGCAGTAGATGGTATCGAGTACAGTATATACATATGCGATGAGTAATGTAGGGTATGTAAACATATAAAAGTGGCATTGTTTAAAGTGGGTAGTGATACATGTATTACATAAAGATGGCAAGATGCAGTAGATGGTATAGTGTACAGTATATACATATGAGATGTGTTAAAAAGTACCATGCTATTCCTTGAGGAGAGTGCACAATTTTAAACATAAAAAGTTATTAATAAACAAATTAGGCATATTTGGGCAGTCTTGATGCAACATTTGGAACAGAAATCCAATGGTTCATTGGATCAGTTTAACACCTTGCACATACACTGCTGTCGTCTAGTGCACCGGGGCTGGAATAATACATTATGGCCTTTCTCTTGCATTTCAAAGATGATGGTACAAAAAAATACAAAAGAACGGTTGTTTTTTTCTTTGTATTATCTTTTACTAGATCTTTTGTGTTATATTCTCCTACATTACTTTCACATTTCCACAATCTTCAGAGTGTTTCCTTTCAAATGGTACCAAGAATATGCATATCCTTGCTTCGGGGCCTGAGCTACAGGCAGTTAGATTTGAGTATGTCATTTCAGGCAAAAATTTAAAAAAAGGGGCAGATCCTTTTAATTTTAAGAAGCATTTTGGACCTAGACTTGGCATTCCGGTACCACTTGCCGTGCAGTAGCAGAGAAAACAGTCTATGACTAGGGTGGCCGGAGTCTTTGACAATTTTTAGGGCCTTCCTCTGACACTGCCTGGTATAGAGTTCCTGGATGGCAGGAAGCTTGGCCCCAGTGATGTTCTGGGCCGTACGCACTACTATTTGTAGTGCCTTGCTGTCGGAGGCTGAGCAATTGCCATACCAGGCAGTGATGCAACCAGTCAGGATGCTCTCGATGGTGCAGCTGTAGAACTTTTTGAGGATCTGAGGACCCATGCCAAATCTTTTCAGTCTCCTGAGGAAGAATAGGCTTTGTCTTGCCCTCTTTACAACTGTCTTGGTGTGCTTGGACCATGTTAGTTTGTTGGTGTTGTGGACACCAAGGAACTTGAAGCTCTCAACCTGCCCAACTACAGCTACGTCGATGAGAATGGGGGCGTGCTCGGTCCTCCTTTTCCTGTAGATGACAATCATCTCCTTTGTCTTGATCACGTTGAGGGAGAGGATGTTATCCTGGCACCACAGGGCCAGATCTCTGACTTCCTCCCTATAGGCTGTGTCATCAATGTCGGTGATCAGGCCTACCACTGTTGTGTCATCGTCAAACTTAATGATTGAAGTCACCTGGCCATGCAGTCATGAGAGAACAGGGAGTACAGGAGGGGACTGAGCACGCACCCTTGAGGGGCCCCCGTGTTGAGGATCAGCGTGGCGGATGTGTTGTTACCTACCCTTACCACCTGGGGTGGCCCGTCAGGAAGTCCAGGATCCAGTTACAGAGGGAGGCGTTGAGTCCCAGGGTCCTTAGCTTAGTGATGAGTTTTGAGGGCACTATGGTGTTGAACGCTGAACTGTAGTCAATGAATAGCTCTCATTTAGCTATTTGTGCCTTGTGGCTGTTGTGGATGGCTGTTCACAAATGTATGCTTTCTATGTGCTTCATAGCTTCATAGTGCGGATCCCAGTTTGAGTTTAATTAAAGAAGACCACAAGTGGGGCTTTTATTGCTCAATCTAATTAGTGCTGATAAAACAAACATGTCCATAGGCCTAACAGACACTCGTTGTAATGCGATGCTACTGGTGGCAGAGAAGTCAGGCGTACGGACCGAACCACTCCCACTATTTACAACGGTTGTGTTTAATAACCACAAACCACCGTGAACAGAATAGGGTTAAATATATGATGGAAGACAAGACAAAACCAATGGAAGATGAAAAGTGGATCGGCGATGGCTAGAAGGTCAGTGACGTTGACCGCCGAACGCCGCCCGAACAAGGAGAGGGAGCAACTTCGGCAGAAGTCGTGACACTCGTACACTTTTGATAGACTTAAACAGCTGCAAATGATCACCAACAAAACATAAACAACAGGCCGATGGCAAATGCAGCATATGGTATTATTATTTGGACACGCAAACAGCATTTGTCAGTACTGCTCGAAGCATGCCCTTCCATTTATTTTTCAACTCGAAGCAATGAGCCCAATCATTCGTCCATGACAACAAAATCATAAACAATAGAATAGACTAATATAGTCCTCAGGTTAAACAATTGGGCTAATCTATATTTCCAAGTACTATTCTTGAAGATCGAGGGGTATTAAATGATGAATGACTGGAAATCTGAAAGACTTTGGTTTTTAACATAAAGATATAGCCTAATCGTATTATTATCTGTAGTAGAAAGCAATGGGTTAGAAGATGCCTACATAACCAACCCATCAATTAAAATGCAACACCCATTTATGGCCAGCTATGTAAACTCTAATGATGATTTTTGACATTCAATTGGTAATATACATTATTTTCTTGTTCTAATGACTCGTAAAAGGTAGGTATCATAAATATCATCACATGTAACATGTGAATTTGGATTAGTATACGCATCAAAAGTCCCAATGCAAAGTTACACCTCACTTATCTATTTTTTGAGTTACTAAATAAAACTGATCGGGATTCCAAAAAATGCAGAAGTGATGCCGGAAAAAACATTTGCAGGCTGGGGCCCATTATAGTAAGGACTGTAGGCTGAGTTAGCTACCAAACAAAAAGAGCCAGGGAGAGAGGCAATTCCATATGAGAAGCCTAGCTAGTTATTTTAGCCAGCTAATTAGCCTTGTCAGCTGGCGTATCACTGCAGAGGAAACTCCCGCCAGATATGAAATGTAAAAATATCCAACAAAAGCAGCAAACTGTTTCCCCTGGACCTTTTTGGAGAATCTGATGAAGATGAGGTGGTGGCAGAGCAGGTAGCTGAGGCAGGGATCACTTTCCAGTTTTGATTTGATCCCGAAGCAAGGCACCGAGAGCGAGCCGGTAGTGCAGGACACGGCTCCACGTGTGGGGAATGTTGATTGGTGATAGGGATAGCTAGTTTGCTACTGAGAATAACCCCTATAATGTCACATCCTTCGTTAACTATGGCTGAACCGCGTAAAAATAGCTTGTTGTCGGTGCTCGTGCAGCAGGTGTATTCCCATGCCGACAGCCATGGAGACTGTGCGCTGTCAGGAATACCGGCAGACAACGTCCACGATGGCAGGGGAAGGAGGGGGTTGTATAACTCAACATTCTGATTTCCCCACGGTCTGCCTAGATGTTAATGTGCTGCGCATGGCACACAATACCTACCGGCAGGACTATGCCTATGATGCAGACAGAGTCCATACTCAAACACAAGTTAATCTGTATATAGATCCTCACTAATCAAATGCAATAATGAAATCAAATAATGTTACCACTCCCCCTAGAAAGTTCAGAAACATTGCCCACAGGCAGTTCAGTTAATCGGGTGTAATTGTGGCTATCTGGGGTGGTACAGCCGCAATAATTCCACAATATAATAACCTGTTCGTATTTTCCCTATAAACAATGACTTGACTTAGGCCTACTTTTGATATTACCCTAATAAAGTTAAAAAAACTTTTGTGAAGGTTTGGTATGGTATGGCTATTATAAGGCTTAGCTATGCAGGCCTATAAAGGCAGTGCACACCAGAATTCCAACTGACTCTGACAGTTGAAGAATGTTTTAGGCCTACCAGAGGTATATCTAACAATCTAACAATGCTTATCTTGATACAAAAAACATATTCTGATTAAATATTGCCCTGATACATTTAACGGTAAAATCTCTGACAGCTGAACCATGAGTTGGACAATTATTGTTTTAAGAAAGTAAAAACCAATAAAACAATAGGCTATAAAGTTTTAAAAACGCTACATATCGAAACACAACAAATACGTTTTGGTAATTTGCTATAGGCAGTTTTTAAAGGACACTGGATCAATATCGCTTGTTTATTGATGGCACTGGCAGCACCCGTTCGGAGGTTTCTTTCTCGCTCTCTTTCTACTCTCGGATCTGAACGGGCCTCTCGGATACGAACCGGCACAGGCCTGTTTGGGTCTTCTTTCCCACTGGCTTTTTTGGAACAGAGCTGTTGAGAGCTGTTCCCTGGCTGTTGACGTAGTCCCAGGAATCTCAACACAGACTTGGAAAAGCTTAATCAGTTGGACTGGAACACAATGAACTTGGGACTTGTGCCATAGTCTTGATTGTTTGACATCCTAGACATATTTCAGTATGTTCACAAAAATGTAATCTTCTCAAGTTTATGAATTATCTAAAAATGTAAAATCAGTAATATGGAGTAATTTGGTGGACAATGTTATGTGCTCAACTTTTGTCTGACATTTTTTGGTATCCAATGCAATGATTTTGAACAAATTTGGCAGAGCATTTTTTTGTGCTCAACTTTTGGCAGACAACGTTTGATATGCAATGTAATGACATTGAATAACAGCATCATTGGCAAAAATAACTTTACGTGACATTAGCTAGCTAGGCAAGTTCAAGAGGTGGATCGCTGGCTCCCATGTCTCGAATCCCAATGTGTCAAACGTGTTTTTGGAACACAGTCACACGTTGATGGATAGATATAATTTACACAAAATACATAGCTAGTTCAGTTCGGCATAAAGTGTAGCTAGCTGTAATAGATGTTTACCAAATTGGACTTACTTGTTTTATCTCCATCATTACCGACACTTGCAATGTATCGTTACCGATAGGGTGGTAGGAAACAGAGGCTGCAGGCTTACATTCATGCTTGGCACAGTACCTGGTTTCAGTCTCATTCTGAATCCTGCCTTCCACTGGTTATAGCCATCGAAATCCTCTGGGGTTAAATGAGGACTACATGCAGTAGACGTGCCTGCAGGTCCATTACTCCAATCCGCTCTCTTCAACCGGAAAAAGCCCTGTTTTTAGGCCACAAATGAGTCATAACCCTGTCCTTATGGATAACAGCACACCTAATTGGCATATATTTCCCCGGTTTTGACCTTTCTGCCTGCCCTGACCCTGAGACTGCCTGCCGTCCTGTACCTTTACCCCACTACTCTCGATTATCAACTCCTGCCTGCCTTGAACTGTTGTTTGCCTGTCCCTGTTGCTGTAATAAACATTGTTACTTTGACACAGTCTGCATTTGGTTTTTACCTGAAACATGATAGTACAAACTGGCCATGACTGACCCAGCAGACCCGGGCCAGCTGCGCAATGCCATCTCCTCCCAAGGAGCCACCATCGTTGGGCATGAGGAATTGCTTCGTGGCCTTATGGAGGGGTCCAAACATTGGTTGAACGACATGACCAAGCGTTGGACATTTTGCTCGAGCAATTCCATGGGTTGTCTGGTAGGCAGCCTACCATGGTGGGCACCCCACAGCCCCTCAGTAACTCAGCTGTGAGCAGCGCAGTCTCATCGGTCACTCCACCTTATCTGGAGCCCCGCTTAGCTCCCCCGGAATGCTTCAATGGAGAGCCAAGCACCTGTCGGGTATTTCTAGCTCAGTGTGCCCTCAACTTGAGCTTCAGCCCTCCTCCTTCCCCTCGGGTCGCTCCAAGATAGCCTACCTCTTTACGCTGATGTCCGGGAGGGCTCTCACGTGGGCTACTGCTGTATGGGAACAACAGCCGGCTATATACGTTAGTCTGGAGGGGTTAGTTGAAGTGGTGAAAAAGGTTTTCGATGCCCCATTCTCCGGGACAGAAGCTGCCTGGAAGCTAATCCAGCTTCAGCAGGACTCCAGCAGTGTGGCAGACAATGAGGTGGATTTCTGTACGTTGGCAGCGGAGAGTGCTTGGCACCAGGAACCGCTGTTTGATATATTCCTGCACGGCGTCTCAAAGGAGGCCAAGCACGAGCTTGTTGCTTGGTACTGACTTACGGATCTCGATTCCCTCATCGCGTTGACCATCTGTATCGATGGGCGATTATGGGAACAACGAGGGAGAGGAATTCGAGGGATTCGATTTCGCACATCCAGAGATTCCACCTTTCCTCCTAGTCATCCCGGAAGTCCCCGACGGTCCTGTTACCGAGAGAACCCGAGGCTTCCTGACCTCCCAGAGAGTCACCAAAGACGGTCGAGTCACTGCTTCCCGAGCCTATGCAACTAGGCAGAGCTGGGCTGTTGCCAGCGGAACGGCAATATAAGATCAACACGAAGAGTTGTCTGTATTACGGCACTTTTGGTCATTTTGTGTCCTCTTGTCATTTAAAAAGACCAGGCTCACCGGTAAGAGCGAGTACTCTGGTGGTCCATCTGGAGAACTTTTCTGCTTCCTTTACTCACAGCCCTTTTCAAGCCATTATGCTGTATGGAAACCAGTCAAAATCACTCCCGGTCCTCATTGACTCTAGGGCAAATGAGAGCTTTTTGGATGCTACCCTGGCTTCCAAGCTGAACATCCCCACTCAGCCCTTCTCCATTCCCAGGATGATAGAGCGCTGGACGGGCGCTCTATAGGCCGGGACACTCATAATACCACTCCCCTCAACCTACAGGTGTCAGGGAATCACAGCGAGACTATTACATTTCTGCTCATCAAGTCTCCTGAGATTCCCGTGGTTTTGGGATTCTCCTGGCTCTAAAGACACAATCCCCTCATCAACTGGTCTATGGGTGCCATCATGGGCTGGAGTCCATTCTGCCACGCCCATTGTCTGAAGTCAGCGCAACCTGCCATGGTACGCCTTCCTGGAGGCTTAGAAGGTGACCCGGACCTCTCCGACATCCCTAGAGAGTACCAGGACCTTTGGGAGGTGTTCAGCAAGGCCCGGGCCACTTCGCTTCCACCGCACCGACCCTATGACAGTGGGATTGACCTTCTCCCTAGCACCACGCCACCGGTCTGTCGGGACCGGAGACCAAGGCAATGGAGACCTACATTGGGGACTCCCTAGCTACGTCCAGGGTGCAGCTGCAACGTTTCCTGGGGTTACAATTCGCAACACAGCCCCCCCCCCCCCCCCCCAACAACCTCTCATCAAAATGATCTAAATTAACCTATGCTCTTGATCTGCTTACAGTATATGGCTTCAGCATCAGAAAAGTATGCAACACCTGTCACGTTCTGACCTTAGTTCCTTTGTTTTGTCTTTGTTTATATGGTCAGGGCGTGAGTTGGGGGGGCAGTCTATGTTGGTTTTCTGTGTTCGGCCTAGTATGGTTCTCAATCAGAGGCAGGTGTCGTTAGTTGTATCTGATTGAGAATCATACTTAGGTTGCCTGGGTTTCACTTTTGGTTTGTGGGTGTTTATTTCCGTGTGAGTGTTTGGGCCACACGGTACTGTTTCGTTTTGTTCACATTGTTTATTGTTTTGTTCCAGTGTTCAGTTTGTTTATTAAAAAAAGACATGAATACTTACCACGCTGCACCTTGGTCCTCCTCTCTATCTCCAGACGACATCCGTTACAGAAACACCCACCAAAAAAGGACCAAGCAGCGTGGTAACGGGCAGCAGCAGCGATCGCAGGACTCCTGGACATGGGAGCGAGATCTGGACTATGTCACTACTTGGGAGGAGATAGACAGGTGGGCGGTCGACCCAGGGAGAGTGCCGGAGCCCGCCTGGGATTCTCTTGAGCAGTGTGAGGAGGGATACCAGCGATTGGAGTTAGCACAGCGGCGCGGAAGGAATTTATTGGGGGGGGCACACGGGGAGTGTGGCGAAGTCAGGTAGGAGACCTGCGCCAACTTCCCGTGCTTACCGGAGAGAGAGAGGGACCGGGCAGGCACCGTGTTATGCTGTGGATCGCACGGTGTCTCCGGGGCGTATGCATAGCCCGGTGCGGTACATTCCAGCTCCTCGTATCGGCCGGGCTAGAGTGGGCATCGAGACAGGTGCCATGAAGCCGGCACTACGCATCTGGTCTCCAGTGCGTCTCCTCGGGCCGGTGTACATGGCACCAGCCTTACGCATGGTGTCCCCAGGTTCGTCAGCACAGCCCAGTGCGGGCTATTCCACCTCGCCGCACTGGCCTGGCTACGGGGAGCATTCAACCAGGTAAGGCTGGGCAGGCTCGGTGCTCAAGAGCTCCAGTGCACCTTCACGATCCGTTCTGTCCGGTGCCACCTCCACATACCAGCCCTCCGGTGGCAGCCCCCCGCACCAGGCTGTCTCTCCGTCTTCTCCCTACAGGTGCTCCCGCCTGTCCAGGTCTGTCAGAGCCTTCCTCCTCTCTAGCGCTGCCAGAGTCTCCCATCTGTCCTGAGCTGCCAGAGTCTCCCGTTTGTCCTGAGCTGCCAGAGCCGCCAGTCTGTCCTGAGCTGCCAGAGCCACCAGTCTTTCCTGAGCTGCCAGAGCCGCCAGTCTGTCCTGAGCTGCCAGAGCCGCCAGTCTGTCCTGAGCCGTCAATCAGCCAGGAGTTGCCAGAGCTGCCTGTCACGCCGGCGATGCCAGAATCGCCCTTCACTCCGGCGCTGCCGGAGACTCCCGCCTGTCCGGCGCTGCCGGAATCTCCCGTCCATACGGGACCCATGGCTAGGGTCCCCAGTCGGAGGTCGGCGTAGCCATAGCCGCCACCGCGGACAGGCGCCCACCCAGACCCTCCCCTATAGGTTTGGGTTTTGCACCTTTGGGGGGGGGGTGGGGGGGGGGGTACTGTCACGTTCTGACCTTAGTTCCTTTGTTTTGTCTTTGTTTATACGGTCAGGGCGTGAGTTGGGGTGGGCAGTCTATGTTTGTTTTTCTATGTTTGGTTTCTGTGTTCGGCCTAGTATGGTTCTCAATCAGAGGCAGGTGTCGTTAGTTGTCTCTGATTGAGAATCATACTTAGGTTGCCTTTTTTCCAAATGTGTTTCGTGGGTGTTTGTTTCCGTGTGAGTGTTTGGGCCACACGGTACTCTTTCGTTTTGTTCACATCGTTTATTGTTTTGTTCCAGTGTTCAGTTTGTTTATTAAAAAAAGACATGAACACTTACCACGCTGCACTTTGGTCCTCCTCTCTATCTCCAGATGACATCCGTTACAAAACCGGTCTTTAACGTGGCATGGTCCACACATCAAAGAGGGCTGGCTGTATGTGTTGTTATTTACTACCACCCCTGTCAAGAGAAAGATTCTTCTTGCCTAATCGGCCGTCTATCACCCTGCTGTCTCAACAACCACGATGTGAGCTGGCCAACAAACGCTGCCAGCTCTGAGGGAGGGCTGAGGGCTTAGCTCACCCCATGGACTGGGGGACTGTGCACTCTCTGTTAGCAGTAGAAACAAAACAAGAAGACAGAAAGCCCTGCAGCAAAATGGAATGAGTGAAGACAAGAAAAAAACACTACATTTCACACAAATTAACTGTTAGAAGAAATGTGTTGTTTATTTTCTAAATAAGCTTTACAGGGAATCAGAAAGTCCACAGTCCTGGATTTAATCTTACTGAAAACCACTAAAATGCATTAGAGTTGCCAAATCACATTCAGTTTTGTTATTGTGGCAAACACTCTCAATATACAAATTGTAAAATGTGTTCCAGCAGGAACTCATATACACTACATGACCAAAAGTTTGTGGACACCTGCTCGTCAAACATCGCATTCCAAAATTATGGGCATTAATGTGAGGTTGGTCCCCCCTTTGCTGCTATAACAGCCTCCACTCTCCTGGGAAGGCTTTCCACTAGATGTTGGAACATTGCTGCAGGCTCCCATTCAGCCACAACAGCATTAGTGAGGTCGAGTACTGATGTTGGGCGATTAGGCCTGGCTCGCAGTCAGCGTTCCAATTCATCTCAAAAGGTGTTCGATGGGATTGAGGTCAGGGCTCTGAGAAGTCCAGTCAAGTTCTTCTGCACCATTTCTGGACCTAACTTTGTGCACAGGGGCAATGCCATGCTGACCAGGAAAGGGCCTTATCAAAACTGTTGCCACAAAGTTGGAAACACAGAATCATCTAGAATGTAATTTTATGCTGTAGCGTTTTGATTTCCCTTCACTGGAACTAAAGGGCAGAGCCCAAACCATGAAAAACAGCCCCAGACCATTATTCCTCCTGCACCAAACTTTACAGTTGGCACTAAGCATTGGGGCAGGTAGCGTTCTCCTGGCATCCGCCAAACCAAGATCCGCCCATGCACCCAGATGGACCCATTTGCAACCAAGCTTTAACTTCATGACTGATGTCTTGAGATGTTGCTTCAATATATCCACTCAATTTTCCTTTCTCATGATGCCATATATTTTGTAAAGTGCACCAGTCCCTCCTGCAGCAAAGCACCCCCACAACATGTTGCTGCCACCCCCGTGCTTCACAGTTGGGATGTTGTTCTTCGGCTTGCAAGCATCCCCCTTTTTCCTGCAAACATAACGATGGTCATTATGGCCAAACAGTTCTATTTTCATTTCATCAGACCAGAGGACATTTCTCAAAAAAGTACAATCATCATCCCCATGTGCGGTTGCAAACCGTAGTCTGGCTTTTTTATGAAGGTTTTGAAGCATTGGAAACAAAGAGACCTTCTGTTGAATCTGACAATTAATCTTAATGGTTGTACAGTCGTCTCAAATAAAACTGTGAAGGACCTCAACGTTACTCTGGACCCAGATCACTATTTTGATGAACATATCAAGACTGTTTCAAGGAAGCTTTTTTCCATCTACGTAACATTGCAAAAATCAGAAACTTTCTGTCCAAAAATGATGCAGAAAAATGTATTCATGCTTTTGTTACTTCTAGGTTAGACTACTGCAATGCTCTACTTTCTGGCTACCCGGATAAAGCACTAAATAAACTTCAGTTGGTGCTAAATACGACTGCTAGAATCCTGACTAGAACCAAAAAATGTGATCATATTACTCCAGTGCTAGTCTCCCTACACTTGCTTCCTGTTAAGGCAATATATGATTTCAAGGTTTTACTGCTAACCTACAAATCATTACATGGGCTTGCTCCTACCTATCTCTCTGATTGGGTCCTGCCATACATACCTACACGTATGCTACGGTCACAAGACTCAGGCCTCCTAATTGCCCCTAGAATTTCTAAGCAATCAGCTGGAGGGCTTTCTCCTATAGAGCTAAATTTTTATGAAATGGTCTGCCTACCCATGTGAGAGATGCAGACTCGGACTCAACCTTTAAGTCTTTACTGAAGACCATAGCCATGTTCTGTTATAATCTCCACCCGGCACAGTCAGAAGAGGACTGGCCACCCCTCATAGCATGGTTCCTCTCTAGGTTTCTTCCTAGGTTCTGGCCTTTCTAGGGAGGTTTTCCTAGCCACCCTGCTTCTACACCTGCGTTGCTTGCTGTTTGGGGTTTTAGGCTGGGTTTCTGTACAGCACTTTGAGATATGAGCTGATGTAAGAAGGGCTATATAAATACATTTGATTCCTTGCTGAGCGGCCTTTCACGTTGTCGATATAGGACTCGTTTTACTGTGCATATAGATACAATTTTACCTGTTTCCTCCAGCATCTTCACAAGGTCCTTTGCTGTTGTTCTGGGATTGATTTACACTTTTCGCATCAAAGTACGTTCATCTCTAGGAGACAGAACGCGTCTCCTTCCGGAGTGGTATGATGGCTGCGTGGCCCATGGTGTTTATACTTGCGTACTATTGTTTGTACAGATGAACGTGGTACCTTCAGGCGTTTGGAAAATGCTCCCAAGGATGAACCAGACTTGTGGAGGTCTACTGATTTTCTTTTATTTTCCCATGATGTCAAGCAAAGAGGCACTGAGTTTGAAGGTAGGCCTTGAAATACATCCACAGGTACGCCTCCAATTGACTCAAATTATGTCAATTAGCCTATCAGAAGCTTCTAAAGCCATTACATAATTTTCTGGAATTTTCCAAGCTGTTTAAAGGCACAGTCAATTTAGTGTATGTAAACTTCTGACCCACTGGAATTGTGATACAGTGAATGTCTGTAAACAATTTTTGAAGTATTACTTGTGTCGTGCGCAATGTAGATGTCCTAACCGACTTGCCAAAACTATAGTTTGTTAACAAGAAATTTATGGAGTGGTTGAAAAACAAGTTTTAATGACTCCAACCTGAGTGTATGTAAACTTCCGACTTCAACTATGTGTGTGTGTGTGTGTGTGTGTGTGTTTTTGGGGGGCATGTTCTTCAACAAAAAAAGTGCCCACAACCATGTTCACAGACTCATTGAGCAATTATTACTTTGCTTAATTATTTACATAGAAGCAATAGATGGCCACATGAGTAAAGTATGTTGCACAACTTGTTTGAACTGGAGAAATACTGTGTCCTCCCATTATTATCCAACCCAACTCCATTTGTTGCCACTATCATGTATCCTACCCTAGCTGAAGCTTTGATCCAGTGGAATAAGTATTGAGGAGCAGAGAGGTTGAAGGTCACTTCAGGGATACAGCTGCTGCTCTACACTATCCCTAAATAAGCCAGTAATGAGAGCAAATTCATAGACCTATTGGGTACTGCTTGAAATGAAGTGCAGTTTATTAAGGCTTCATAAAACCTTCATAAAGCCTTCATAGGCACTACATAAATGTGTCACAAATCATCTATAACCGTATGTCATGCTTTATAAAGTGTTCATAAATGTGGCATAACTGTGTGACATAACCCACTATGTAAAATATGACATAAACCTGTGCTCTAGAAAGGGTGACATAGCTTAATAAAGGCTTTATAAATCATATTAAATTGAGGCTTCACAAAGCATCTATAACCTTGCCATGCATGTTGGTAGAGCATTGCAACACCAGGATAGTGGGTTTGATTCCTGGGACTACACATACATAAAAATGTATGTGTAAATGTGTCGCTTCCATGCCTCTCCTTGCCCCAACCTGGGCTCAAACCAGGAACCCTCTGAACACATTGACAACAGTCACCCATGAAGAATCGTTACATATTGCTCCACAAAGGAACTACTTGAAGGTCTCAGAGTGAGTGACATCACTGATTGAAACGCTACTAGAGCACAATGCTAACCAGCTAGCCATTTCACACCGGTTACATATGCACGCATGACTGTAAGTCGCTTTGGACAAAAGCATCTGCTAAATGGCATATAATATATTACTCTAAATTAAAATAATTCTAGGATATATGTGCATAGATGTGATAATGAGGGGTGTTGAAAGGTGCCAAAGTTCAACAAAACAGCACAAAAATGCCACAACCAAAATCCAACAGTGTGTCTGCATGGAGAGAGTCTCCTCCATGAATGGGGGAAAGGTGTATTTATCCCCAGGAAACAGCCGAGCCCAGGTGATGCATCCACTGTTGTCCACGCACGCTATGGAAGACGCAGGCAGCAGCTTCACAAGTCTGTCAACATGCTGGCGTGTCTCTGGGTCCCTAAGCAGGGTCCAAATCCTCCAAGATCCCTCCACAGGTAGCTTGGTGCAGTAGGGCGGAAGGTAGAGGGGTAGTAGGTGGAGGAAATTACTTGGCTTGTTGGGACTTTCATCCAAGCTTCAGCCCTGCTCTATATTTCATGTGTCTGACCAAGAGCTCCAAAGCATGTGAACTAGATGGGCCGGTAACGCACATAGATGCCTACCTTGCTGGCCCGCAAAGGCATGCAGACTTACTGTTTGTACTGTTTTAAACTCCTGAAGTCAAAATGAAGGTGAATCTGTTTTTTATATTCTCTCACAAATCACTCTTAAGACTTTTTGTGCTCTTCACTATCTATACCCCAACAATTGTTACCCTGTTTCCCATTGCAAGACAACCTTTATATTAAACAGTACCTGTTACCACTCATATTTCTAGTTCATCGTCTCCTGCCCTACCATTCCTTGATGTGAGAGGGCAGGTGAAGCTCAGGAAGCATTCTGCTGCTCTTTCCACCATGACTGAGTTATATAAACCAATTCAAGCATGTGGGATAATTGTGGATGTGGTGCACTCAACCCTGACCCTCCCACAGAGAGCTAGCATCATAAATCAGACTCTGACTAGCTGTCTCATGCATTTAAGAGGATGAGAAATAGCATTCACCTGTCCCTCCACGGGCTCCATTTGGCCCCGATTTCACATCCCAGAGAGGCCACCCCCTCCAACTCCCTGGCCAGGAGGAACAAAGATGTCCTGGCTGTCCGTTCCTAATGGCTCCTACTGGGAAGTGTTGTCCTTCTAATCAGAGGACAGGACTCTATTGCTTTAAATAGCCAAGTTGTTACCATGCCATGGGAATCATTAGCACAATGCTGCTGTGTTACATTCTCTGACCTGACAATACCCCGAGCAAGGGGTTCCTGCACAACACATGGTCCTGTGTTGAATTTTCTGTGTAACATTTCTAGGGTTGATTCACTCTGTAAGAGTGATATTAACACTATGTGGTGTAAAGGAACCCCCAGTGTTGGTGTTAATAAACCAGAGTTATTATTCTACACTGTGGAGAGTAAAAGAGTCCCATCAATACCAGCCCATCATTATCATATTTCACAGCATGCTCTGCTGCAGGTTAAAAAATATATTTTGAATTGTTTTTAATATCTGTGTTTTTGCATATACATTGATTGATTGATTGATTAATGGTATGTGACACAAAGATACATAACACACATTTTTCTATAATCCAATCAGATAGGTAGATGTATTGCACCCATTACTAAAATGGTTGTTCCGGTTGAAATGGTTTAGGTAGTGTTATTTTTAAAACAAGTTTCCTAACCCTGACAGTAATTCTAAAAGCAAATTGAGGGTGAATAAAAATTCCAACTGTTGGATATCTTAACTCAGGCTGGATTCCAATAGGCATTACACATCCCTTTGTAAGCCAACTACAAATACCTAGGTGTCTGGCTAGACTGTAAGCTCTCCTTCCAGACTCATATTAAACATCTCCAATCCAAAATTAAATCTAGAATCGGCCTTCTATTCCGCAACAAAGCCTCCTTCACTCACGCCGCCAAACATACCCTTGTAAAACTGACTATCCTACCGATCTTTGACTTTGGCGATGTTATTTACAAAATAGCTTCCAATACTCTCCTCAGCAAACTGGATGCAGTCTATCACAGTGCCATCCGTTTTGTCACCAAAGCCCCTTATATACCACCCACCACTGCGACCTGTATGCTCCAGTCGACTGGCCCTCGCTACATGTTCGTCGCCAGACCCACTTGCTCCAGGTCGTCTATAAGTCTATGCTAGGTAAAGCTCCGCCTTATCTCAGCTCACTGGTCACAATAACACCCACCTGTAGCACGCGCTCCAGCAGGTATATCTCACTGGTCATCCCCAAAGCCAACACCTCCTTTGGCCGCCTTTCCTTACAGTTCTCTGCTGCTAATGACTGGAACGAATTGAACTTTTTTTTTTGCTGAAGCTGGAGACTTATATTTCCCTCACTAACTTTAAACATTGGCTGTCTGAGCAGCTATCAGATCGCTGCAGCTGTGCATAGCCCTTCTGTAAATAGCCCACCCAATCTACCTACCTCATCCCCATATTGTTTTTTATTTACTTTTCTGCTCTTTTGCATACCTGTATTTCTACTTGCACATCATCATCTGCTATTTATCACTCCAGTGTTAAACTGTAATTACTTCGCTACTATGGCCTATGTATCGCCTTACCTCCTCATGCCATTTGCACACACCGTTTGTAGACTTTCTTTTTTTTCTATTGTGTTATTGACTGTACGCTTGTTTATTCCACGTGTAACTCTGTGTGGTTGTATGCGTCGCACTGCTTTGCTTTATCTTGGCCAGGTCACAGTTGTAAAGGAGAACCTGTTCTCAACTACACTACCTGGTTCAATAAAGGTGAAACAAAACAATAAATAACAATGTGACTTGTAGGGCTGATGTGGCCTGTTAACCAGGAGTTTCCTAACACCACTGCTTTGAATGGGTCTATTGTGCTTTATGAGGTGTGTGGTCACAGCAATTGTGCAGGGTTGGTGTGGCGGTGTGGCCTGTGGTGGTGGGGCCCAAAATCCCTGGTGGCGCCCCTGCGCACGTGTGCCTCAATCGACTCTTTAAAATGGAGGTCACAGATACTAAAATGTAAGGTCATTAAGAATAGTTTACATAAGTGATATGATTAACCATTTTGATCACAATGTTATTTACCTTCATTTAGATTGACACACCAATTTGGACATACCAAATTGTCAACGGAATCCCCAAAATTGTTGACATACTAAAAGGGTGCGATTAGCTAATAGTTTTATTTTCAATCAAGCCCTTCCCCCGTTAAAAGTTTGCCACTGGATGGAATACTCAAGGTCTTTTAATCTTTTTTTAATGAGAGATTTTCAAGGCGGTAACACCAATTACATAAAACTTTCTAGCATTCACCATAATTCCAAAAACATGTCACTACAACTCTACACATCACTACCAATTTGCTTAGGGAGTGAACTTTATTTATAGTAAGGGTTACATGGAGAAAATTGGACCTCTGAAATTAAAATGGTTGGCCCCTCCCTTCAGCAACGCTTTTAAAAAAAACAAGAAAAACAAGTGACCCTCCCCTACACCCAAAATAATAATTAAAACAAGGTATGTAGCAACGAACACGTCTACCATTTACCCTCACTTCTTGGACAGGGGCCTTAGATATGCAGTTTTAAAAACGGTTCTTCATTCTGTAAGCATGACATGGCAACGCAGGATTTTTGATAGTGCACAGGGCAGACCACAGTGGACAAGAGTAGGCGTGGAAAGATCTCCTTGATAGTAAAATCATTGCACTAATCTATCATCGTATTTCCAGGTCAGAGGGGAAAAAAATGGCATTTTAATAAACCACCCAAATTACAGGCTAAGAATGGACATAGAGATAGGCCTATGTGTTCCTCTTATCATACTGTATTTCTCCAACGCCAACTCAGTGTGTCTTGTTCGCAATGAAGACATCATTAAGAAACTGAGCATGGTACTTTCAAAAGTTAGGCCTGCAGTACCTTTCCACCCCAGACAGAGTAGGCCTACCAAGGCAGAAATATTGAAGTTTTAACTGCTGGCTTAACCCAGAGAAGGTCACAAGTGTTTCCCTAAATGCTGTATGGGTTTAAACATCTTCTATGGTACAGAAAGTGAATAGCGTAATCCATTGAAAGTGACAGAATTAGAATACTTCCCAAGCAAGGTCTATTTTATTGATCCTCGGCTATAGTAAGGTTGTAGCTCAGCCTCTGAATGTCAAAGAAAGTAAACAATGATATGCCCACATTGCATCGGAGTCACGTCTTTCCCAGGTATTGTTTCTGGCATAAAAGCATCGCGGGCCAAAGCGCTATTATAGACGACTTTATATAATCACTTTACATCATCTGTTTTATTTTGTTCAAAATCTTAAACTAACAACGGGAAGTCCTGTGCTTTTTGCAACAAACAAAAAAATCACACAATCTCATACCCCCTCAATTCGAGTCTTGGTTCTAATTTAGCCTACATCCGTGTCAGTCAAGCGCTGTTATCTAAAGAGTGCATGGTGCATGGAGGAATCGAGCGAAAAGAAATCTAGGAATATAGCAGCCAACTCTAATCTTATTTCTTAAAAAGGAAGAAATAGGCTCCAACACAAAGCCATTTTGTTGTTTGTGAAGTATAATTAAAATGAAGACGGTTAATATGAATTATGCCTACTCGAATTTACCTACGTTCAGCACCATGAGCTGTCCATTTCCGATTGACTGCGGCGCAGGTTTGCTGCTTCAGGTTTCAGCACCACAATGTAAGTTACTTGAATCTTGCTTATCGTGAGGTCAATAACTCATAGTAACTTGTAGTAGTAGCAAGCTATCAAAGTTGACCTCCGGTCCTCCTCACCTTAGCGCTCTCCTTCTCAAACTGAACCGAACGTAGGTTATATGCTAGCCTGCATGCTTCACCGCTAATGCACGTCGTAGCCTATAGGCTATGGATCATATGCACGTGAGATCGCACCAGATACCCAGTGGAGAATCAGTAATAAGGGTCTGCATCAGGCACACATTGATATGTAACCTAATAAGCAACTAATTCCAAAACACTGAGAAATATTGAAATTCCCTCAATTACAAATTGCAGGACCCTCCCCTGGACTATATTAAAAGAACTAAATCCTCCCCTTGATTGGAATTGAAACAGCATGACCCTCCCCCATTTTCCGCTAGGTAACCATTCTGTACATTTCAATCCATCCTTGGCCCTTGTGTGGCGTTCGGGTCTGTGGGACCCATTTTCAAATGTTTACTAAGAGAAAAATGGTACAATGAATAACACTGTGCACCCCCCTTCACATTTATATTACATATGTGGTGTTCGAGGGTAATAAAAGTGTGGAAAATCAAATCAAATCAAAGTTTATTTGTCACGTGCGCCAAATACAACAGGTGTAGGTAGACCTTACAGTGAAATGCTTACTTAGAGGCACTAACCAATAGTGCAAAAAAAGTGTGTGTGTAGGTGAAAACAAGTAAAAATTAAACAAAAAAATGTGCTGTGTGCCTTCACTCTGTCTTCCTCCTCCCTGGGCCTGCTGTTTCAACATAGCACCAATAACCTGTCTGTCTCCCTGCCTGTCTGCCTGGCTCCTGCTTTTCTTGAACTCTTTACCTTTTGTAATGTGTGAAAGTACACAATGTTTTGCGGTAACCTGCACGATGCGATTACAATACATAATTTCTATACATTATTTCTATACGTTGTAAAAAAAATGGTGTTTTCCTACACTCTACCACAGCTTTGCATGTGTGGCTCCTTACCACAATCAATCAGTATGGCAAAAATCATCTCTGTTCAGAAGGCCTTCACATTTTTCTTGCAGAGAGAGAAGCTAGTCTGGAAGGACCGTCTTCCACTTTGGAAGATTAAAAATTTTCTGAATATGAGGATCATGTATCGGTCAATTCGGAGTCTGACAGTGAGTTGGAAGAATAGGATGAGATTGACTCTCAACCAGCCCCAGGACCAGCCCGTCAGCAGCCAGCCCCAGGACAAGCTCATCAGCAATCAGCTCATCAACGTAAAATGTGTCCTTCCAATTTGTTCACTTCAAAGCAATAATCATCAATTGTGATGAAAACCTTGTTTAATTTATATTTGTTCAAGATGAACACTAAAGCAAGTGTTATGTTTACCACTGTAGGTGTTTTATCCTACAGTAGAGCTATGCGAACACCACAATTGAGTTCCTTTGAACGCTTTAAGAGTTAAATGGAGAGCACTGCAACATAGTTAAATCTTTAACACTTTCAAGTGTTATTTTAACTACAGCAGGACTCATAAGTTGACCGTAAATAGTGTACATTTTACACTTTCAGAGTTAAATGTACACTATTGTGTGGTGGAGCGTGCTACAGGAGGAGAGAAGTCATACTGTACTGTTTGTATGCATAGTAGGCCTAAAGCTGACTTTACAGGGCAGTAAATTAAAGACTGGTTTCAAACTATTGCAGTGTTTGACATAAGAACACCATCATAAAACAACGTTACTCATTATGTTTTCGTTCAATTGTAGATTTGGGAAGAAATATGAAAGATAATTCATATACAATCATTTAAAAAAAGGATATACTTTTATGTAACTGTAATCCACTCCAGAAACTATTGTAACAGATTTGCAGTCCGTTCCAGTGTAGGTTGAATTCCATTCCTCTCCCAGTCTGAACTCTTAAGAGGTTATTGGGCTCTCATTTCCCCCGCCTGGTCTCAATATAGAGGCCTTCCAGACCAAACAAACCAGGCAGCAAATATCACCGGAGCGTAGGTCCGGTGGAGCGGGGCCTTTAGCCACGTCAACGGCATCAAATGACCACAGAGGATATGACCTTTTACCTGAGTCTGTATCCAATGCCTTTAGTTAATGAACCAGTCTGGAACACAGGCACTGAGCTGCCAATCCATGTGTCGTAAATAAGTTCACTTTCCCGAGGTCCTGAGTGGGATCAGCACATTAAATGGGGGATTTATAGAACAACTGGGTTTCACATGAAATCCTTAGGTATCAGGAAATAACATGTGTGTAGCCATATGTATTTATCTAAGGAAATTAGAAAAGTGTAAGTGTTTTTCATTCCTGTGCCAGGCCAGAATAACTGAAAAGCAGGAGCAATCTCTATACCATTTGCTCTCCACCGCCCACTCTGACTTTGATTAGTAGAGACAGAACTTCCTCACAGAGACCAAACTTCTGACACTTTCAGAGGGGGAAATGTGGCCCATGGTTTAAACGCTTTTCAATCCTCTGCACGTGTGGTAGAATATATCACCATGCTAAGGGAACTGTCAACCTGTGTCAGAATGATTCAATGTTGGTGACACACCCCTAGACACCGAGGTTCAGGAGAACACACAGGTACATGCACACAGACATGCACACACGCTCATGGACACACACACATTCACCTGCACCTGTATCAAATCCATCAACACTCCAGTTATTTATACAACCTACTTACCCCTTACTTAATCCCAAACATTCTCAAGTCAACACGCATGTAAGCTACTTCGGACAGTACCTCTGGTTTGGCGTAAAACACAATGAATTATTGACAGTAAATAATTACAGTCACAGATATTGTAACCATAATGGATTTCCTACAACTTTTAAATGGTGGAAATGTCCCTCCTCCACATAGTCTATCCTCCATATAGAGGGTCGGCATTGTTGGCGTGAGTCTTGGGCAGAGAAGGGAGAGTGATTTTCTTCGTAAGTGTTTACAACCCCACTGCCTCCTCCCCCTGCACACCCCGGGTCTCTGATTACAGGGACCTCGACATACTGACCATGCTTACCCCTTACGCTTCAAAGCAGACACATCATGCACACCGTCCTCGTGAGCAGAGAGAATAACAGCATCAGCTGTTGCCATGTCATCGGAGGCAGCACCCTCGGATCGCAGGTCAAACACAAACCTCAAAACTATCATGTTTATCTGGATCTGCAGGATGGCTTCATTTTTTTGGTGCAGAGAATAAAATAATTGTCACTTGGCTCAAGAGCTGACCGATCTTTCAGCGAATTCTCATAATAACACTACAGGACTCAATATTATTTGGAACCACAAGGTGTCAGTTTTTTACCTTATTGATTTATTATCAAAAGTCCTACCGGAACATCATGTCCCTTGGAATACCATTATTACACGGTAACATAGACATAGATAGCTACAGTTGAAGTCGGAGGTTTACATACACTTTGGTTGGAGTCATTAAAACTCGTTTTTCAACCACTCCACAAATTCCTTGTTTACAAACTATAGTTTTGGCAAGTCGGTTACTTTGTGCATGGCAAGTAGTTTTTCCAACAATTGTTACCAGACAGATTATTTAACTTATAATTCACTGTATCACAATTCCAGTGGGTCAGAAGTTTACATACACTAAGTTGACTGTGCCTTTAAACAGCTTGGAACATTTCTGAAAATTATGTCATGGCTTTAGAAGCTTCTGATAGGCTAATTGACATAATTTGAGTCAATTGGAGGTGTACCTGTGGATGTATTTCAAGGCCTACCTTCAAACACAGTGCCTCTTTGCTTGACATCATGGGGAAATCCCCAAAAAATTGTAGACCTCCACAAGTCTGGTTCATCCTTGAGAGAAATTTCCAAACACCTGAAGGTACCACGTTCATCTGTACAAACAATAGTACGCAAGTATAAACACCATGGGACCACGCAGCCGTCATACCGCTCAGGATGGAGACGCGTTCTGTCTCCTAGAGATGAATGTACTTTGGTGCGAAAAGTGCAAATCAATCCCAGAACAACAGCAAAGGACCTTGTGAACATGCTGGAGGAAACAGGTACAAAATTATCTATATCCACAGTAAAAACAAGTCCTATAACGAAATAACATGAAAGGCCGCTCAGCAAGGAAGAAGCCATTGCTCCAAAACTGCCATAAAAAAACCTCAATCCTATAGAAAATGTGTGGGTGTCACGCCCTGACTTTAGAGATCCTTTTTATGTCTCTATTTTGGTTTGGTCAGGGTGTGAGTTGGGGTGGGCATTCTATGTTTTGTGTTCTATGTTTTCTATTTCTTTGTGTATGGTTCTCAATCAGGGACAGCTGTCTATCGTTGTCTCTGATTGGGAACCATACTTAGGCACCCTTTTTCCCATCTGTGGGTGTGGGAAGTTGTCTTTGTTTGTAGCATTATAGCCGTTAGGCTTCACAGTTGTTTGTATGGTTATTGTTTTTGTCAGCGTCATCCGAAATAAAGGAATATGTACGCTCACCACGCTGCGCTTTGGTCCTCCTCATTCAACGATCATGACAGTGGGCAGACCTCAAAAAGCAAGGACGCCTACAAACCTGACTCAGTTACACTAGCTCTGTCAGGAGGAATGGGCCAAAATCCACCCAACTTATTGTGGGAAGCTTGTGGAAGGCTACCTGAAACGTTTGCCCTATGTTAAACAATTTAAAGGCAATGCTACCAAATACTAATTGAGTGTATGTAAACTTCTGACCCACTGGGAATGTGATGAAAGATATTAAAGCTGAAATAAATAATTCTCTCTATTATTATTCTGACATTTCACATTCTTAAAATAAAGTGGTGATCCTAACTGACCTAAGACAGGGAATTTGTACTAGGATTAAATGTCAGGAATTGTGAATAACTGAATGTAAATGTATTTGGCTAAAGTGTATGTAAATTTACGACTTCAACTGTATGTGCTGTATTAAAAAAAGATGGTTCTGCGTGTCATTATCTGTCCAGAGATCCAAGAGCAGCCTGTCTGTATGTTGGATGGAGTGACAGACAGACAGACAGACAGTATCTCTCTTGGGGAATCAAGAGGATAATCACAGGCTGCTTTAGCTGATCAGAATGTCAATGATGTCAGGCCCTGCTGCATTCCTTGGTTCCATGATAAAAGGACGCCTGTCTTCTAGGGCTCCATTCTAAACCCAGGAGTATTCCTTCAAAATGAGGAACATGTTTCTGGTGAACTTTGACTTTGCGCTGAGTTGATCTGTGATTGTCTCGGCCTCCTAGGGGTATGTTTACATAGGGCCCTTGATTTGAACAAGCCTCTCTGTTTTATTTTCAGACACATGGAGCGGACGAGGAGATGGAGTGAAACAATTTCAAAGCTCCCCTTGATTGGTTTTCAAGCCTCAAGAGGAAAATGTACTCTCAATTTCATCTCCACACTGCTCGTATCAGTCCGTCCTCAGGTGATGACACCAGAGTGTGTCATTCGCGCTGCACACAGGGATCTTGACATCTCTATAAATAATGACAAACTTTCTATTTCATGATATAAAGTTGAGGGCAAAAAGTAGCTGTGCTGAATACGTGGAAGAAGTGGAAGAATAATGTTTTGGACAGGCCCGGTACTGTGTTTTCCCCTGGCAAATAACATTAAGGCAATTGAATTAGGACAATAAAGCCAATGGGTTTTTATGCTGCGGTCTATTCAATTATGCAGCCTTAAAAAAGGCTGTGGGGACTGAAACAAGCAGTAAGCATTGGTCATGCTAAAAGAAGTGTTAGCTAAGGAAAAGTTTATGGGTGTCGCCTTGTTGACAAATGTAGAACAAACTCGCTTTGAGGTGAGGTCAGAATCTCATGGGTGGTTTATGAGATGCAAGTTATGATTTGCAAGTATTTTATGGGATGGTGGAAATTAGTTTTCGCTCAGATATGATATGTCTTATGTGAGAGGCTGTAAATGGCTGGCATAACCTCCTCTTATGAGTTACACATCCAATGTGGATTCTCCAGTTGGTTAACACTTCTTAAGCATTCTTGATGGAGTGTTGATGTAGATTTGGAAGACCAGCCATATAACAGAGGCAGACAGAGACGCCAGTAGCAACTTCTATCGCAATGTTTGAATCTCATGAGCTCAAACAGCAGTGACATCTTGAGTTAGCCAACGCAGGGATCCACCCACACAGATCAAGCCGAGCTAGCACATTTGATTCCATTGAAGTTGTTTTTGGTTTCCCATTGGTTCTGGGGACGAAGCCATACGTTTGTGGACCGGTAAAACTGAACTTTTTAAAAAACGTTCTGAGAACAGAATGGAAAATTTCACCTGTTCTAGGAACAGTTTGCAGGGAGGTTCTGAGAACGTTTTACTATGGTTCCCTGAAAGATAATCAAATAACGTTTTGAGGACATGTTCAATAAGACTTTTAATAACACTTCTAGCTTAGGTTAACTGTTGTGAACTCCATGGAAATTAATTTTCAATTTTTTTGTGGTAGCATGGCATCAGTGAGATTTAAACCTATGACCTTCTGTTCTCGATCCATGGAATTAGTCCACTGAGCCACCAAGATGGAGCTAGCGTTCCATGTTTTTTTTTTACTCGTGCAAAGCTGTTAATTTTAGTCTATTCAAACAGACCCCATTTCAAAGGAAACAAGAACTCATTATGATCAGGTGTTGCCTATTAGTGGGCGCCTCCAACACAACCTGAACATAATTAACAAGATTGAGGATAGAAAGAGTTTTGATTCTGAGAACACAATTTATATGTTTTTCAAATAACATTCTTAGAGTGTTCTCTGAACGTCAAAGAATTCTTGTGGGTTTTTATGGATTTTTTAAAAATTGTCTCAGAACAATTTGAGAACATGACTTTAAATAGAACCATGGGGAAACCTGTAGGAAACGTTATGCTGGAGTGCTGAAATTCTATTTGAGAACATTCCCAATGTCAAACCAGTTTGAGAACAAATTCCTAGAACATTACCAAATTTGAAACTAAATGTAATCATATTTCAACTTTTAGGAAACGTTCAAGAAAACATATATATTTTTGTCAAGTTCTTTAAAATGTGCTGAGAATGTTCCAAAGGCAAGCAACTATCCTACACCATTTCCAGAAAGTTGTGGATAGGTTGTATGCCAAATTAACCATTAGGACAACCACGCTCGCACCGAGCTCTAAGAAACATATGGTTCTCAGAACATTATGTGCTAGCTGGGAGGGCTATCTCCAGTCTGGATGATACAGAGGAAGCATATCCTCTTATTATATTGTTTATCTGTCTGTTAGAGGTATGTTAAAGCTGCTGACCTTTGACTGCTCCAGTAACCAGACTTATTGGGTTAGTCATGTCTGTTCCTCCTGGAGGCCCCGGAGGGCTCTCGAGTCTGAGGGGTTGTAGAATGGTCTGCAGGGAGACATGAAGTAGGCAGTATATCTTGTAGGCACCTAAAGGACTCTCAGACCATGAGAAACAAGATTCTCTGGTCTGATGAAACCAAGATTGAACTCCCTGGAGCAAACCTGGCACCATCCCTACGGTGGTGGCAGCATCATGCTGTGGGGATGTTTTTCGAGGGAAAGATGAACGGAGCAAAGTACAGAGAGATCCTTGATAAAAACATGCTCCAGAGCGCTCAGGACCTCAGACAGGAGCGTAGGTTCACATTCCAACAAGACAATGACCCCAAGCACACAGCCAAGACAATGCAGGAGTGGCTTCGGGACAAGTCTCTGAATGCCCTTGAGTGGCCCAGCCAGAGCCTGGACTTGAACCCGATCGAACATCTCTGGAGAGACCTGAAAATAGCTGTGCAACAACGCTCCCCATCCAACCTGACAGAGCTTGAGAGGATCTGCAGAGAAGAATGGGAGAAACTCCCCAAATACAGGTGTGCAAAGCTGATAGCGTCATACCCAAGAAGACTCGCTGCTGTAATCGCTGCCTAAGGTGCTTCAACAAAGTACTGAGTAGAGGGTCTGAATACTTATGTAAATGTGATATTTCCTTTTTTTTCTACTTTTGTTTTTCAACCTGTTTTTGCTTTTCCTTTATGGGGTATTGTGTGTAGATTTATGAGGGGGAAAAAACTATTTAATCCATTTTAGACTCTCCATCTTGGTGCTATTTTTGTTTCCTTTGTTGTACATTGACTTGAAAAGTATTCAGACCCCTTGACTTTTCCCACATGCTTAGTGTCATTGTCCTGTAACGAAATGTGGGAAAAGTCTAGGGGTCTGAATACTTTTCGAATGCACTGTACCACAAAGGAAACAAAAATAGCACCAAGATGGATAGTCTATAAATGTAAGAAATATGCCAGCTCTTGATAGAATGTACTACTGTAACAAATTCCCTGTAACACCCTTCCCTTTATTCCCTGTGTGTTGGTGTGCCTGGCAGATCTATCCCTCCTTGGCCTGTAGCCTCAGCCCATGTCTGCACAAATAAAATACTATTTTATTTGTCTCATGCACCAGAAACAACTGGTGCAGACTTTACCCTGAAATACTTGCTAACGAGCCCTTTCCAGTAATGCAGAGTTTAATAATAATACAAATAAAATAGTAAGAGAAATAAAATAGAATACACAAGAATGGAGCTATTTTGTGAATCAATGTGCAGAGGTACAAGGTATTTGAGGAAGATTTGTACACTAAACAAGAAGGCAGGGTTAAAGTGACTAGGCATCAGGATAGATAATAATAAGGTATTTGAGGTAGATATGTACATGAAGGCAGGGTAAAGTGACTAGGCATCAGGAGAGATAATAAGAGTAAAATAAAGAACGTAGTAGCAGCAACAAATTATGCGTGTAGAAGTGTGTGTGTGTGTGTGTGTGTGTGTGTGTGTGTGTAATGTGTATGTAGGTGTGTTTGTGTTTGTCAGAAGATGAGTGTAGCGGATGCATGAAGTCTGGCGCAGGAGAGCAAAATGAGTGAGCAACGTACTTGACTCAAACAATAAAGGCAGAAGGTAAACAAATACACTTGACCAAAACCAACGGTAATATTTACGTACGGGTGAACACAGCACCAGCCGTCTTGAACCGAACTGAACGTGGGGGAAACAGAGGGTTAAACACATGAACATGTAATTGGACAATGAAAACCAGGTGTGCAGAAAATAAAGACAAAACCAATGGAAAATGAAAGATGGATCAGTGATGGCTAGAAGACCAGTGACGTCGACCGCCGGAGAGGGACCGACCTCGGCGGAAGTCGTGACAGTGTTGTGTCGGTATGCGTGTGTGTGTGTGCATATGTAGTGTATTTCAATGTGTCTGGGTTTTATGTTGGAGTGTCAATGTATGTGTGTATATGGTGTACTGTATATATAGTCTAGTGAGTGTGCATAGGGACAGTGCAAGACAGAGTCAGTGCAGATAGTTTGGGTACAATTTATTTAGCAGTCTGGCTATTTAGCCGTCCTATGGTACTGGTACCGTTTGGGGGACGGTAGTAGAGTGAACAGTCTATTGTTTGGGTGGCTTTTGTCTTTGGCAACTTCTCGGGCCTTCCTCTGACACAGCCTGATATAGAGGTCCTGGATGGCAGGGAGCTCGGCCCCAGTGAAGTACTGGGCTGTCCTCACAACTCTCTGTAGCGCTTTGCGGTCAAGGACGGTGCATTTGCCATACCAAGCGATGATACAGCCAGTCAAGATGCTCTCGATGGTGCAGCTGTATAACTTTCTGAGGATCCGAGGGCCCATGAAAAATCTCTTCAGCCTCCTGAGGGGGAAGAGAAGCTGCCACGCCCTCTTCACGACTGTGCGGGTGTGTGGACCATGTTAAGTTCTTAGTGATGTGGACACTAAGGAACTTGAAGCATACGACCCACTCCACAACACCCCCATCGATATGGATGGGGGGGGGGGGGGGGGGGGCGTGCTCTCCCCTCTTTCTCCTATAGTCCATGATCAGCTCCTTGATCTTACTGAAGTTGAGGGAGTTGTTGTCCTGGCACCACACTGCTAAGTCTCTGACCTCATCCCTGTAGGCTTACTCATCGCCATCATTGATACCACAGTTGTGTCTTCAGCAAACTTGATGATGTTGTTGGATTTGTGCGTGGCCACTCAGTTGTGGGTGAACAGGGAGTACAGGAGGGGATTAAGCACACACCCGAGGGCCCCCCGTGTTGAGGGTCAGAGCGGCAGAGGTGTTGTTGCCTAAACTCACCACCTTGGGCCGGCCTGTCAGAAAGTCCAAGATCCAGTTGCAGACGCTTGCCAACTGGTCTGCGCATGCTTTGAGAACGAGCACTGGTATTCTGTCTGATTCCGTGATTATTAAATGTTTAGCACACATTGGTCACGAAGAGAGAGATCAAACAGTAATCCGGAAAAACAGGGGTTTTCACACAAGGCACAGCATTATATTCCTCGAAATAGGCATAAAAGGCATTGAGCTCGTTTGGGAGTTCAGCATTGCTGGGCAATGTCTTGAAATCTTTGGTTGTTTAGCACTCTACCGTACTCACTCCCTTTAGCACATGGCCTCACATATGAATCCTTAAAGATATGGGTGGAGCTAAGGCTCAGGAGGGTGTGAACAATGCTGAATGGGTTTTAGACAAAGAAGGGCTTTCCAGTAGGTGTTCCAAAAAATTAAAGGGCCATTTTCTCAAAAGTGGGCTTACAAGTTTATCAACTTTTAAAGTAGAATGACTTTTCCATTGTTCCTCAACTGTAGTGTATGATATAACATTTTATATAACATTCATATCTCTACTTTTATCCAATGTCGGTCACTTATAGCAAAGTTTGGTTGGAACTCATGAGATGTTGCCCTTCTCCGACGGTGCTATCTTATTACAAATGAATTGGTCATTGATACAGATTGTGATTGTCTGTGTTTAAGGGGTCATTATATAGTGTGAGCCTCTCTAAATCAGGTTCTGGAATGAGGCCATCAATGTGTCGACTCTCTGGGGATGATTGGGTGAGGAGGGTGGGTCTGGGCCTATGTGTGTTCGTTATCTCCACACTGGCCTTATCTCAGGAGCGTGAGCCTGGGGAGAAAACAGTCGAGCCATAGCCAAAGCAGACAGATAGTTGGAGAGCCAGGCATGCGATGCAAAGAGACATAGTGAAGGAGTGAGCGCCCATAACAACAAAGACACGGGCATACTAACACACATACAATCAAAAGGATGGACTGACGGACTGATGGACAGGCACACACGCATGCACATGCAAAAGCATCATTTTACACTGATTGAAAGACCCACAAATTGCCTTTGTGACTGCTAACATTACCCAAAAATAAACCCGAAAACCAAGCTGAAACGTAGATGATTTGGATGAGAACTAAGTTCCAGACAGTTAGGCCACAACTTATCACCCCTCCTCTCCCATATGCATTTCGCAAGCCTTTTTTTTAATGGACCGCCTCAATTAGATGTCCAACACATACTAAATGACTGGTGTGATGCCCAGTGACATTATTCTTTATTGGTGGTGGAGCTCTTTTATGACTGGGTGTTTTTACATCATAACATGTGGTAACAAACAGCCTGTGTGGCCACAAACGGAGGCCAGGACTGAGTGAGCCAGCACCACATATCCTCATGTGTTAAACCGATGTGAGCGAGACAGAGTTAGAAAACTACACCGAGAAGAGAACACCCACCCACTGGCCAAAACAACAGCATTAGGCCAGGACAAACCACTGCACAGTGCACACACAGGAGGGAGGAAATAGGAGTACGCTGGTTTCCGTGGTTCAACTCCCAAGGTATACCGTGTTGAATGAAAAGGAATATGCGGTTGGATGCAACATTTGACAGATAATCAGGGACTAAGATCAATTGACCAACAGCAAGAAAAGAACAAAGGAGATGCACTCAGTAGCAGTGCATGTACGCATTGACCCCATGTTGCCCCGCCCACATGATGAACGCACTTGTGTACCTCCTTCCAGCCCATTCACAAACAAGAAAAACCCTCATCAACTATGAATAACATGCAAATGATTTGAAAGATACTATGTGTTAATTCTAAGTTGGTGAAAATTCTAGAAAAAAAATTCAAATGTTTGTTTTCATGTAGTACAAGCACTCAGAAGCCGAGTTAGCATAATTAGCATTCCCATCAACGTAACATGGGATTAGGTAGTTAGCATATTAGACTGCATCTAAATACTTGAAAATGCGATGATGTTACACACAGAATATCAATGACAAAAGACAGAAGCAGCGCTGACATTTGCAATCTGTTGTGCCACAAAACAAACTAGCTAAACCGCCATGTTAAGTCTATGAGAATGCTAATTATGCTAACTCGGCTTCCGAGTGCTTAGACTAACAGACGTTACCTTTTTTTCAGGCTGACAGTCATTCAGCAGCCAATGTCCAAGTCACTGAGTCAGTGAGCTGAGATGGTGCCGTCGCTCTGTTTCTCCGCTTGCTTCGCACGGGAAATACTGTGATAATTACTCAGTCAGGAGCATGCGGCCTGGGTTTAATTGAATTTCACATCCAATAACAATCCAGTGATGAATGGGTGATAAATCAAACAGCACTGTGCTGTTCTCTCAGGCTCCCAGAGCTCCACCAGGGACTCCACGTGGATTAGCAATGTGCACTGTGATTAGTACTGTATGACTGGATATCTCATATCCCTCTCTGAGATAAGAAAAACCAAGACTAATTTTATCCCCCCATTTCCCCCATCTCTTTACCTTCACAGTGCGTGTTCCCTCCCTCCCTCCCTCCCTCCCTCCCTCCCTCCCTCCCTGTACAATATCCCCCTGTTGTTGTTTAATCATCGCTGTCATCATCAACATCGTATTAATTTGCTTTATCATCATCAATGTCATCGTCCTCTGTTTGATCACATTCGTCGGCATCAACGTAGCCAATAAAAACAATGTAGTTACAACCCCCAAAGGCACGCTGTCATAGTGCAGCGTTATGAGTACAGTAGGGCGAGCTGACAACAATCAGAGCTGGGATCATTTCTGTTCACCACATCCTTATCTGTTTAACCTCTAAAAGGCTAAGCCGTTTGATGAAATATTGAATTTGGCATTTACTACTGTAGCCGATAGAAATGCATTGGAATAACACGTTCATAAATGGCAAAAAAAGAGAGTAAAAAAAAACAATTCATAAGGCATAAGGTTTTGAAGTGTCTGTCCTATATCTAGGAGATACTGTATAAGAAAGCTCACATATTTAAGCCCTTATTTTTCTTGGCACAAAACTACCTCCATACTTCCATTAGTTTGTATGGGTTACCTTCAGATGAGTCCCGTGACACTTGTGGGGGTCGTAGAGCTAAATGGACCATCGGGTTCACGAGAGTCTCCCCTTTAGTGAGGTCATATTAGTTTGTAGCTCAAACGGTGCGGACGCTACAGACGGAAGTTGGCACATCAGCGTTACCACTTCAGACAAGTCCCATGACACTTGTGGGGGTCGTAGAGCAAAACAGAGAACACCGTTCAGAGAAGACCGATTTTTGGGATGTCTCATGGTCTGACAAACACCGATGTAACTCAGGCACCTTCCACCGCAGATGCGGAAGGCCCGACATAGACGGATGAGGTGGATTGAGACGCAGCCCATGCAAAAAATATCTCTAGCTTCAACTGACGGATCTTGATGGGGCTTTTTTATGTTATATTGATGCAAACTCAAATACTGGTAAGAATGCTGTTCACTAACAGCGTGCACACACATATTCCTGAGTGTTAAAAACCTCCATAACCTCCATCATATAATCTGAAGATATCACTCAGTAATCTCCTGAAATGGTCTCGGTGTGTCTGTTTGGTATCACAGTCAGGTCAATGCAGAACAACTTGCATGTTATACAACAACGGTTCTGACAACCAAGACTTCCCACGACCTAGCATCCATTTATTTTATATTTGTGTCTCTCTGTAATGAGTCCGGCTGGGCTTGCCTGCCATTCCAGACACCTAAGAGGGGACTAAACACCTCCATCTGCAACTGGATCCTGGACAGCCCCCAGGTGGTGAGGGTAGGCAACAACACATCTGCCACCCTTACCCTCAACATGGGGACCCCTCAGGGGTGCGTGCTTAGTCCCCTCCTGTACTCAACTGCGTGGCCGCGCACAACTCCAAAATCATCATTAAATGTGCTGACGACACGACGGTGGTAGGCCTAATCACAGAAGACAATGAGACAGCCTGTAGGGAGGAGGTCAGAGACCTGACAGTGTGGTGACTGGACAACAACCTCTTACTCAATGTCAGCAAGACAAAGGAGCTGATCATGGACTACAGGAAATGGAGGGCCGAGCATGCCCCCATTTACATCGATGGGGCTGTAGTGGAGTGGGTCGAGAGCTTCATGTTCTTCATTGTCCATATCACTAGGGATATATCATGGTCCACACACACCAACACAGTCCTGAAGAGGGCACGACGACACATCTTCCCCTTCAGGAGGCTGGAAAGATTTGGCATGGGCCCTCAGATCCTGAAAAAGTTCTACAGCTGCACCATTGAGAGCATCTTGATTGGCTGCATCACCGCTTGGTATGGCAACTGCTTGCCATCTGACCTTAAGGCGCCACAGAGGGTAGTGGGTATTGCCCAGTACATCACTGGGGTTGAGCTCCCTGCCATCCAGGACCTCTATACCAGGTGGTGTCAGAGGAAAGCCCTACATATGATCAAAGACTGCAGCCACGTAAGTCATAGACTGTTTTCTCTGCTACCACACGGCAAGTGGTACAGATGCACCAAGTCTAGAACTAACATTACCCCGAACAGCTTCTACCCCCAAGCCATAAGACTGCTAAATAGTTAGTTAAATAGTTAACCAAATAGCTACTCTGACTATCTGCATTGACCCTTTATGCACTTCCTTTTTTTTGACTCATCACATACACTGCAGCTGCTGTTTGTTATCTATCCTGTTGCCTCGTCTCTTTCTTCCTAGTTATATGTACATATCTACCTCAATTACTTCGTACCCCTGCACATCGACTCGGTACTGGGAACCCATGTATGTAGCCAAGTTATCGTTACTCATTGTGTATTTATTATTACCTGTTATTACTTTTCTATTATTTCTACATTTGCATTATTGGGAAGGGCCCGGGCGTTTCACTGTTAGTCTACATCTGTTGTTGACGAAACATGTGACCAATAACATTTGATTTGATTCCAGAGACTTGGAACAATCTCTCTCTATCTCTCTCTCTCTCTCTCTCACACACACACACTCTCTCTCTCTCTCTCGTCTCTTTCGTTTTAGGCAACAGTTGTTTAGGTTTACTGGTAACCCTGAGAACTGGCCAGTGTTATGGACAGCTACGTATAATGTCACTTGGAGCACATCCACTTGGCTTGTGACACAGACATGGCATGTTCAACACATGGGGAGGTTGGAGGGGAATTGCCATCCAGAATGAATAGTAAGCCTCCTGTTTCCAACAGAATGGAGTCTGAAGTGGGACACCAATCCATTTAGCTAGTGTCAAACCTCCAGTGTGTCCAAGAGAACCAGCAGCCCAGGATGAGGATGAAGTACCGGAACTAAGCTAGACTTGTGGATAACGTAGTCTGTTCCCATGCAAAAAGATACGTTTGAGTGTTTTTGAGTGCACATTCATAAAAATTACAACGAACCTTGGCAAGGAAGAGAAAATTACTCTTAATGTCTAAGTCCTTGGAAACTACTGCCTCTGTGAGTTGAGGGCCAGTGAGCAGTTCAATATCCAGGAATAATGAAAAGAAGGTGAGGGCACATTTCAAGACAGTACCTCTATTCTATAGGTCACTCTTATGGTTCAATTAGGACACTGGCTCTCTGGTATATTTCTCTTGGATCAACAACTTCACCAACTAGAACCTAACTTGAGTGTTCAGGGAGGGGACCCAACCCAGCCATGTTTATGAGCGAAAGCTGTGTTTAGTCTAAAATTCCCCTAATTGGGTAGAGTACAAGTAAAAGCCATTCATGCCATTCAGTAGAAGGTTGGGTTTGTCCCGGTTGGCAAAGCCTGTCACCAACTAACACGTCAAACCTCATTCAAGACTACGTGGAAAATTGGGCTTGCTCCGTCCCCTGCTCCGCCCATTGCAATGCCACCTACTCAACAAAAAAAATACAGCTGACTCAGAATCGAACCAGCGTTGTCTGCATAACTCAAGAACTGCACAACTACCCAACCTCTGACATCATTAAGTCTAGCAGATTGCATCGTTTTCATTATGCGAGCCGTAGTTGGTTCAAACCGTCTCTGCTACACAAACACACCAGGCCTCTGAGACCCTGATGCTGGATGACATTATAGTGGTGACAAGAGTTCAGCCGCTCTCACCAACCCTCCAGGCTCAGCTACAAAAACAATCTCACAAAGTACACAGAGGGCGAGGCAGGGTAACGCGACTGCAGAGTGACCAAATCGAATCACTGACCAAGCACGGAAATCAACTTTGACCCGGCAAACATGAAGACTCCTGGTGGATACTTTTGAAAGTGAGATAGAGATCAAAACGTAGGTCGCAGTTCAGGAAAAGATGATTGTCCACAATGAGCTCACTACATTTCAATACCACCAGAGCAAGGGGGCTACTTCCCTATGACCAACCCAGCCGGGATGAGGAGGGTGACGGGATAAGACAGTCGTTGGGCGGATGAGCGGTTTATGGTTAAGCCTCTCTGCTCTGGCTGGGGCCTGTCCACAGAACAAAGACATGACTCAAATGACCTCTATTTCGGTATGTCTATAGGGACTAACCATGACGAGACATCCCTTCCAGCCATAGTCAAAACCAGCTTCCCATCCATCCACCACCATCTCAATTCATCTCTGAAGTCACAGCACAGCACGCCACTCCTTGTTATGTAGGGTATTGTTGGACTCTTCATCTCGCTTTGCTATCTCACACTTTAAACAAAAGCAAGCAGACTCTCCTCCAAAACATCATCAAGAAAGCAAAGAGGCTCCCTTTGGATCTGCTAAGCGTTTCCCCTCCCTCTTGCACTCTCACCGCACGGAATACAGATTATCGGCAGAGCGTCCCTTTGTTGTTGCATAGAGGGGATAGGGGTATTTGAGTAAGATCTCTTGGATAGGATTCGGAGCGCACACACTCATATCTAGCCTCCATTTAACGCTCTCATGCTGACAGTGTAGCTTATGCAGGGGGCTGATAGATCGAACCACAGCAACTAACACTGGCACTGATGTGGTGAAAGTCTGTCCAAAGAAAAGCATCATTGAATGGCAGTGGTTTAAGCCATGATAGACTAGCATGGCATGACTCTTGTTCTTTGTCAGAATCATCTGTAATACTATAGTAAAAAAGTGGTTAGCAGGTTGTATTGGGTTGTATAAGTTATATGTGCCTATCTGTCCCTTGCACCCACTCTCTCATCAACCTCTGTCTCCCAGTCCCCTAGTCTCCCTGTCTTCCCATCTATCTTCTGAGTCTTATTCATGGAACAGGAATCTGAGGCAGGCAGACAGGCAGGCAGAAAGGCAAGCAGACAGGCAAGCAGAAAGGCAGAGAAGTAGACAGACAAGCAGGCAGGCACAGGGAAGCAGACAGTTAGACAGGCAAACAGGCAGGCAGGCAGACAGTCAGACAGGCAGGGAAGCAGGCAGGGAAGCAGGCAGGGAAGCAGGCAGGCAGGGAAGCAGAAAGGCAGGGAATCAGAAAGGCAAGCAGACAGGCAAGCAGACACGCAGGCAGCAGACTCCTTCAGACAGGTTCCTTCAGAGAAACAGCTCAGGGATGCTGCTGTTGGTAGCGTGATGGATAGGCCTTATCAGTGGCTACTCTAGGTAGAGCTGACAGACTGAAGAGGGGAGATCTCATCTGCCATGTTCTGTTTTGATTACCTCAGACTGTTATCAGACTGTTATCTGTGGTGGAGCTGGGCGGAGGCCAACCTTAGACCTGCAGTCCAGAGGAGACACCACACGCTAACATGCAATCATCATCTCCCCCTTGCAGTCACGCGTGACCGCCTTGGCACAAAAGTCTGGAGCTGTCGCCGTGGATACGGTATAGCGGGCTCCAGTCTCTGTATGTATGAGGGCTGTGGTGCAGACGGGGCCACGGGGTTGGAGTTTTAACATCTGGGAAATGGGGAGATTTTGAATTTGTCTAAGGAATATGCCCTCTTTTGTTTTGTGTTTACCCCTGTGCCATTATTGTACACAATGTCATCCATTTTGTACTTATCCTAATCCTGCTGTTTATCGCTGTTTGTTATACATTGGCTTGCTCTGCCCGTCCTCAATGACATGCCTTTTGCTTGGCTTTTGGCCCACACATTTTGTCCATATTGTCAAAATCCCAGCATCCCATTATGAGGAATGGATTAAATGTAGCATTATAATCAACACCCCGGCAGACTGGGAACCTAACAATAGGTGTCCTGGCCTTACCAGCTGGTAAATGCATACACAGTGCAGGGATAGCGCAACTCTATTGCGTAGTTGTCTGCCATCTGTAAAACAGTATTTTCTAAAAGCTATGTTTAGATAATAAATAGGACGCGACAAACAGACTACTCTACACAGAGATCGTTTAAGACTACTTTATGTAGAGTTCGTTCAGAGTAAACACGCCAAGTCAGTCTAGCAAGCAAACAGACAGAGAGAGGGGCTGTGTGAGAACATGGGGCTAGACCAAAAAGGGGCCGTGTGTACTTTCTGGGGGATGTAATGGAGGTGGAAGCCCACACAAAGGCTGGCCACACCATGTATATCCCACTGCAGTCTCACCTTCACATATAAACATATTAAAGCAATGTTGACTGCACCATCTGCAGTTCCTGGCAATGAAGCCCGTTCATTTTTGGATGAAAGCTTCAACGATGGAATCTGCATTAAGGGAAACAGCACCACGGTCTGCCCCAGCACCTTTTTTGTTTTGCGGATGAAGTGGCGGTGAGGTGTGTCGAGCAGTGTGCTAAAATAAAAAATGGCGGTACATATTCTGCCGTTCGATCACGCGCGCTTGTTGTAACATCCCAAACGGACCTGGCAGGTTCACCATGAAGGATTCCAGCTTCAAATAGTATCAATCCAGGGAATACTTGTCCTAAAGGGTGTTACACATGAGAAGAGTGTGTTTACAAGGACAAAAAAAAGGCTCTCCGATTAGCACTGGATACGCGTGAAAACATTCTTACTACGTGCGATCTTATTCTGATAGAAAAGCATGAATCATTGTCATGCATAAATCTTTGATTATGGTCTTGGTAATATCAATAGGATATTTGGCCCTAGATGAGTGGCTCAACTGGTCATGAAATACACCACATCATAAAAAACCAAGACGAACCAACAGTACCACATCAGATCTAATCTTAGCCTATGGAATGTCAGTATAGCGTGTATTCCAACGTTCCTCTGAGAGTTCCATCTCAATGAGGGAGTCTAGGGTCATCTCTCAAGGCAGAGAGAGGGAGAGAGAGGGAGGGGTTCTGGTGCTCGCTCAGGGAAGGGAAGGATCATCCCACACACTTAAGAGGCCCCATCCGTCTTTTGCTATCAGACACATGCCTAACAGAGGGGTGTAAAGACGAGCTGCTCCAAAACACGCCGGAGTGAGTTCAATTCAGCACACTTTCATCATAGAGCGCCATGGGAATACACGCAATCGGTGCTACACTACACTGCATGTTGATCTTCATGGAGCCAGAGGCCAGGGGAACAGCAGAGTGTTCATCTCAGGCAGATTCAACACATGCGGACCCTGGCCTGGTCCGTCCTCTTCTGACAGCCCTAACAAATGAGCATCGTGGAGGACTCATCCATTTGCTTACACAGTAACGTCCGGAATACAGGTTTGTTCCCTCCAGTGTGTGAGAGGTTGTCTCTCGAATGAGAGCAGTGCTTCTGAGCGTTCCGTCTCTGGTCCCTCATTTCCTAGACGTCCGGAGAGTGATTGATGCGCTCTGCGTTGAGCATCAGTCCCTAAAGACGTGCTTTATATAGTAGCTGTGTCTTTTTCAAATGCTCTGTAAAGCGCAGTGAAGTGCCATTGTCGTGTTCTATTCTAGGACCCTGGAGAACGACTGCTGGTGCTCGGATACTCCTCGTGCCACTGCCAGATGACACGTCACTTGTCTTCCCTACTGATGCGGGCCCAGGGTCGATAATGAGTCGGATTCAAAATATCATTTAGGGGGTAAGATTTGGAAATGTTAAGAGGATTAAAAGTCAAGTGTTTGCCGTTATGTCAATCTGTCCTCTTCATCCAATCATGACTACTGATCAGTAATGAGGGCCCCCCCAAAAAATCCTATCTTCACCTCCCATCTGGACTGATAAACCAGATAGGCTCTGGGTCGAGGGACAGGGATAGGAGATAGGTAAATTGATGGGGAAAGGGAGAAGAAGGAGGGAACTGAGAAGGAGAGCCTCTACTCTTGCGGCACACGATGGCAGATTGGGTTACACACACAGATGAGGGGAGGGACAGACTTTGGTGGTGTCCTCCTCTCTCTCCGGTGCATTCCAGGCACGCCAAGTCCAGGGAGTGTCCCTCCCCTGTTAGGGGATCCTCTTCCTGATTCGCACTCCGCTGACCGAGCTATCATCAGTGGGTTTTACCATTCTGGGCCAGCAGTGTCAGTGAAAGCTGAAAGACCCTGGACATGGACTAGCCCCATGGGGGAGGGCAGCAGGGGGACAGCTCCAGCTTCAGGGTGCTGCTGAGGCGGGTAGTGCCTGTTGCCTTACCCTGGTAGTGGCAGTGAGGGTGGGGGGGACCATGGCGGGCCATGGGGCTGTTGGGAGTTGAGGAGGGAAGAGAGAAGGCAACCTGGAGTCTGTAAGAGGATCAGGTTTCCTCACAACTTGTTGCCCAATGCTAAATAAATGATGGCATGCATTTTATCTGATCAATTAAGTCTTCAAATTAATTAATTATTGACTTTACCTCACGTTAGTCTCATTCCAAACGTCGTAAATTGTTGGTTATCTGCACATACCCAGTCTTCATATGAGTCATCCATACATCAATTGTCTTAAATAATTGATTTATTACTAACTAAGAAATTCACAGAAATGCATAAACAAACAAACAAACAAGGTAAATGTGGTTACAAGAAATGATAGGAGAATGTACCCTAGTGGGCTGAACCGGCATGGCGGCTTGTTAGACAAAGGGGGAAGTGGGGGTCGACTAAGAAGTCACTACAGAGTGATAATTATAATAATTGAAATGCTAATCCTTTGCACATGAACGCTCACTCATCCGGGAACAATTGCAATCAATATATATATTTACGCTCAGTGTGTCGTCTTGATCACTGGTGAAAAGTTTGTTTCTTTTGTAGAATTGTCCGTCTCTCTCCCTCACTCTCTCTGTCGTGGTTATAGTGTATACTTCAGAGTGACATTCATTCGTTTCATATTAGAATGGATGTTTCGTTCTTGGCGTTCAATGATACCAAATTCCTAGCTGCAAACTAGTAATCCATATCAAAGACTTGTTATTATTCTGTTTGCATCGATAAAAGATTAAAAGATTCAGCAATGGTCTACAACCTTTGTCTCCCCTAATGGAGAAAAACATGGTCTGCAACCATTAGCAATCTCATAGTTGAGGTAAACTCGGTCTGCTGATCGAAAACCCGAGTGGGGGGTTCATTCGGAAGGCAGAAAAGGCTTGTCCCAGGACGCCTGACCCTAAACTGGGCTCAGGAGCGGCCCTCTGATTTAGTTAACTCCAATCCCCTTTTTGAGTTTTCCTTCATTAAACAGTCCAAAATCATATTACACAATTTTACAAACAGTATCATACTCACTCATTCATCTTATACAACAATTAGATGTAAACCTCATATCTGAGGCTAAACGGCATTATGGTAATGTGGCCACACCGTCTCCCATGAGCTTCCCCAAGTTGTGACAAACGGACCAGTTCGTAGCTGGATTCTTCACCGATCTTTTAAACTTTCTCCGGAACATGAAATTTGTTTGTACCACAAGTTCTGTGAGGTGGAAGGATTTCCTTTGTCCTCTATGAAAATGTACTCTCTCTATACTGTGTGTCCATGAGGAGATCCTCAGGAACGACGTCTCTCTGACCACAGCAACCTAGTTGAAGGAGGAAAGGGGGAGGCAGGGAGAGGGGGATGGGGCTTGCTATACCCAAAGAGGCCAACGTCATGACACCTCCCTGCCCCCTCTCTCTCTCTCTCTCTCTCTCATTGACTTTATTGACATGGCAAGTTCATTATTACTTACATTGTCAAAGTATACATATCGAAAAAAAATGGTGGGACCAACACCAACAATAATAGTAGTAGTGGACATGGGATTACCATTAACAACAACTACAACAACAATATTAATGAGAACAACAATACATTAAAGCAATGGTAGTAGACCAGTGTCAACATGACTGAGATATATGACATGACGTGGTATGAAAGACAAAACAAAACAAGATGGGAAATATTATCGACATTACTTTGCACTTTTCACTGGCTGTCCCTCAGGTTGTGGCAGGAAGACACATATTTGGCTGCCAAAACTGCACATTTTAGCTTTTCACCCAATAAATATTAGATTTTTTTTCTTCATCTTTTATAGTTTCAAATTCTTTGTATTTGTCACGTTCTGACCTTAGTTATTTTGTTATGTCTTTGTTTTAGTATGGTCAGGGCGTGAGTTGGGTGGGTTGTCTATGTTCCTTTTTCTATGTTGTGTTTTGCAATTGGCCAGGTATGGTTCTCAATCAGAGGCAGGTGTCATTCTCTCTGATTGAGAATCATACTTAGGTAGCTTTACCCACTTGTGTTTCGTGGGTGATTGTTTTCTGTTGAGTGTTTGTATCTGCACCAGACAGAACTGTTTCGTTCGTTCAATTTGTTGTTTTTGTTCAGCGTTCATTTACTTTATTAAAAAGATGGACACTTACCACGCTGCGCATTGGTCCTCACCTTCTGCCACCACCAACGGCCGTTACAGTATTGAATTATAATTTTGGGAAATAAATATTCTCTTAGTTCTGAGTATTTGTCACAGTGTAATAGGAAATTCAGCTCTGTCTCTATCTCTCCCCTGGAGCAGAGTGAGCACAGCCTGTCCTCTCTAGGCAGCCAGGTTTGTCTGGGACGACCGTTCTCTGTAGCCAGACTGGGCTCACTGAGTCTGTACCTAGTCAATGTTTTCCTCAGTTTTCTATCAGTCATAGTGGTCAGATAGTCTGCCACCATGTACTGTCTGTTTAGAGCCAAATAGCATTGAAGTTTACTTTGATTTTTTTGTGGTGTCTTTCCAATAGGTGATATATTATTATTTTTGTTTTGTGATTATTTGGTTGGGCCAGATTTTCTCAGTGCTGTCCTGAGGCTCTATGGGGTTGGTTTGGGTTGGTGAACTGAGCCACAGAACCAGCTGGCTGAGGGGACTCTTCTCTTGTTTCATCTCTTGACATTGTAGAGCTGTGTGATGGAATGTTTTTTGGGTCACTTGTTTTTAGATGGTTGTAAAATTTGATTTTGTAATTTTGTAATTTTCCTTGTATATCTTTTTGTTCTGGGCTCTATGTTATGTTGCTGTAGAGGTTTGCAAAGTGATTTCTCCACATATCCCCATTTTGGATAGCCAATTCCTCATGATGAGGTTTGTTTAATTTATTCCAATTCTCCAAGAAGTGGTTTTGATTCTATGGATTCCTCAATTCCATCCAGCGGATTTCTAATGTGCTGTTCCTTTTTTGTTCTGAGGGTGTTTGTATTGTTTCCCCATATTGAAGGCGTATATTTTTGTTGTCTGATTCTCTGTGTTTTTGATTAGATACATTTCTCAATGACTTTCTTATATTTTTGCAATCATTATCAAACCATTTTTCATGATCTGTTATTTCTGGTTTGCTCTTATGCTTCTTTAGATTAGCCAAGGAGGCTAATTTGTCAAATATAAAGTTAATGTTCAAAACAGCCAAATTTACACCTTCATTGCTGAAGGAGAATGTTAAGGCTAAAAAGTTGTCCAGGAGAGATTGTATTTTTTGGCTACTAATTGCTTTTTTGGTAGATGTCAGTACTGTTTGCACTCCATCTATAGGCCTGTTTTGTACCATTTAATTTATTTACTCTCTCTCTCTCTCTCTCTCTCATATCATTGCTGTGCTAATGAGGTAGTGAGGGGAGTGCCTGGCCACGTCTCCAGGGGTGTAGTGGATGGGGGGTCAGAACAGGAGACTCCTTAAGCCACTGTGACAGAGGGGTCCGCCTCCCGCCTTCCTCCCTCTCAATGTAAGCAGGTCTGTGACAGCTGTCCCTCTGCTCTGTCAATCACTCTGAGCTCCACACTGAAAGGGGAAACGGCTTTGTGGTTGAAAACAAAACAGGGATTATACGGAATAGTCAAAGTCGAACGTGCCCCTAAAACTAGTGATGTGATAAGAACCTGCTTTGGGTCTAGGAGGAACTTACTGTACCATCAAGGTATACGTCACTGCTTAGTATGTGTATCGGTTCATACAGAGTACTTTAGGTCTGTTAATGATCCATTTATTATTATTTTTTTGGGCTTTACAAATAAACAAGATAATATATAGTCACGCAAGAGGAGAATCTCTAACGTCCCCTAACTGTGTTACCGGTCAGGTTCCCACCAATGTTTTCACTGCAAACAAACAGCACTTGAATGAACAGGAGCCGTTTCAACTTAAGTCTGACTGCCTAGGCAGTACATCACAAGATACTGACACCAGGCTGAAAAATAGAAATGGGTGTTGTCTTTTGCTCTCTCATCAATTATTCAACCTTTTTGAACGGAATAGGTTTATTCTGCTCTTCTTCTCACAGCAGAAACCTGCAGTGCTGAGCCGGCCAGGATCCAATGAACGCGGCCCCCGGCAAGCACCATACCACAAATGTTGCGCCACAAAGAGATAGAGCCAATCGATACCACATACCCCTGTGAAGATCAAGCTCATGCACAGTCCTAATTGAGGCTTGTTAGCCCAAGACAGAGAGATGGACTAGGGAGGGTGGATAGAGCGAGGGAACGAGGGAGAGAACTGTAAAACAGTGGAGGAAATAAAAAATCAATGCCCCCTCCTCTCTAATCCCCTCCTCTCTCCTGGCCCTCACTCAAGCGTGTGAGACACCGGTAATGATGCCGACTGCTCTGACGGTAAAACTGGGAGGTTCAGCATGTCACCGAGTTTATATGGCAGAAAACAGGCAGATGGATGGGAGGCTTTAGCAGTGTGTATTTATGTTGAGTCATGCTATGAAGCTCCCTTCCAGCCCATGACAAAGCGGTTTGCATTATTGGGTTCCATTCGGTTGCACCTGTGGTTTACATCGTTGGTTGAAAGACATCACATCAAGATATGTGTAAGGCCCATTGGGTTTGAAATGCTTCTCTTGCCAGCAGGAAGAACCCTGGACAAAGCAGCTGCAGGACACATGTCTTTGGGCATAACCTTCAGTTCCAGAGGTATACTGTAACGTTTGTTCGTGCTAGCAGGGTTTCTCATTGAAAATGTTCACAGCGACTCTTTGTTGCTTTGCCCGGTGAGCTTCTGGCTTTCTCTGGGACCAACCAGGTCTTTAGAGCCCTGGGGAGGAGAAGCACTTCAGAGGAGGATTAGGGCCGGGCGCAGTGGGGCTTTAGCAACGAGAGGTGGCTCTTTTTGTTTCACCAAAAAAAGGAAGTGGAAAACACCACAGATTTCTCACAGGAGGCTTTAAAGAAGCAGAAAAATAAGGGGAAAGATCAGCTCAGCCAGTAGCTAGGCCTTTCTTTGTCTTCACTGGGTCTGTCGTTGTTGATGTTGTTGTTGATAGATGGCTTTGTGAGAGCTCTTCGGGGAGCAGACTCTTCGTGTTGATGGGCTGTAGACTCTCAATTCACATTGCATCTAGTCGAGTGGTTGTATTATTTTTTTAGTGTGTGTTATGGCTTCCTTATTGAGTTTGTTGATACTCAATCATGGAAACATAATGAAGGGGACAATACATGAGTGTGATGTCAACTGCCTGAGAAAGTCACAAATGTTTGGTTTCATTGAAACTGAAGGCACAAGACCCCTCTGTTGAAGCATGATATGTTTTGATTTGGGACGACCCCTAAGGAGTGGCCCCCAGAGCATTTCACACTAGATTAGTTTGGATTTCAGCTCTTGTCCTTCTTGAGAGCAGTTGCAGGATCTGAGGTTAAACCTAGGAATGGCCTTTTCACCTCTTTAACTGGCATGTTACTGCCCCTATTTCTGGTTTTGAGGGATTTTTACTCCTCACTGATCAGGAAGCCACTTCAATGCATTTTTGAAGAATTTTGACCCAGAGGCTACATGCCAGTCAGTTAGGTTGAATGCTTAGTTGTGTGTGATTTGAGTTCACTGGGAGTTTATACTCAGGGAAAGAGTGCCACAGAGTCAGGCTGTGGTTTCTGCACCGCAGTGTACAATTCCACCTCTTAAAAACATTCACCCTTGATACAAATGCAAGCCAGCAAGCCACAAAAGTCGGTCAAAATTGTCACACAATCCCCTGTACCTTCCAACCAAAAAGCTCTCAACAGTATCTTGAATTTCATGATTAGTCAAAGTAATGTAAATATTGTCATTCCACTTTTTTTTTTTCTCCGTTGAAACATTTACGGTACAGGTGGTTTTATCATTTTGAAACGTTGATGGAGCGAGTCAAGGTAACTTAGCTGTGATTCAGTTGTCAGAAATAGTTCTACTGGCATAATGAGTGGGTGAAAATCATCGAAGAAATCTCGTGGTTTGGGAAACATCTGGGCTCAACAAGTGAAAGAAGAGAACGACTGCTAACACAGCCTCCCACGAGCATATTTTTCCCCTCTCGCACACACACACACCCACACAACTAAAACAGATTGACACACGTGGTGCAAACACACAAATACACACCAACACATGTCCTAAACGCACGCAGAAGTCATTCCTATGCACAAAAGGCTTAAACTTGTATACAAAGACACCCAACCTTTTACAGCTGTACTACCACTCTCCCAAGAGAGTTTGTAGTGTGTTTTTAAGTAGCCAGCTGTACATGTGATAGCTGTCAGCCTCCCATCACCATGTGTACCTCCCATCACCATGTGAACCAATTGCAAAAATCACTGAAGCTGGAGTCTTATATCTCCCGCTCTAACTTTAAGCATCAGCTGTCAGAGCAGCTTACTGATCACTCTACCTGTACACAGCCAATCTGGAAATAGCACACCCAACTACCTCATCCCCATATTGTTATTTATACTCTTGCTCTTTTGCACCCCCAGTATCTCTACTTGCACATCATCATCTGCACATCTATCACTCCAGTGTTAATGCTAAATTGTAATTATTTTTGCCTCTATGGCCTATTTATTGCCTTACCTCCCCTACTCTTCTACATTTGCACACACTGTACATAGATTTCTCTATTGTGTTACTGTATGTGTGTGTATGTGTAACTCTGTGTTGTTGATTTTTGTTGCACTGCTTTGCCTTATTCTTGGCCAGGTCGCAGTTGTAAATGAGAATTTGTTCTCAACTGGCCTACCTGGTTAAATAAAGGTGAAATAAAAAACATAATAAATAAAAATACTTTTACATGTAGAGATTGAGAACAAAAAGTCACTCACTCTGAAACCCTCAGAGATGCCTCTCACCTGTCAGCATGCACGCAAGCACATGCAAAACCCCCACACGGGCGCACACCTTCTGTCCATCGAACAAAATGGTGTGTTCCACACACAATCACTTCTTCCCTTACTACACTGACATTTTAGTAATTTATCTAGTGTGACTTACGGTAGTGAGTCACATACATTTTCATACTATCACAGACATCTGAAGAATATCCTATCCCATAGAGAACTGGGGGGGAAGTATCAAGGGAAATCAGGCAGGAAATGTATTTAGAGCAAAACTGAGCTCATCTAGAGGCCTGGACAGACACTTCATTACAAGCGTCCCATAGCATGTAGCACCTGGGAGCCACACCAGGGAGACAATACAGGAAACCACTCAAGTGGGCACATTCCTGTAGAAAAAAATATACTATTCAAATATGGGCTAATTATCCGTATTTACAGTGTTTATGAAAGGATCATTCCTTTTAGTGAAGACACAATCATTCTAAGGATATATACTGTTGTCCATTAGCTCAAGTCTCAGTGACGATTCAGCTTGAACTCATTCCTGCAGCACCAGGTTCACACCGGCTCCTTCATATTAGCCATGCCTCTCTATGTAATGGCCCTTTTGGGACCACTCAGTACCCCTGTACCACCAGCATTGTCTCCTTGTCCTCTCTCCTGCATCCGGGAGGTCTCAGTCTCAGCTAAGGAGGATGAACATGACTTTGCCAGAATCTCCTCTCCTTTCGGTGCAGGAAACCAGGTGTGCTGTGAACTTACGTAAAGCCAGCAATTTTGGGGGTTTCCAATTAGGACCGACTATTTCATGCATGCAAACATCCAACATGACTGCAAGCAGCTATTGGATTGTGCACTCTTTGAAGTAATCAGAGAAAAGGCACAAAACTGTCAACAGCTAACACAGCTGGGGAGCCATGCGGGGATCTGGTTGAGTGAGGCATGAATGATGCAGAGGGGAAATGGTTACAGACACATTTCACACGGAAGGAACACACCGCCCAATGATCTGGCTCGGCCTGCCTCTCTGCTTTCCCCTTTCTCTCCTCTCCCCTGGCTGTGAGACTGTGAGGCCAGAAAGTGATAGGAAACACTGGTCTGTAAGATAGCATCCATTAAAGCACTGATAGATAGACAGGGGCCATAGGGGGAGAGGAGTGTGAGGGGAGAGGAGGGCCAGCTGTTGCTCCCTATCATTTCACTCAAATGAGAAATGATTGTGTGTGTGTGTGCGCTTCAGAAGGAGGACACAGTGTGAGGCTGTGAGAATACCCTGTCAACAAGTCTTACATTTTTGGACACACTAAAACAATATCACAGCTTTCACTGTATCATCAACAGGAAATGTAAGACAGACAGAGACAAACGAGCAGACACTCTTCAACTTGATATTCATCACAAACATAAATTCCTCACATTTGAGACTATGGAATTGGCCTCAACCTTCAACAACATGAAAAATAGTGGGCCTCCCGACTGGTGCAGTGGTCTAAGACACTGCATCGCAGTGTTAGCTGTGCTACTAGAGATCCTGGTTCGAGTCCAGGCTCTGTCGCAGCCGGGAGACCCATGGGGCGGCGCACAATTGGGTTAGGGGAGGGTTTGGCCGGTAGGGATGTCCTATTCCTATTGCACACTAGTGACTCCTCTGGTGCTGACACAGTCGTAAGGTGTATCCTCTGATGCTTCTGGGTTAAGTTGGCATTGTTTTAAGAAACAGTGCGGCTTGGCTGGGTTGTGTTTTGGAGTGTTTTGGAGGACGCACGGCTCTCTACCATTGACTCTCCCGAGTCCGTACATGAGTTGCAGTGATGGGACAAGACTGTAACAACCAATTGGATACCACGAAATTGGGGAGAAAAGAGGGGGGTAAAAAAAATTGCCTATTTCCCTTGGTACCAAACAATGTTGTTGATTTATGGGTATCAGATAACCTTGATAGATAGCTATCCCTGACAATATGAGAGCTCCAGTAAACTGGGTCTCAGATTGTTGTTGGTCAGAGGGGTAGGTGGAAACAACAAGCTATCTGTGACGTTCTGTTAGAATAATGGACACTATTTATGGCTGGACTATTGCATGGGAGCAGTGGTGGTTGACCCATCCAGGCCACCTCAAGATTTGACCAATTTAGTGATCAGTCCTTCCTCCTTTGCCCGGACAAATCCGATTTCTCTCCACCCAAGTTCACTTCTAAAGACTGTGGCTAATGTGCAATGCGCAATGCTAAGAAAATAATCCAACGTTTTGGTTGTAAACCTCTCCCAAGTTTTGGTATTGTAGTATTATTTGAGTCCCTTGGGATGGTAACTTAACTTATGTCCAGCCATGTAACCATGTAGATGTAGAGCTGCAGCCAATGGATGGCTTCTCATTAGCAGGGGTCCAGCTCCAGGGCTCCAGGGCTGTCTGGGGTGCTGCCTGAAGGGATTCAGTAACAAGCACAAGGACCTTTACTAGGTCCTTAAACTCTCCTGCATAGTGGCATATGGATGGTTCTGACAGGGCGTGCCCAGGGGGTCCTACTGGCCAGGCTGGCTTCATTAGCGTGTAGAGCAGACAAACTGCCTCCTGCATGTGCTGCTGTGCCCTCAAGTCTGTTATAGCTGAGGGACATTGGAACAAGAGTTGTGTCAGACGCACAGTGAGCAGGAGCAGATAAGGCACAACTAGCCGAGTGGCAGACAGGCAGAGTCCCGCTGAGCAGCAGCTAAACTTGACTAAACTACAGGAAGTAAGTGCCTTTGTTTCAAATGCAACTTTTTCCTGGTTGTTTGTATCGTGTGTGATTTTATTAATTTTTCTCATGGCTGGTGAATGGGGAAAACAATCAGCCCGCTTAAAATCCATTATTATACACAAGCATTGAATGAAAGGACTTGGGTAGACAAGTTTCATAATTGACGGCTAAAACGGACAATGGACAGTCTCTTGGACAATGTCACACTGTGGGGGAAAAAAACACAACAGTTGTCCCATGTCATAGGCCTATGTGATTAAGTTAAATCACCAGATGCCCCTGCTCCATCCTGCTCTGGTTCAAATATCCCAAAAGACTAGAGTTTCAGTCTGTAACGTGGGAAGTATTGGGATGTTCTGAAACTAAATGAAAAAAAGCTGTGGAATTTGTCAACATCGAAGAAAACGTATGTCAGACAGCGAAGGCCTGGTCTGAATCAGAGGGCTTTCAGAGTCTTGTGTCTCAAATTCAACGCGAGGAACAATCCTGACGGGCAACCGACTGCCCTCTCTCCACATCAATCAACAGCAAGCTAACTCCAGCTCTCTCTGCGATTATTGGTTTACGTTAGTTGTACATGCCAGCCGTAAAGACACCGGCATCTGGGGACCCGTAACATTGTGTGTAGCAGCCACATAGCTTTAGGATCCACTCATGCTCATCTGGATAAACGTGGGTGTGAGTAAGGAGGGAGGTCCCTTGAGTGCAGCCTGCTCACCTACAGTAGGTGTCACACCTTTACCTTCTTCATTTCCTCCCCAGCGTGCCCCGTGTCCTGTGTCAGACTCTTTCACGCCGTCTCCCTTGCCCCCAACCCTCCACTGGCGAGAGACCTGATGAGGTCCAGATGTGGTCCAAATGGGGCTAATTTCCGAGGCATGTCAAAGAGAGGAACCATGGACTCTAGGAACCAACTGCCGTTGATTCTACTCACTCACGTCTATCCGGTCAGGACAGGGGTCTCTACCTCATTAAGGCCTGGGGATGAACACAGCAAATCTCCACAGGGGAGAAGCACCTCTTCCATAATGTCAACCCTATCTCAATGTTACACTATATTTACATAGAAATATGAAATATTAAGGAAATTGATAATTGCTTGCTGTGGAAGGCAGTTGTGATGCTAACTTAGCCATATGCTACATTGGTCAAGACACCCTCACCAGCAGCCATCCTTCCGTCAAGCAGACCACATGAGAATTCCTCTCACAGAAGCCCATACTTAACCAACCATAGGGCAGTGAGGGAGTTTCACCGCCATAAACTGGTATACAGAGAGTGAAAAGGTTGGCAATTTTTTTTGTCCTTTTCTAAGTGGTCTACCCAAACGTAGACCACAAATCCAGAGACCTCAGCCTCTTACACCCAATACTATTGTTGTTCTAAACAACGTACTGTAACAATGTAAACCAACCACATAGTTCTGTGGAGTTGGGAAAGCACTCTCCGTTGTATTGTGCTAGTCAGTGATTGACAGTGAGTGGATGGGAGCCGGGTCCAAAGAGGGCCGCCATATTTAGGTCACGTTAGCCCCTTTGACATGGCACATGACAGGTCAGCTCGTGTGTGCACATCTGGGGTCAACATGTGACATTTGAAGGATGGGGGGGTCCGGTTGTTTTCAAGGCTTTACTGTCACCGTTGTGATCGGACTGCGTGAACTGAACTGAGGCGTGCTGCAGTCCAGGAAAATAGTGCCCTGGGAGGACTCACCACGGCATCAACAGCTGCAGACAGTTGTCAGGTGTTGAATGGAGGCTGAACAGACGTGATGTTTTGAAGGTTGTTGGAGATGAATCGTGTAGTACGGTGGGACACCTGCATTGCGTGCTTCTACACCTGCATTGCCCGCTGTTTGGGGTTTTAGGCTGGGTTCCTGTACAGCACTTTGTGACATCAGCTGACGTAAGAAGGGCTTTATAAATACATTTGATTGATTGACAGACAGAGAGGGAGAGGAGTGTCTAGTGTGGTGTGGCAGGAAGAGGTGCTCCAGCTGGCCTTCCAGTCTTCCAGAGGAGATGAGGAAGTAAAAACAGAATGACAGAGCCATCAGAATAACAATCACCACTGAGGATCAAGTGACTGGATAATCTGAAGAAAGGAGTGAAAACATGGAAATAGTTCCTGTCATTAAATAAACAGTTAAGAAGAATCAGGGGAAAAAAATATCTGCTATGTGCAATAATCTTTGCTGAAACCTACTTTGTCTGACCTGCCTGTTAGATATTGGGTGTGATGGGTTCATCTATCATAGTACATTAAGCACATTCGTGGGTGAATACAGTAGTCACCTCATTTCTCTGGAATTCAATAGCCCATGTTTTGGGCTGAGGTCCTGTCTGCTCCATAACACCTCAGGAAGTGCACACACACCGGGGTCTCTCTGCGCGCGGTGTTAATTAAACTACCGGAAATAACTAAGGATTGACATTTGTCTTGGGAAAAGGTTAGAGGGTGAGAATTTTCGGGAAACAAGTCAAGCCCATCTCGGGGCCATGGGAGATCCATTGAGATCTCAGTATCCCGGAGGACTACAGAGCGGAGAAGTGCCACGCATAAGGACCACTTATTCTGAAGGATCAGAGGGGCAGAGATTTGGCTTTCTGCTCACTATTCAATGGTCCTGTCATTCTCACTCTCCAGTGTGTATTTCTCAGCCGCAAAGTCCCATTAGGGAGGGAGACGAGTCGAGAATGAGTGTTGCTAAGGGAATACGTTTGACCAAATATAGACATTATGAGTCATAATAACTATCAAGGCACATCTTGTAATGAGAGTCTTCGTTTCATTGAGCAAAGACGTGTCATGGTTACAAGTGATTAAAATGGCACAAAGTCACTCAAATGTAGAATTATGATATAGAACTGACGGTTTCCCCAGACCCAGATCAAACCTATCCCTGAACTAAAAAACACGTTCAATGAAGAATCTCTATTGGGCATGCTTTTTGGTCCAGGAGTATACCCTTACAGTATAGGCTTTTCTGGGTCTGGGGAACTGTCACCCAGAGCATCAACATATGGTGGATGAAATACTTTTACATATATTCTGACTACTACTCATGCGAAACAATGACTGAAGAGCAGATGGATCATGAAAATAGATTTATGGGAACCGGAAGACTACAAGTTACAAATCACATGGTGAATCATCTTGTAAGCTTGCCGCAATCATGTTCTAAGCATGATGGTAGAGGCGGTCGGTGAACAGAGACAGTGATACAGTGCGCTGTGGTTCAGTTCAGAACATCATCTCCTGCTCTGGATCCATGTTTCCATCCAGTCTCTGAACTGCATGACCTTGGCCTGACCATGGGGTGACATACACAGCCCACATACTCTGCGTTGTAGCCAATCTGTCAGCAAGAAGACTGATGAACAGACCGGTCACCCCCCACTCCCGACCGCTCTCACACCTGGGACTAATGACCCTGTAAACGAGAAAGCAATTACAGCGCTGAGAGAGCTGCCCCCCCCCCCCCCCCCCCCCCCGTACCCGGGCATCGCTGCCAGGTCAGTCTGTCTGTTCACATTCTGTTTCTTTGGCCAGCTAGGGAAGATGAATTAATCTGAAGTGTCCCGTGCGCCATCATAGGCTTCTGTTATCTGTTGGTATGGGTAGAACGTTCCCATGCTCCCACAGCACAGACCTCTAGCCTTATCAAGAGTACAGGTATTGTACTGTAGCTGCAATGGTTTTCCCACATGGTGCTATAGAACCTAAAATGGTTAATTGGCTGTCCCCATAGGAGAACCCCTTTTGTTTTCAGGTAGAACCCTTTGGGGTTCCACAAAGAACCCATTCCAAAGAGAGTTCTACATGGAGCCCAAAAGGGTTATTCTATGGAGATTCCCAAAGAACCCTTTTGGAACCCTTTTTGTCTAAGAGTGTACAACATCAACTCTCCATGGATGTTTACTTCTTGAGATGTCTGTTATGGTAACGTGAGTCAGCTTTCTAAAAGGCTATTGCTCCAGGCGGGGGCCAGACAGACAGACTGACAGATGATCGGGAGGCAGACAGACGGCGAAGAGAGGACACAGGGATGGGGTGTGGATAGAGGGGGGGGGGTGAAGAAGGAGAGTGAGTTGCTCAGACAGATAATTTGTTTTTCTTATCATTACCTCAATTAATGGAGAATTCCCCTCCAGTGAGCGGGATGAGAGAGAAGTGAGAAGAGAGGTGTTTTCAGACGGAGGAGTCTCCATAGGGATGTTTTCTTTGGAGAGCTTTACTAGGAATGTGTCTGTCATTCCTGTGTGCCATCAGCAACTTACTGTTTCAGGCGTCGGCTTGTTCCAACTCATTTTAGATCCCCCAGGGGGAGCAAACAGGCATGGTAGAGATTGAGATACACTGTAGTCGTAAAGGACGGCTAACCAACAGACAGCAGATTTTTTTCATTTTCTTTTTTTACACCCGAGATGATTTCACGTGACTTTAGTTTACAGTAGTGTACGTGTTAAAGAACTCCATTCATTTGTTGATGCATGTGTGAGTATGGACTGTTCTTGCCTCCTAACGTCGACTTGGTCGTAATTGTAATCGGGCCAATGTGGTGTCTCTTGAATGGCTCAGCTATGTTGTGGTTGGCACTGACTCGAGAGTTCAACTGAAACATAGCTGAGCTATTCTTTTATTTGGCTTGAGGAACAGAACATTACCTACTCCCTTCAGGGCAAAACCCCTTGGAAACAGGTCTACACCATTGTATTAACAGCTTGTGGGAGATCCATGAGGCAGTAATTCATCCAACAACGGCCACAACTACCTCCATATGCCTTGTTAACGGTACCTCAAAAGAGGGTTAAATGTCTCCGCCTTTTTCCCAGATTTTCAATGAGCTCCTTTCAATTCACATATCAGTGTACACTGTACATGACCCAGTCTACACTGACATATGTAAGTATCTATATCAAGGACAAAGTCTTTATTCGTGACAACGTTGGTTCATAAACCCAAACTGGGAGAAAGTCCAGGCCGGAGTTCTAAGCTAGGAGAATGGGGGGAAAAAAAGAGTCAGCTCATGATAATGATAATAAATACCTGTCACGGGACACGGGGCGGCAGCAGGACAATGACAGTTGACACATGAATTGCTGTGAAGTTCATGCAGAGCAATTTCAGACAGTTTGGCGGCAACCTCACATACAGGAGCAGGTCTCCTCTTGTAGAGCCTGACAGATGAGACTCACATAGGAGCTGGGGGCCAGGGAGATTTCCATTGTTGAACCCATCTGTATATATGCCAAGGACTGAGAAACTAGCCTGGCTCAGAGCCTGTTGGTTGATTCTCCTGAGGATAGCCTGTAACCTCATGTGGCTGTCTCGTTTCTGTGTCGGGGAGCCAGTGTAGAAAATGGATGGATGTGTTATTTAGTGACAGGGTCTCAACAGAAAGTTGTGAATTACAGAATAAAGCTTTCCTTAGGTGGCTAAATGATTGTACTCTAGAATGGCGACTGACTGTCTAATCTCAGACAGACTTATACAGCCCATATAAATACTTTTGGACATGTCAAACAATGGCCATTGATGTTTTGACATGAAAACTATGCGAGGGAAGACACTTAGTGAGAGAGTTCCCCCCCCCCCCCCCCACCCCCATCCTCAAACCCAGGTAACATTTGATTGGTAAGTGAATCGGTGTGTAACAAACTGTTTCTGTCAGACAAAGACTCCAAATTCATTACTGAGGGAATCCATGGGCACCAGGAGTAGAGTATGTTCACCATGCTCACCATGCCCTTGAGGATGCCTGATCGGGTTTCTGAGTGTGATTTATACTGGGGCAGCTGCAGTGGTAGTGTGCCCATCCCAAATCGGAATGTACGCACCACAAAAGGTGGGCGAGCTGGGCTCTAACTGTGTAACACAATACCTGCCCTCCTGGACGACCCCAGTTAAGAGTCATGGAGGTGATTGAGCTCACATCAAGAGGAAGACATGCTGTGTCCTCACTGGAGATAGATCAAACCCAAGGATCTTGTCTACAAGACCTAATTGTTTCCATTGTTGGCCAATAGCACAGCACGACTGGTGGCATTTACACTACCGTTCAAAAGTTTAGGGTCACTTAGAAATGTCCTTGTTTTTGAAAGAAAAGCACTTTTTTTTGTCCATTAAAATAACATCAAGTTGATCAGAAATACAGTGTAGACATTGTTAATGTTGTAAATGACTATTGTAGCTGGAAACGGATGATTTTTAATGGAATACAGAGTACGGAGGCACATTATCAACAACCTAGACTCCTGTGTTCCAATGGCACGTTGTGTTAGCTATTCCAAGTTTATTATTTTAAAAGGCTAATTAATTATTAGAAAACCCTTTTGCGATTATGTTAGCACAGCTGAAAACTGTTGTTCTGATTAAAGAAGCAATGAAACTGTCCTTCTTTAGACTAGTTGAGTATCTGGAGAATCAGCATTTGTGGGTTCGATTACAGGCACAAAATGGCCAGAAACAAAGACCTTTCTTCTGAAACTCGTCAGTCTATTCTTGTTCTGAGAAATGAAGGCTATTCCATGGGAGAAATTGCCAACAAACTGAAGATCTCGTACAACGCTGTGTACTACTCCCTTCACAGAACAGCGCAAACTGGCTTTAACCACAATAGAAAGAGGAGTGGGAGGCCCCGGTGCACAACTGAGCAAGAGGACAAGTACATTAGTGTATAGTTTGAGAAACAGACGCCTCACTCATAATGAACCTCTGTACGCCTATGTAGATATTTCATAAAAAATCAGCAGTTTCCAGCTACAATAATCATTTACAACATTAACAATGTCTACACTGTATTTCTGATCAATTTGATGTTATTTGAATGGACCAAAAATGTGCTTCTCTTTCAAAAACAAGGACATTTCTAAGTGACCCCGCATTTTTGAACGGTCGTGTACATCAATGGCTTGATGGAAGTTTAATTTCCTTTCCATTTCCTATAAGCCATAAACATAATATCTAGAGATTTCCAATTGAAAGTTCACATAAAAACTCAGTCAGATATCCATTGCAGTGCAACACTAATCCATAAATCTCATAATGTGACTGGCACGTTCTTGGACACATAGTAATCACATATCTGGGGCCCACACTCAAACATGCATTCTTATCACACATAAAACAATACGATAAGTTAAGACCATGACATGCCTGGTGAAAAGGGCACCATCTATCCATCCATTTGCCCCTTCTCCAGGTCCCCCTAGCCCCAAACACAGGGTAGCTTTCCTGCGCCTGGAAAACAAACAACTGCCAAACAACCAGAGACTTGTGACCCCTAACCCCCAAGGGTCCACTTACTCTCACTCTCATCCCACAAAGCCCAGGTCTGGTTACACCACCCTGGGAGACCTCGGCCATAGCCAGGAAAAGTGGTGCCATTACTGTCCTCATTACCAAACCGACCCTGCCTGCTTCCCTGCTTCCATCACTCAGACCCTACTGACAGCTCCCATTCACCAAGCAGGACCAGGGACCATGGATAGCAGCCATGCCTGCCCAGGCCCGGTGGACAGGAGAGGGTGGGTTTTGGCCCTGACAGGACCCCCCATTGTGACCTCCATCAGCTCTGTGTGATTTACTGTTGGCTCGGTTGTGGGGACACAGACACGTGCCCTCTGTTGTTTGTCTAGTAGATGTGCTTTAGACGAGGCCTAGGGGGATCACCCACACTGTGTGTTGAAGCTAGTTGTGTAGATATTTCCAAAAATCCTCTCCCTTTGTGTTCTTTCAAAGTAAATGTTTTTCTCTTTTTGACAGGGAGAGGAACAGAGAGAGAATGTATGCGCAACGATGAGAGGGAGACTTACTGTGTTGACACTAATTGCCTGGAGAAACCTGGAGCTTAACTAGACAGGACTGAAAGTCTGGCATTTCAAAAAGGTAAACTTCACACTTCTGCCTTTAGAAATTGTGAGAAAAAAAAAAGTTATTCACTGATGGACAGGAAGGGGAAGCTTCAGTGACAGCACCACTGAAAAAGGTTCTTAGCTCAGCAGACTCCTCTTTGGTATACTCTATCTGCTTTTAAACATAAGAAGTGAAGGATATCTTCAGAGTTTAAAAAAGAAGGGGGAAGCAGTGAGCACAGGGCTAACCAGCTAGCCAACTAGCCTTTCAGTAACCAGCTAGCCAACTAGCCTTTCAGTAACCAGCTAGCCAACTAGCCTTTCAGTAACCAGCTAGCCTTTCAGGCTGGTTGGCAGGGTAGCCTAGTGGTTAGAGTGTTAGACTTCAAATCCCTGAGCTGACAAGGTACAAATCTGTCGTTAGGCCCTGAACAGGCAGTTAACCCACTAGGCCGTCATTGAAAATAAGAATTTGTTCTTAATGTTGAATCTATGGGGGCGCTATTTCATTATTGGATAAAAAAAGGTGCCCGTTTTAAGCGCAATATTTTGTCACGAAAAGATGCTCGACTATGCATATAATTGACAGCTTTGGAAAGAAAACAGTCTAACGTTTCCAAAACTGCAAAGATATTATCTGTGAGTGCCACAGAACTCATGCTACAAGTGTAACCAAGATGAAACTTCAAACAGGAAATGAGCAGAATTTCTGAAGCTCTGTTTTCCAATGTCTCCTTATATGGCTGTGAATGCACCAGGAACGAGCCTGCGCTTTCTGTCGTTTCTTCAAGATGTCTGCAGCATTGTGACGTATTTGTAGGCATATCATTTGAAGATTGGCCATAAGAGACTACATTTTCCAGGGGTCCGCCCGGTGTCCTTTGTCTAAATTGGTGCGTAATCTTCAGTTGCGGGCAGTTTCTCCTGGGATTCAGGACAGAAAGCACACTTCCACGAACGATATATCATTGAAGAGATATGTGAAAAACACCTTGAGGATTGGTTCTAAACAACGTTTGCCATGTTTCAGTCGATATTATGGAGTTAATTTGGAAAAAAGTTTGGCGTTTTGATGACTGGATTTTTAATTTTTTTTGGTAGCCAAACGTGACGCACCAAACGGAGCGATTTCTCCTAAACAAATAATCTTTCAGGAAAAACTGAACATTTGCTATCTAACAGAGTCTCCTCATTGAAAACATCTGAAGTTCTTCAAAGGTAAAATGATTTTATTTGAATGCTTTTCTGGTTTTTGTGAAAATGTTGCCTGCTGAATGCTAACGCTAATGCTAACGCTAAATGCTACGCTAGCTACTGTTACACAAATGATTGTTTTCCTATGGTTGAGAAGCATATTTTGAAAATCTGAGATGACAGTGTTGTTAACAAAAGGCTAAGCTTGAGAGCTAGCATATTTATTTCATTTCATTTGCGATTTTCATGAATAGTTAACGTTGCGTTATGGTAATGAGCTTGAGGCTGTATTCACGATCCCGGATCCGGGATGGCTAAGTGCAACTGGTTTTAACTGACTTGCCTAGTTAAATAAAGGTAAAATAAAATAAAAACCAGCTAGCCAACTAGCCTTTCAGTAACCAGCTAGCCAACTAGCCTTTCAGTAACCAGGGAAAAACCACAATAAGGAAAGATTAGATTTATTTGAACCAATATAAAGTTTGGCAAGGATATACAGTACATCTATCACATTGAGTTAATCCATCCAGTGAGTAGAAACCCAGAACCCAACTTGAGCAGTAAACAACACTCTAATAATATAGCATTCATTAAACGTTTCTAATTATTATTACTTGACCTTAAAAACGGACACAAACACTCATTACATGAAATATATTTAAAAAAAAAGAGGAGATGGTTGACTCGCTGCCTGTTACACCACTTGTCTACAAATTTACAGGCCTAATTGCACATTTCCTCTTATACTAAGATTCATCGTGTTTACGGCTGTCATTTTGATTCTATCTTAGGGGAAATCCTTTCCCCCATGTTGCCTATTTTCTCTATGATGCCTTTGTGCAGGGGTCAGCTTGGGCATCTACTGCAAGCCTCTGTAGTTCATCATACCCTCTCTATGTTTACAGGACATACGTATCTCTCAACACAAAATAAGACTCTCCCTGTCAGCACCATAGAAAAATCTGGAATTTTCCCACACCAGTTTTCGCCTTCACGCGCCAGTGATGGCCACAACTTCCAGGTCAACTAAGTCCTGTAATGTTTTTCAATCTCGTGGTAGATTTCTATCATCCTAGTGAGGTTGTTTTGGTGGGTAGGTCCTGACAGACATGATGGGGGGGGCGACCACAGTGGTCGGTTCTGCTCAGGGAAGAGTGCGCTGGGAAAGAAGCAGCCAGTGTAGAACATGGGACAGGTGTCGGAGCCAAGCCTCCAGCAGTTGGGGGATGATAACATATTTACAGCTCCCTGTGCTGCTCACAAGTAGTCTGTAAGTCCAGTGGAGACATGGCTGGAGGGACAGACGGGCGCTGTGGGTGGCAGACTGGAGAATACAGTAGGGAGGGTATGTGAGGGACGTGTGAGGAAAACTTTGCTATACTTCAATTATCAAATTAAAATCAAATTGTATACACATGGTTAGCAGATGTTATTGCGAGTGTAGCGAAATGCTTGTGCTTCAAGTTCCGACAGCGCAGCAATATCTAACAAGTAATCTAACAATTCCACAACAACTACCTTATACACACAAATCTAAGTAAAGGGATGGAATACGAATATGCACATATAAATATATGGATGGGCCATGACCGACCGGCATAGACAAGATGCAATAGATGGTATAAAATACAGTATACATATGAGATGAGTAATGCAAGATATGTAAAAATCATTATTTAAGTGGCATTAATAAAGTGACTAGTGATCCATTTGTTAGAGTGGCCAATGATTTCAAGTATGTATGTAGGCAGCAGCCTCTCTGTGTTAGTGATGTCTGTTTAACAGTCTGATGGCCTTGAGGTTGAAAAATAGCTCCTGTCTCTCTATCCCAGCTTTGATACACCTGTATTGACCTCGCCTTCTGGATGATAGCAGCGTGAACAGGCAGCGGCTTGGGTAGTTGTTGTCCTTGATGATCTTTTTGGCCTTCCTGTGACATCAGGTGCTGTAAGTGTCCTGGAGGGCAGGTAGTTTGCCCCCAGTGATGCGTTGTGCAGACTGCACCACCCTCTGGAAATCCCCGTGGTAGTGGTCGGTGCAGTTGCCGTACCAGGTGGTGATACAGCCCGACAGGATTCTGTCAATTGTGCATCTGTAAAAGTTTGTGAGGGTTTTAGGTGACAAGCCAAATTTCTTCAGCCTCCTGAGGTCTGTGTGGGTGGACTGTTTCAGTTTCCGTGATGTTTATGCCGAGGAACTTGAAACTTTCCACCTTCTCCAATGCTGTCCCGTCGATGTGGATAGGGGGGTGCACCCTCTGCTGTTTCCTGAAGTCCACGATAATCTCCTTTCTTTTGTTGATGTTGAGTGAGAGGTTGTTTTCCTGAGACCACACTCCGAGTGCCCTCACCTCCTCCCTATAGGCTGTCTGGACGTTGTTGGTGATCAAGCCTACTACTGTTGTGTCGTCTGCAAACTTTAATCGAGTTGGAGGCGTGAATGGCCATGCAGTCATGGGTGAAGAGGGAGTACAGGAGGGGGCTGATCACTCAGTGTTGAGGATCAGCGAAGTGGACTTCCTGACGGGCGGCGGCGGCCCGTCAGGAAGTCCAGGATCCAATGGTACAGGGCGGGGTTGAGACCCAGGGCCTCAAGCTTAATGATGAGCTTGGAGGGTACTAAGGTGTTGAATGCTGAGCTGTAGTCAATGAACAGCATTCTTACATAGGTATTCCTCTTGTCCAGAAGGGATAGGGCAGTGTGCAGTGTGATGGCGATTGCATCTTCTGTGGACCTATTGCGGCGGCAGTGGGTCTAGGGTGACAGGTCAGGTGGAGGTGATATGATCCTTGACTAGTCTCTCAAAGCACTTCATGACGAAAGTATCACTCAGTTAAATTTGCTACTGTATTTTTATGAAACAATTAGGAACAGTTGAGGTCTTAGAGTATCAGAAAACGGAGCATACGGTACAATGCAGGATCTTATAAATGATCAACTTCAGCACTTTTCAGTACGTTGGACCTGTTCCAATGTTTTAATAAATCATGAAGTGAGATTATAGGCATGTCTGTCTGGTGTATCCAACAGAGAACTAGTATATGCCACATAGGAATGCTTTCACTGTTTGAAGTTCTTCTTGTGTGAGCTGCTTTGATTCAGGGAACAAAAGTGCTTAAATTCCTGTCCGGACAGTTTTGCTTTAGAACTAGTTAGAAATGTCAAACGTCCCCTCATTATAAGACAAGACCTTAAGGGTGTTTGAACAACCAAACAACCATTCACGGTTGTCCGATATCTACTGTACGGTGTGTAAATGTTTTCCTATTCACATCAAGGTCTGGTTTTAGATAAACATTTAATGTGGATGCGTTACAAACTTGGCCTGTATTACAAAAGAATCCCAGAAATCAGCTCAGCACAAAGGCTTTATTTGATGAGGCTTCATTTTGTGGCTCTTTAACAGAAGAGACTCTGCTTCATTTAGTGCAGAGAATAGGCTGATTGATTGACCTGACGTCATTTGTTTTGTTTCTGCACAGTGATGATGCCAAGTGTTTCGATTGCGGCATTTCTTCATTTTGTATGTGACTTTATAGGCCTAACATTTTCCCTAAATTCTCAATGTGTTTAGTGCCTTATCAAAATCCCAGTTGTGAGACATTGTTGAGTTTGTGTTTAAAAAGAGTCATCTGATAACTCACTTAAAATAAACATTTTTTAGAAACCCATCAACCTGTATCCTGTTGCCTGTTGTGGGGGGATAAAGGACAATCATTTCGACACATTGACCAATAGGTCAGGTCAGGCGTGACATGGTTTAGGAAGTGGTCAGCGTGAGGACCAGGGTGTATGCGGGTCAATGAGTCTCCATCATCGCTGATGACCAGAGGAACCCATTGACCTAGGAGTGCCACATTACTGGCCAGTCTGCCCTACCATTAATCCTTAACAGGACACACACACAAACACACGATGCAAGCACACGCACACACCTCTCTTCATGCCTCGGTGGACGCTAGATCCTCCAATTCCCTCAAATACTGCGATGGAAAACGCGACTCCTACCATCTTGCACAGACCTGGGATAACCTATATCTATGACTGACAGCCATAATGCAGGTCAAATTGTGCATCAGTTCTCCTCCACCTCCTAGTCATAGACATAAGTCTTATTGGCCCTGACAGAGCACAGGGCAGGTTAGGGCAGCCAGGTTTAAAAGTAATCATCCACTCTGATGAGCCGAGCAGACAGTGTTATTGAAACACCAAGCATTAAATAGAGTTGATGAGACCATCATGTCAATGTAATCAGGTTCATCCGTCTTAATATTGACTCTGCTTTGAAAGGCACGAGAAGTCGCCGGTATTATATTATAATGTAGTACTTGTGCAAAAGTACTGTAGGTTTCAAAATCAAAATTGGAAAAGTATTGCCAAGAGTAGCAGGATATAAAAACAAAAGGTAACACCTATGGACATGCTCACCGCCTCTTAGCATTCGAATAGTGAACAGCCTAGGGCTCCAAAACGGTGTTATTCCTTTGTTGAAAAACAAGCTGAATATTTAAAGAGACACGATAGTTAATCTTGTCCTGGGGCGAAGGTGGGCCTAAAACACCTCTCAACTAGGTAATGGAAACCCAAGAATATGCCAGAGAAGACTTTCTCTGTTTATGAAAAATGGAGAGCTGAAAGAGTAATGCCTGTACGCACGCACATCACCATGTGCACACGAACATACAGACACAGGAACACATAGACGGGGCGGCAGGTAGCCCTGTGGTTAGAGCGTTGGACTAGTAACCGAAAGGTTGCAAGATCGAATCCCAGAGCTGACGGGTTCAAATCTGTTGTTCTGCCCCTGAACAAGACAGTTAACTCACTGTTCCTAGGCCGTCATTGAAAATAAGAATTTGTTCTTAACTGACTTGCCTAGTTAAATGAAGGTAAAATATATATATTTTTTTAAAGACACAGGAACACACATGTATTCTGCCTCTTCCCTTCTCACACCCACCCAGCACTCAAGATGTGGTCTACACAGACAAGTTCTGGCCTGGTTTAGATCTTATCTGTCGGAAAGATATCAGTTTGTCTCTGTGAATGGTTTGTCCTCTGACAAATCAACTGTAAATTTTGGTGCTCCTCAAGGTTCCGTTTTAGGACGACGATTGTTTTCACTATATATTTTACCTCTTGGGGATGTCATTTGAAAACATAATGTTAACTTTCACTTCTATGCGGATGACACACAGCTGTACATTTCAATGAAACATGGTGAAGCCCCAAAATTGCCCTCGCTAGAAGCATGTGTTTCAGACATAAGTGGATGGCTGCAAACTTTCTACTTTTAAACTCGGACAAAACAGAGATGCTTATTCTAGGTCCCAAGAAACAAAGAGATCTTCTGTTGAATCTGACAATTAATCTTAATGGTTGTACAGTCGTCTCAAATAAAACTCTGAAGAAGCTCGCCGTTACTCTGGACCCTGATCTCTTTTTTGAAGAACATATCAAGACTGTTTCAAGGACAGCTTTTTTTCATCTACGTAACATTGCAAAAATCAGAAACTTTCTGTCCAAAAATGATGCAGAAAAATGTATCCATGCTTTTGTCACTTCTAGGTTAGACTGCTGCAATGCTCTACTTTCCGGCTACCAGGATAAAGCACTAAATAAACTTTAGTTAGTGCTAAATACGGCTGCTAGAATCCTGACTAGAACCAAATAATTTGATCATATTACTCCAGTGCTAGCCTCCCTACACTGGCTTCCTGTCAAGGCAAGGGCTGATTTCAAGGTTTTACTGCTAACCTACAAAGCATGGGCTTGCTCCTACCTATCTCTCTGATTTGGTCCTGCCGTACATACCGACACGTACGCTACAGTCACAAGACGCAGGCCTCCTAATTGTCCCTAGAATTTCTAAGCAAATAGCTGGAGGCAGAGCCTTCTCCAATAGAGCTCCATTTTTATAGAATGGTCTGCCTACCCATGTGAGAGACGCAAACTCGGTCTCAACCTTTATGTCTTTACTGAAGACTCATCTCTTCAGTGGGTGATATGATTGAGTGTAGTCTGGCCCAGGAGTGTGAAGGTGAACGGAAAGGCTCTGGAGCAACGAACCGCCCTTGTTGTCTCTGCCTGGCCGGTTCCCCTCTTTCCACTGGGATTCTCTGCCTCTAACCCTATTAATGGGCTGAGTCACTGGCTTACTAGGGCTCTTTCATACCGTCCCTAGGAGGGGTGCGTCACTTGAGTGGGTTGAGTCACTGATGTGATCTTCCTGTCTGGGTTGATGCCCCCCCTTGGGTTGTGCCGTGGTGGAGATCTTTGTGGGCTATACTCAGCCTTGTCTCAGGATGGTAAGTTGGTTGTTGAAGTTATCACTCTAGTGGTGTGGGGGCTGTGCTTTGGCAAAGTGGGTGGGGTTTATCCTTCCTGTTTGGCCCTGTCCGGGGGTGTCATCGGATGGGGCCACAGTGTCTCCTGACCCCTCCTGTCTCAGCCTCCAGCATTTATGCTGCAGTAGTTTATGTGTCGGGGGGCTAGGGTCAGTTTGTTATATCTGGAGTACTTATCCTGTCCTATCCGGTGTCCTGTGTGAATTTAAGTATGCTTTCTCTAATTCTCTCTTTCTTTCTTTCTCTCTCTCGGAGGACCTGAGCCCTAGGACCATGCCTCAGGACTACCTGACATGATGACTCCTTGCTGTCCCCAGTCCACCTGGCCGTGCTGCTGCTCCAGTTTCAACTGTTCTGCCTGTGATTATTATTATTTGACCATGCTGGTCATTTATGAACATTTGAACATCTTGGCCATGTTCTGTTATAATCTCCACCCGGCACAGCCAGAAGAGGACTGGCCACCCCACATAGCCTGGTTCCTCTTTAGGTTTCTTCCTAGGTTTTGGCTTTTCTAGGGAGTTATTCCTAGCCACCGTGCTTCTACACCTGCATTGCTTGCTGTTTGGGGTTTTAAGTTGGGTTTCTGTATAGCACTTTGAGATATCAGCTGATGTGCAAAGGGCTATGTAAATAAATTTGATTTGATTTGAGTGACTGTTCTTCTGATGAAGGGCTGTCACCAGCACTCTACCCCCAGAGAGATGAGTCCATCTCTGGTTAAGGATTAGTCAGTGATATGAGTGCGGCATTGCTGTCTTTACAACGTTACAATTGTAAACCGTCTCAAATCACTCAAACGTACGAGCTGAGCTGGCACAATTTGAAGCCCTGTGTTGCCTTGTGTAAACGTCTTCAATCGCTGTCTTTCTGCTAGTTTCCCCATCTGTGTTTAGGTCTCTGAGAAGACAACCCATGAGTGATTTATGACCTCCATGTGTCACCCGTGGGGCCTCTAGCCCTTCAACTGAAGACAAATGACACAAACAAGGCACAGAGACCCCACTGTCTGGATCGCAATGGCCAACGTACATCTCTGGTTGTGGAAGATATTATATGTCTCCTTCCAACACACACAAAAAAAAACATTAAATCTGCCCTGGTTTTCCAACCCCATTACATAGATTATCATGGGTAGAAAAATAACATAAAAACACAATGCAATCTCTCATGACAGTTACTGAATAATCAAGGAGAGTGGATGGGAATTGTAGTGTAAAAGACAATAAGATGGCAACATTTACATGTTTCCACCTGTCGGCATCCATTTTCATCTGTGTAAATCAATCCACGTGAAAAAATGCTGTAATACGTCAGAGGAAAAGACTAATGAAAGGTGAAAGGGAAGTCGACAACAGATTTCCTACATTCCATGTTGAATGTTCATCATTAAAGAAGAGAAAGTGAATATCTCAATAATAATTATGTCTTTGTTCAACAGAGGAAGATTTGCTCAATATTTCTCAAATCAGACCTACAATAACTTCAACTGTTGAAGACACAGCCCAGCCCTATTAGCCCTTCACTAATAGTGAAGATATCAAAACTATGAAATAACACATGGAATCATGTAGTAACCCAAAAAGTGTTAAACAAATCAAAATATATTTATTTTAGCAACTCTTTGCTTTGATGACAGCTTTGCACACTCTTGGCATTCTCGCAAACCAGCTTCACCTGGAATGCTTTTCCAACAGAAGGAGTTCCCACACATGCTGAGCACTTGTTGGCTGTTTTTCCTACACTCTGCGGTCTAACTCATCCCAAACCATCTCAATTGGGTTGAGGTCGGATGATTGTGGAGGCCAGGTCATCTGATGCAGCACTCCATCACTCTCCTTCTTGGTCAAATAGACCTGACACAGCCTGGAGGTGTGTTGGGTCATTGTCCTTTGAAAAACAAATGATGGTCCCACTAAGCACAAACCAGATGGGATGGCGTATCAATGCAGAATGCTGTGATAGCCATACTCGTTAAGAATGCCTTGATTTCTAAACAAATCACTGACAGTGTCACCAGCAAAGCACCCCCACACCATCACATCCTCCTCCATGCTTCATGTGGGAACCACATGCGGAGATCATCCGTTCACCTACTCTGCTTCTCACAAAGACACGGCGGTTGGACCCAAAATCTTACATTTGGACTTATCAGACCAAAGGACAGATTTCCATCGGTCTAATGTCCATTGATCGTGTTTCTTGGCCCAAGCAAGTCTCTTCTTCTTATTGGTGTCCTTTTTGTAATGGTTTCTTTGCAGTATTCGACCACGAAGGCCTGATTCACGCAGTTGCCTCTGAACAGTTGATGTTGAGATGTGTCTGTATACTTGAACTCGGTGAAGCATTTATTTGGGCTGCAAATAATGAACCTATCATCTGCAGCAGAGGTAACTCTGGGTACTCCTTTCCTGTGGCGGTCCTCATGAGAGCCAGTTTCATCATAGCACTTGAAGGTTTTTGCGACTGCACTTCAAGAAACTTTCAAAGTTCGTACAGTAAAGATGGGCTGTCGTTTCTCTTTGCTTATTAGAGCTGTTCTCGCCATAGTATGCACACTCCAAATCGTATTCCGCCCCAACAGATCCACAGATGATGCAATCTCAATCTCAATCGCACTCCACACTGCCCTTTCTCACCTGGACAAAAGGAACATCTATGTGAGAATGATGTTCATTGACTACAGCTCAGCGTTCAACACCATAGTGCCCACGAAGCTCATCACTAAGCTGAGGACTCTGGGACTAAACACCTCCCTCTGCAACTGGTCCTGGACTTCCTGATGGTCCGCTCCCATTGTCACGCCCTGGCCATAGAGAGGCTTTTATCCTCTCTTTTGGGTAGGCCAGGGTGTGACTAGGGTGGGCATTCTAGTTTTTTTATTTCTATGTTTTGGCCGGGTATGGTTCTCAATCAGGGACAGCTGTCTATCGTTGTCTCTGATTGGGAATCATACTTAGGCAGCCTTTTTTCCTTTGTATTTTGTGGGTAGTTATCTTTGTTAGTGGCACTATAGCCCTAGTAAGCTTCACGGTCATTTCTTTGTTTCTTTTTTTGTTGGCGACATTTACATACATAAAGGAAAATGTACGCTCACCATGCTGCACCTTGGTCCGGTCATCTCCCTGACGACGTTCGTGACAGAACTACCCACCACCAAAGGACCAAGCAGCGTGGCCAGGAGAGGCAGGGGGGGGCACACGGGACGGGTTGGAACCAGAGCCAGTCGGAGAGAAGAAGGTAAACTTGGAGGGGAGTGAAGGGAGTGAAGCAGAGACAGTTAAGGAGTTGATGGGGAGATTGGAGGAGAGAGTTAGGAGAGAGCTGTTGTGTTGGCGCATGAGGCACGACATTCGCCCTACGGAGCGTGTCCTCAGTTTAATGTCACCTGAGTCAGCTCTCCATACTCGTCCTGAGGTGCGTGCTAGCTGTCTGGTGAAGACTGTGCGGTTCGTCCTATGCCTGCGCTCTGCACGTGCCGGGCTAAAGTGGGCATTCAGCCAAGAGAAGCGGTACAAGGTCTCCAGTGCTCCCCCACAGCCCGGTTCGACCTGTGCCTGCGCTCTGGAGGTGCCAGGCTAAAGTGGATGGCCAGATGTGATATAGCCTGGTTGACCTGGTTGCTGACGCTGGTTGAGAGAATGCCAAGAGTGTGTAACACTGTCATCAAGGGAAAGGGTGGCTAATTTGAAGAATCTAAAATATATTTGTTTAACACTTTTTTGAATGAGTAGGTGTGTCCAAACTTTTGACTGGTACTGTAGATAAAATACATACATTAACACTCCAATGCTATCTGTTTGTAAGTCCTTCTCTACTTTCTCTCCCCACATCTTCAGTGATACAATTACAGTGCATTCGGAAAGTATTCAGACTGACCTTTTCCACATTTTGTTACGTTACAGCCTTATTCTGAAATTGATTAAATAAAATAATTCCATAATGACGAAGCCAAAACAGGTTTTTTGAATTTGTAAAAAAATGAATAAAAAATAAAATACCGAAATAACTTATGTAAATAAGTATTGAGACCCTTTGCTATGGGACTGAGCTCAGGTGCATCCTGTTTCCACTGATCATCCTTGAGATGTTTCTACAACTTGGAGTCCACCTGTGGTAAATTCAATTGATTGGACATGAATTGGAAAGGCGCACACACTTGTCTAAATAAGGTCCCACCCACAGTTGACAGTGCATGTCAGAGCAAAAACCAAGAATTGTCCGCTCTGAGACAGGATTCTTCCTAGAGATGGCCGCCTGGCCAAACGGGGAGAAGGGCCTTGGTCAGGGAGGTAACCAAGAACCCAATGGTTACTCTGATAGAGCTCCAGAGTTCCTCTGTGGAGATGGGAGAAATTCCAGAAGGACAGCCATCTCTGTAGCACTCCAACAAATCAGGCCTTTATTGTAGAATGGCCAGACAGAAGCCACTCATCAGTAAAAGTACACTTGGAGTTTACCAAAAGGCACCTAAAGGATTCTCAGACTATGAGAAAAAAGATTCTGGTCTGATGAAACCAAGATGATAGTACTCTCTGGCCTGAATGCCAAGCGTCACATCTGGAGGAAACATGGCACCATCCCTATGGTGAAGCATGGTGGTGGCAGCATCATGCTGTGGGGATGTTTTTCAGTGGCAGGGACTGGGAGACTAGTCAGGATCGAGGGAAAGATGAATGAAGCAAAGCACAGCGAGATCCTTGATGAAAACCTGCTCCAGAGCTTTCAGGACTTCAGAGTGGGGGCGAAAGTTCACCTTCCAACAGGACAACGACCTTAAGCACACAGCCAAGACAATGCAGGAGTGGCTTCAGGACAAGTCTCTGAATGTCCTTGAGTGGCCCAGCCAGAGCCCAAACTTGAACCCAATCTCTGGAGAGACCTGAAAATAGCTGTGCAGCGACACTCCCCATCCAAACTGACAGAGCTTGAGAGGATCTGCAGAGAAGAATAGGAGAAACTCCCCAAATACAGGTGTGCAAAGCTTGTAGCGTCATACCCAAGAAGACTCGAGGCTGTAATCGCTGCCAAAGGTGCTTCACAAAGTAATGAGCAAAGGGTCTGAATACTTATGTAAATGGATATCAGTTAATTTTTTGTATATATTTGCAAACATTTCAAAAAACCTGTTTTTGCTTTGTCATTATGGGGTATTGGGTGTAGATTGATGAGGGGAAAAAACAATATATTCAATTTTAGAATAAGGCTGTAACATAACATAATGTGGAAAAAGTCTATGCTGGTCATATACTTCTTGTCAAAGTCTCCCAAACGTGAGGTTAATCCTGCTGGCTGATTCAGGCCTTTGTTTTCAAGACTGGAAACCTTTGACTATATCTGTGATGGAAACAATCCGTGCAGTGCTACAGTACAAGGCAGAGAGTATGGATATTTCTTAACTAAGGAAGATGACCAACAGAAAATATGTTGTTTTTCAATTCTCTTACATTTATGGAATGCCCCATAAATATAATGAAGTTGCATGAAACGCTGACCTAATTGTGGTTAGTTTTATGTATTAGATGAGTCACATTTAAATGTCACTCCCACAACATGAGGCTGGCTGTGTACGCTGTTACTTCTCCATGACAATGAATTCATAGCTTTTTATGTGCTTATTTTCACACTCAGAGAAAACGCTGTAATTATGTGTAGTTAGGAACAACTGACAGGACAAAACTAGGCCTGATATAGCTTCAAATAGACCTTACAGACACAGGAGGAAGAAAAATGGAACGATCCGACACTCTTTGCAGACTCGGTTTTACCGAATACAGCCCCTGCTTGGTTCCATGACAGATTTGCACACTCAGCAAATACAACACATCACACTGTGTTAATTGGAAAGATTACCGGCAATATCAATATAATTTATGACAAAACCTATAGAAACACACTGCCCTTTCTTTTTCAGGACCCACCATATTGAACTTGGCCACGGAAAATAGATAGCCTACCACAGTTGAATTGAGGGGCACAGGTAAATGAACTAAATTACAATTGGTCTTTCTAATAATTCACAGAAGCGATCACAGTGGCTAGACCAACTAAATGTGTAACTGCAGGATGATTATTCATTGCCAGCATAGTGTCAGAATCAAAGACTCTTTCAGGGTCTTGGCCTAAAATAAAACCTAATACAACACTACCACCGCTGCACAAGCATGAGGTAAGGGGACTGGCGTTCTCCCTAATAGGTCAACTAACAGATAATCAGTTCTCTTTAATGGAACGAGGGTAGGAGAGGGAAAATACAGTAAAAATACAAATAAAATAAGAAGCAACATCATCTGTTTCACAATGCTGTGTGATGATAGGTTTATCTGCTGCGGAAAACATGTACTGTAAACGGCTGATGATGAAACCAACCATGTGTGGCGTGAGAGGCACGGAGGAGTGGCCTAGGAACCCGAGAGCAGAGCAGGACTGGGAGAAAGAGCTCGTGTTGTAAGCACCTTTCAACAACCCCCTGATTCAGTGCACATTTAGAGGGCCCGCTACACAGGTACTGTCCTGTGAGCAGCAGGAGACTGGCCAAGGGCACAGCCATTATTCTATCATCACAGGTTTATAAAACGGGGAGCTGTTTACCAGCTGTTACTGTACTGTAGAAAACGCTTCGTCAAGATCTACCCTCCCGGGTTTGACCTCCCAAACTTTCTAACACACCAGACACTAAACATGGATTCCACTCAACACCAATAGCTATAAGTGTTTCTCGGGCAATGAGAAAATGATGTGTATGGATCCAAAGACCACAGATCCACTACATGCAACTTTGTGCAACAGTTTGGGGGAGGCCCTTTCCTGTTCCAGCATGAAAATGCCCCCGTGCACAAAGTGAGGTTAATACAGAAATGGTTTGTCGAGATCTGTGTGTAAGAACTTGACTGACCTGCACAGAGCCCTAACCTCCACCCCATTGAACACCTTTGGGATGGATTGGAATGCCGACTGCGAGCCAGGCCTGATTGCCCAACATCAGGGCCCAACATCATTAATGCTAGTGGCTGAATGGACGCAAGTCCCCGCAGCAATGTTCCAACATCTAGTGGAAAGTCTTCCCAGAAGAGTGGAGGCTGTTATAGCAGAAAAGAGGGGGACCAACTCCATATTAATGCCCATGATTTTGGAATATTCAATGAGCAGGTGTCCACATACATTTGGCCATGTAGTGTCTCAAACAAAGAGCATGAGTGTAGAGAGAGCGAGAGAGTATAACAGGCTGTATAACATTCCTTCGACATTGCCCTCTGTGCCCCCTTATCCTCTCCTCTTCCAAGGTGCAGATGTTTCTACCTAGAAACCTGGCAGCTGGACAAAACCAGGAAACACCAGATACTACAGAGAAGGATCTGCCTCTGGGCCTGCCAGAACATGGGGTGGAGGATGAGTCTCTCTCCCCCCCTCTGCGTCTACCTGCTGCTGCCCCAGGGGCCGAGAGAGGGCTGACATATATCTCCTGTGGTGGGAGATGACAGTATATTAGGAGGAGTCAAGTCAGGTTAACCAGAGGCCTGAACCTCAGGACGATTTAGATGCTGCTGAGATAGTCTTCTCTGTCTTCATGGACGCATGCAGCTTTATCTTCCAGGGTAGATCCTACATCTGACACATTGAACAGGCCTGGTAATGACCACAGATTGATATTGAATCCCCATCTTTTTTAATCTTCCACAGATTCTTAGACAAACACATAATTTCATCAGGTAATTCAGGAAAATATTTTTGTATTTCTATAAATGTCCATGACAACATAATGCCATGGAAAATCCAGAATATAAGTATTACACCCAATAAATTAAGAGCTAGGAACGCAAGACACGTTTAGGATCAACTAGCTTCAAAGGGAGATGGGCACCAACTTACAGACTGGGGATGGATGGAGTGCTCACGGTAGGAGTTGGGTATTTCCTGATCTAATGTGGGAGTCTGTGCACTGTGCTCAATAAGGGCATACGCTCACAAAGAATTACAAAACACTCGTGGAATTTGCCCATACGATGAGAAAAGTGTGCAACAAAATCAGAGAAAAGGTGAGAGAGAAATGAGGGCTGTGGGATGATAAATGATACCGGTGCACTCTATTTTTTCCAAATAAATAAAAAGAGTGGAAGAATGGGCGGGAGGAAGACTGACAGATATACAAGTAACTAAGGACAAACTGGGACAGATAGAATAAGAGAGAGCTGAAAGTGGTCAGGTAGCCTAGCGGTTAAGCACGTTGAGCCAGTAACAGAAAGGTCAATTGGTTCGAATCCCCGAGACGAGGTAAAAAAAAAAAAAATCTGTCGATGTACCCTTAAGCAAGGGACTTAATCCTAACTGCTCCTGTAAATTGCTCTGGATAAGCGTGTCTGCTAAATGATTAAAATGCCAGGCAGGTCTTTCTTGACTGTTTACACCCCATGACTGCGGTGGAATCTATTAAAACACATGACCTGGTCATATCTCAGTATCAGTCGAGAGAGGGTGGAAAATTAAACATACCCGGGTAATTATCTCATTACCTCAAGCTAACAGGTATGCCACACAACACAGAAACACCCTGTCACACACGCACACAACAACCCTGTTGCATTCATCCCATCAAACCATAATTGCTGCGGTCTCTCTTCACAGTTGCCATAGAGGCACTTTGTTGTCGTCATGCTTCCCCCTCCCTTGATGGGGGGGAGCTGGTAAATAACACCATGCGATAAGTAGTGGCTGTACAGTAGCCTAGCCTAGGTAGTCTAAATGCAGTAGCTATCCCAGAGTTCCTGGCCTTGGTGAAACCTGCTCTCAGCTCCTGCAATGGAAGCATGGGCTAATATGTAATTGTTCGGAAGATGCTGATTTATGGAGCGTTAAAAAAAAACTTTCAGCTTCATGACAGCTGACATTCATTTGATCGATGACAAAAAATATAAACTTGCTGGCGACGGGATGCAGTATATGAAAGGATCCGGAATGAAGCATAGGTTCAGGTGACGCTTCGTAAATCACTGATATGTAGCTTGGAGGAGCTGTTTTGTGCAGCATGCTTAGAGAGGTGTTGTGAAATGAGTGTGAACGAGGTCAGTGTGTCACTCGTAACCTCCTCCCAGTGTCAGACACACACCGCTGTGACGCTAAGAAAACACAGCCAGAAGAGGGCAAGGCCAACACATCCCAGAACCACACTTCACCTCTCCTTGTTCTACAACCCCAACGTACAGAGAACGGAGTGGTGGCTCGACAGCAAAGTGATGATCCGAGCTGCTTGCTTCAAAATAACTGTTCAGAGTTAAATCTCTCCATTTCTTTCTTGAAAGTTCTCTCTTCGTCAACTATTTGAGTGTGCGCTGGGGAGCTCAATCAGCAAAGGAAACGGTTCCAACCTCCTGTTTTCCGTATTTGTTCAAGGCTGTCACTCCTGTCTTTTCTCATGTCTGAGCTGAGGCGAAGACCCATGACATCACCATCTCCAAGCGTTCCCATCATTTATAATGTTCTCAGTGACAGTCCAGACAACGGAACCAGTCCTGCTATACCAGCCACTGGCACTGTCTCCGGAATCAAAGCTGCCCTTTGAAGCCCGGACCCTTTCTGACAACCAGGACATTTTTTAAGAGGACGTCATGTGGATAAGATCAATGGTCGACTACATTTTTGTTTTTACTTACACTTGAAAGGAAAAACACCAGGGAGATCATGTAGAGACAAGCATGGTCAGGCTTTTCTCTTTGTCCGGTTGCTAGACATTCAGCACTCTGTTTGTACGGACATATTACAAAAAAACACATGCTACTATTTAAGGGGAATCGTTTACATGAGGCGTACATCTTACCATCTGTCATAAAACAAAATAGATGGACATTTGTGGTTTCGTTACATACTTGAATTTCAGAAGAAAATCCAGCATGTCATCCGGAATACTGCATAAATTGATTTTCGCTTGCATCATCAGAGGAAATCTGAAACTCTGAAAGTGGACATTAAAAGTAGAATTTATCCTTGGCTGTTTGAGGCAAACTAATCTATACACGAATATTTCAATAATGATTTGGGAGTACTGAAGTGACAAGCAGAAAACGGCTAAATGAAGACCACATTTGCAGTGACTTCAGGCCTACTAAAAAAAAAAGAAACACTCATTACACCCAGCATTATTCACAAGGAGTCACAACTGTTTGTCACATGAATAAAAACATGGAATGCTCACATCATTTATGCTTTTCATGGACATTTTAATTTGTTTTGCACATAATGTGGTGCATGGTTACCTATCTGGAACTGCTGCTGTTTCAAAACCTGATTTCATGGTGATTAAAAGAGCCTCTTCCCGCCTCTCTCTGCTGTGCAGACGGACAGAAAATCTAAATATCGGAGGGTCCTGCTCCCTCTCCGCCCATCAGCTGTCCGACTGGGATAATTGGGCCCCCTGAGCTACATCCCTGCCACCCCTGGTGCCTGAAAGCTCCCGCAGCACGTGAATGGATTACAAAATGGTGACTCGCAACCCTTGGACCCCACCACCTCTATGTTTGGTCCCTCATCAAGTCATTTCATATTCAAATCGACTGACACTCCGGCGTTGGCCGTTGGGTCAGTAATGATGACATCTGTCACACCGGGGGCTTGTGATAGAGGGGAAAAGAGGACTGGAAATCAGACCATGAAACACAAAGGAAACCATATGATACCCCTTTTCAAAGATGCCATCTGATGCCAGATAGTAAATTAATAGATTCTGACTGGGTTTAATTGAGAGATATCTGCATAACACAAACCCCTTAGACAAACAGGTCGATAAAAAGAAACTGTCATGTCAAATTGCAAACAATTATGACTTGTCATTGCAAGCCACAGCTCCAGATAACTATTTCCTTGGTATAATACTTTTTCAATCTGTAAATTAAATAATAGCTCATAAACTAAGGTGTCACAATCTAATTCCCCCCTAGAAGGAGTCATACATACAGTGGGGCAAAAAAGTATTTAATTTTGACAGACAAAATGAGAAAAGAAATCCAGAAAATCACATTGTAGGATTGTTAATGAATTTATTTGCAAATTATGGTGGAAAATAAGTATTTGGTCAATAACAAAAGTTTATCTCAATACTTTGTTATATACCCTTTGTTGGCAATGACAGAGGTCAAACATTTTCTGTAAGTCTTCACAAGGTTTTCACACACTGTTGCTGGTATTTTCGGCCATTCCTCCATGCAGATCTCCTCTAGAGCAGTGATGTGATGTAAAGTTTAAAAAAAAAAAAAATATGGCAGGCAAAAACCTGAGAAGAAATCCAAATAGGAAGTGGGAAATCTGAGATTGGTCGATTTAACTCGACCCCCTTTTTTTTCCCCCTTTATTTAATTAAGCAAGTTAAGAACAAATTCTTATTTTCAATGACGGCCTAGGAACAGTGGGTTAACTGCCTGTTCAGGGGCAGAACAACAGATGTGTACCTTGTAAGCTCGGGATTTGAACTTGCAACCTTTCGGTTACTAGTCCAACGCTCTAACCACTAGCCCCTATTGAACACACAGTGGGATATTGGTTGCTGCACTTTCTAAGGCTTCCACTAGATGTCAACCGTCTTTAGAAACTTGTTTGAGGATTCTACTGTGAAGGGGGAGAGAATGAGAGAAGATTGAGTAAGAGTTCTGCCAGCAATCACGCGCATTTCACATGAGAGGTAGCTCACGCTCCTTTGCTTTTCTGAAGACAAAGGAATTCTCCAGTTGGAATATTATTTAAAGTTTTATGTTAAAAACATCCTTAAGATTGATTCCATATATCATTTGACATGTTTCTAAGGACAGTAATGGAACTTTGACATTTCGTCTGCAACTAGTGAACACACTTAGTGCGTTTGGTAAACAAATCCAAAGTCACGAACAAAAGTAGCTATTTGGACATAAATGGACATTATCGAACAAATCAAACATTTAATGTGGACCTGGGATTCCTGGGAGTGCATTCTGATGAAGATAAAAGGTAATTGAATATTTATAATGTTATTTCTGATTTCTGTTGACTCCAACATGGCAATTGTATGTATTTGCTTTTTGAGCGCCGTTCTCAGATTGCATGTTTTACTTTTTCCGTAAAGCTTTTTTGAAATCCGACACAGCGGTTGCATTAAGGAGAAGTATATCTATATTTCCATGTCTAACACTTGTATTTTCATCAACATTTATAATGAGTATTTCTGTAAATTGATGTGGCTCTCGGCAATATCACCGAATGTTTTTGGAACAAGTGTATTGTGTAACATGAAGTCCTATGAGTGTCATCTGATGAAGATCAAAATGTTAGTGATTAATTTTCTCTCTATTTCTGCTTTTTGTGACTCCTCTCTTTGGCTGGAAAAATGGCTGTGTTTTTCTGTGGCTAGGTGCTGACCTAACATAATCGTTTGGTGTGCTTTCGTCGTAAAGACTTTTTGAAATCGGACACTGTGGCTGGATTTACAACAAGCTTATCTTTAAAATTGTGTAAAATACTTGTATGTTTGAGGAATTTTAATTAGGAGATTTCTGTTGTTTGAATTTGGCGCCCTGCACTGTCACTGGCTGTCATAACGATCCCGTTAGCGGGATTTCAGCCGTAAGAAGTTAAGTCCTTCCTCTGACACCGCCTGGTATAGAGGTCCTGGATGGCAGGAAGCTTGGCCCCAGTGATGTACTACCCTCTGTAGTGCCTTGTGTTCGGAGGCCGAGCAGTTGCCATACCAGACAGTGATGGAACCCGTCAGGAGGCTCTCGATGGTGCAGATGTAAAACTTTGAGGATCTGAGGACCCATGCCAAATCTTTCCAGTCTCCCGCGGGGGAATAGGTTTTGTGGTGCCCTCTTCACGACTGTCTTGGTGTGCTTGGACCATGTTAGTTTGTTGGTGATGTGGACGCCAAGGAACTTGAAGCTCTCAACCAGCTCCACTACAGCCCCGTTGATGAGAAAGGGGCCGTGCTCGGTCTTCCTTTTCTTGTAGTCCACAATCATCTCCTTTGTACATCACTTTGAGGGAGAGGTTGTTGTCATTGCACCACACAGTCAGGTCTCTGACCTCCTCCCTATAGGCTGTGTCATCGTTGTCAGTGATCAGGCCTACCACTGCTGTGTCATCAGCAAACTTAATGGTGTTGAAGTTGTACCTGGCTGTGCAGTCATGAGTGAACAGGGAGTACAGGAGGGGACTGAGCACACACCCCTGAGGGCCCCCGTATTGAGGATCAGCAATACCTACCCTTACCACCTGGGGGCGGTCCGTCAGTAAGTCTAGGATCCAGTTGCAGAGGGAGGTGTTTAGTCCCAGTGTCCTTAGCTGGGTTGTGTCGCTGAGTTATGCTTCAGAAAAATGTACATTATCCCAGGGGTGTCACTAGACACAATGTAAGTAACCTAATTTGCTAGTAACAGATGACATTTATATCTGACACTCTGACTCAGTTAGATACAGTGGTAGCAATACATGGTTATAAGATCACAGAAAAGACAGAAATGCCAAAAGGTGGAGGTGTGGCCATTTATATTCAGAACCACACCACATTCCTGTAACGCTAAGAGAGGATCTAATGTTAAATACTGTTGAAGTATGGCTACAGGTTCATCTGCCTCACATAAAGCCCATTCTGATGGGAAGCTGCTCTACAAGAGGTTTTGTAGCACTTCCTATATTGTTGATGTAAAGAATATTTGTTGGTCCGTGGTGTGTGACGAAGAGCAACCAGACGCTGCACTTGCCACATTTATGAAATTGCTTATTCCAGTCACTAATAAGCATGCACCCATTAAGAAAATTACTGTGAAAGCTTAAATCACAGTGGATTGATGAGGAATTGTATGGTTGAGAGGGATGAGGCAAAAGGAATGGAAAATAAGTCCGGCTGCACAACCGATTGGCAAACATACTGCAAATTGAGAAATCATGTGACTAAACCAAATTTTAAAAAAGAAACAAAGAACAATAGTAAAATGCTTTGTGCAAAAAGGCAAACTCAGCTCCATCATTCATTGAAACAGATGGCTCATTCATCACAAAACCCACTGATATTGCCAACTACTTTAATGATTTTTGTCATTGGCAAGATTAGCAAATTTAGGCATGACATGCCAGCAACAAATGCTGACACTACACTATTGTTGCCTATCAACAATGACAAGCCACTGGGGTCTGCCAACTTGGATGGAAAATTACTGGAGGATAATAGCAGACAATATTGCCACCGCTATTTGCCATATATTCAATTTAAGCCTACTAAGAAAGTGTGCCCTCAGGCCTCCGGGGTGGCACAGTGGTTTAAGGCATTGCATTGCAGTGCTAGCTGTGCCACCAGAGACTCTGGGTCTGAGCCCTGGTTCTGTCACAGCCGGCCGTGACCGGGAGGCCCATGGGGCGGCGCACAATTGGCCTAGCGTCGTCCGGGTTAGTCCGGCAGGGATATCCTTGACTCATCGCCCACTAGCGACTCGTGGTGGGCCGGGCACAGTGCATGCTGACCAGGTCACTAGGTGTACGGTGTTTTCTCTGACACATTGGTGCGGCTGGCTTCCGGGTTGGATGCGCGCTGTGTCAAGAAGCAGTGCGACTTGGTTGTGTTTCGGAGGATGCATAACTCTCGAACATCGCCTCTCCCGAGTCCTTGTGGGAGTTGTAGCGATGAGACAAAACTACTAACAATTGGTTACCATGAAATTGGGGGTAAAAAAAAAGAAAGTGTGCCCTCAGGCTTGGAGGGAAGTATTCTGCTACCTGTGAATAGTAAAGCCCCCTTTACTTGCTCAAATAGCCAACCGACCAGCCTGTTACTAACCCTTAGTAAACTTTTAGGAAAAAACTGTCAGACCAGATACAATATTTTACAGTAAACAACATACTTTCAGCATGCTTATAGGGAAGGACAGCTTTTTTCCATCTACGTAACATTGCAAAAATCAGAAACTTTCTGTCCAAAAATGATGCAGAAAAATTAATCCATGCTTTTGTTACTTCTAGGTTAGACTACTGCAATACTCTACTTTCCGGCTACCCGGATAAAGCACTAAATAAGCTTCAGTTAGTGCTAAATACGGCTGCTAGAATCCTGACTAGAACCAAAAAAATGTGATCATATTACTCCAGTGCTAGCCTCCCTACACTGGCTTCCTGTCAAGGCAAGGGCTGATTTCAAGGTTTTACTGCTAACCTACAAAGCATTACATGGGCTTGCTCCTACCTATCTCTCTGATTTGGTCCTGCCGTACATACCTACACGTACGCTACGGTCACAAGACGCAGGCCTCCTAATTGTCCCTAGAATTTCTAAGCAAACAGCTGGAGGCAGGGCCTTCTCCTATAGAGCTCCATTTTTATGGAACGTTCTGCCTACCCATGTCAGAGACGCAAACTCGGTCTCAACCTTTAAGTCTTTACTGAAGACTCATCTCTTCAGTGGGTCATATGATTAAGTGTAGTCTGGCCCAGGAGTGGGAAGGTGAACGGAAAGGCTCTGGAGCAACAAACCGCCCTTGCTGTCTCTGCCTGGCCGGTTCCCCTCTTTCCACTGGGATTCTCTGCCTCTAACCCTATTACAGGGGCTGAGTCCACCCCTCATAGCCTAGTTCCTCTAGGTTTCTTCCTAGGTTTGGGCCTTTCTAGGGAGTTTTTCAACATCTGCATTGCTTGCGGTTTGGGGTTTTAGGCTGGGTTTCTGTACAGCACTTTTAGATATCAGCTGATGTATGAAGGGCTATATAATTACATTTGATTTGACATGCAACAAGCACAGGACTTACACAAATGACTGATAATTGGCTGAGAGAAATTGTTGATAAAAATATTGCGGGGGCTGTTTTGTTAGACTTTAGTGTGGCTTTTGACATTTTCAATCATAGAATGCTGCTGGAAAAACATGTGTTATGGCTTTACACCCCCTGCTATATTGTGGATAAAAGAACAGAGGGTGTTTTTTAATGGAAGTCTCTCGAACATAATCCAGGTTGAATCAGGAATTCCTCAGGGCAGAAGTCTAAGCCCCGTTCGTTTCAATCTTTACTAACGACATGCCACTGGCTTTGAGTAAAGCCACCATATTGAGGTGACTAAACTGCTTGGAGTAACCTTGGATTGTAAACTGTCATGGTCAAAACATTGATGCAGTAGTAGCTAAATAAAGCGCTGCTCTACCTTCTTAACAGCACTACTAACAAGGCAAGTCCTACAGGCCCTAGTTTTGTTGCACCTGGACTGGCTGAAAGCACAGAGCTGTCTGTTTGAACTACTGGCACACAGCTCAGAAACCCATGCATTCCCCACAAGACATGCAACCAGAGGTCTCTTCACAGTCCAAGTCGAGAACAGACTATGAGAGGCACACAATACAACATAGAGCCATGACTACATGGGACTCTATTCCACATCAAGTAAATCATGCAAGCAGTAAAATTAGATGTAAAAAGATATAGAGAAAAACACACCTTAGGGAACAGCAGGGACTGTGAAGCAACACAAACATAGGCAACACAAACATAGGCACACGATAACATACGCACTATAAACGCACGTACACATGGATTTTGTGTTGCAGATACGTAATAGTAGAGTCGGGGCCTGAGTGCACACACGTAATGTGTTGTGAAATCTGTAATGAATGTATTGTAATGTTTTTAAATACAAAATGTGTTGAGTCAGTGGAGCTTTCGTGAGAGGATAAGCAGGAACATTAGTTCATTTACACTAAGGATACAGACACATGCTACATAGTGGTGTGCATACATACTTTGATGAAGGGGCACACTAATAAATTGACTTAAAATAAATTGTGATTTGATGTACTTTATTAACTTACACCCCAAGGACTGAAAATCAGAACATAGCTTTTACACTGACTTAAAAGTATAGTGTACATTTTCGATATCAGAAGGGAAACAGAAACATTTGATGCGTTTCCCTCTGTCCTGCTGCAAAGAGCTATACTTGACATAGCACAAAATCTCGCTATTAGAACTACAGATATACCAGACAGACGAGTGTCTCGGCAGTTTCTTTGAGTTTTTCCACAGCTCTTTAAGAGTCAGGAACCAAATAGTCAGCTCCAAAAAAAATAGGACTTGATATTTATAGACTAGTTTGTTATGTATGAAAAGTTGTCTGGTTTGATTCTACAGTGTTGAACAGCACTTGGTGTTCAGTCTTTCAGAAAAAGTCAGACATTTGGCCCAACAGACACTCAAGTATGAGCCTTTTCACAAAGCAGAACATGACAGGGTGGTTCTCTTTGTCCACAGGGAGATGAGAGCACCATGGCAAGCCAGAGGACAGTGATTTATGACCAGCCTATGGTGGGGTAACTCAAGGATCACTCTGCAGCTGTCAGCCTCCTGACAAAGCCTACCATGGTGGGTTACCCATGATGGAGTGTCTGTTGATCCAGCGTGGCATAACCAATCATACCTTACCACCTCCACTTCTATCCGACCACACAGGAGCGATGAGGATGCTGCTCTGCCATCAGCTCTGACATAATCAAACACTTGGCTACGTCACCATGAACAAAATACAGGAGGGATAAGAGTTGCAATTTAAAGTATGTAAATTACTCAACCATAGCACTTTCCAAAAATAAAATGGCAGACAGCAAGTCGAGTGATTTCAAGTCCAATCGCCTTTTCACTTTATATTATTGGTGGGGTTGTTTTGTTGTGTTTGTGACTATGCACTCACCCTTGCTTCCATGCCAAGCCACAGCAGGGTTTAGGGAGTTGTGCTGCCTCCTTGCATATCTGTCTCCAGACTTACAGGCTCCTCACTGTCAATGCCTCTGGTTAGAAACTGCATTAACCACTCCTTGTTGGAGCAACTTAAGAGAAAATGAGCAGGTTGGATGGCAGACAGTAAAGTTGAGTCAAGTAACTTGCTAATGGGTACTGAAATCACAAAACAATGGGTTTTCCCGAGTGGGGAGTCATTTACTATATCCGAGTCTGTACATTACGATGGGGTTTGCACCATATGAATCACAATGTAAATGGCTTTTTTAATTTTTTAAACAGGGAAATACCTGGAAAATGTCATCTCTAGTCACATTTGATCATACTGCGCAAAAATAATGATGCAGCAATATTGTTTCCAATTTTGTTTATTCCAATGGACACGTGTCATTATTTGCCATTCTCAGTGCTCGTGATTCAATTTCTGTTTAAAAGGAAAAACCAAAAACCTGAAGACACTCGGCCCTCCGTGGAATGCCTTTGATATCGCTGGTTTAAACTAATAGGAAAAAAAATCCAATGGCAGAAAACTACGAAGTCAGAGTACCATCAGTGGGATTAAGGAGCCCCTACATTCAGTTGTGTTTCTGCTGTTCTGCTCTGCATTGACTGCCTGTGGCCCCTGGGGCGCCACCTTGGTCTGGTTCCTGTTGCGATCTCAGAGGAACTCGGAGAACACTAAACCCAAGTAATCCTCCAATTACGGAGCTAAACCCACGTGGGAGTAGAGCCCATATTCTGACACCTGCAGAGCAGGAATGGGGCTTATATGAAATGTTAGAAAACACACCAAACATTAGATAAATCAACCAATTCTACACTAACCATCTGGACTCAAGACAAGATGGTTTAGTAATCCTAACCTAAACAAAACAGAAGAAAATTAGTCGGGGAGGCTAAGAGAGTTTTTGTTCCTTCCCTGTAGCACCAGTGCTATGGGTAATACCGATGTTTAACAAAATGAACATCCTCATGATGTTCTGCCTCAGCTATAAGACATCCTTTTCTCATCAACTTCAATAAATCACCAAGACCAAATAAGCGTAGAGATCATTGCGACAATTCCCTGTTCAAACAATGAAACATATTCTAGTTCATTGTATTATCTGAAGGGTTAACCATATAACATCATGGGAATGTCCAACACTATTCGGATTTAGTGATGGTACACATATCTAAAAGAACACTGCTGCCACCCAATGGAGAGGTCCTGAATAGAATCTGTCTAACAGTCTTGTAAACCCGACCCTAGGCAACAGCAGTGAGTGAATAGGATCTGGTTTCAATGACTGACTCTTTCGGCAACTTCAATAAGGATAAACTATTTGTTCCAGGATGGGAGTGACGTAGTCCCTGTATGCCAAACTGACATTTGATTACATACAGACGTGTTAAGATGGAACGTTTCAAAAAAATTGTGGGAGGCAACCCGGATGTCTAGTGACTAGACAAAGTAAACCACTGCACACATCCTAATCTAACGTCACACACATCCTTTCACATAAATAAACCAGACTCAAGGTGATTTGTTTGTTGTTTACTTAAAAATGTAAACGTGTACACATACAGAGTATAACCCAAACAAGGAAAGGAATAAGTCCATATAAAAACATCTTAAAATAAACGGTGTGTAGCTGGATCCAGCTGGTAGCATACAGATATTCTACAATGGCAGATCTGGCTGCTGAGTACACGTCACAATAATACTACACATCAGCCATACACAACACAAGGCAAAACAAAGCTACATCCATAAAAAGGATTGATTAGGAGCCCGTCAAAGCCAGCTTGATGTTTGGGGTGAGTCTGTGGAGTAGCTTAGCCCCAACGCCACTGGTTCTGCCTCGCTCCTGGAGTCAGTACAGCGGTGGGATAGGGATGGGTGAACGGGCCCTCCAACAAGCATAGAAAATACTGCAGAAATGTGGAGGCCCTAGCGGTCTCCCGACAGCGCCATGGTCTCAACAGTTGAGCTGAGTGGGCAGGCTACAGCCTGATTTCATTGCTGGGGAGTCAAAGTCCTTGTAGTACAGTGAATTGGGGCCACCAGGTACAGTAAGAGGTGAGCTCAGTCAAAAAGCTCCGCTGGGGCATGGCAAGTCCATTATGTTGACCAACACTCCCCATAGACAAACACACAAGAGTGGGTGATCTTGGGTGTGTTAAGTAGAACAGAGCGGTGTGCAACGTTTGATTCAACGGAAACAGCGCCCTTCTGAACGACCAGCTGAAGAGCGTTGTGATTATGGTAACGGAGGAAGATTGCGTACGTTGTGCTGCATTAGTTTTGTGATTTCGAAAGGTTACATCCATATTGATCAGGCCACCAACCACCACCAGCAAACAAACCTCAGACTGTTGAAGAATGGTGAGCACAAAACATACAGTGAACTGAACGCACCCCTGGTGTTCACAGGAAGAGGTCAGTCCAGCTCTTTGAAGCGTGCGAACATGGACTTGCGCACAGCTTGTTTGTAGGTGGCATGGTTCCAGACGACAGGCTCCTTCTTCTTCCTCTGAGAAAAGAGGAAACATCACGAAGGGTAAAAAAAAAAAAAAAAAATATTATTTTTAAATCACCAAGAAAACCATCTGGAGGACTACAGACAAATACAAAATGTTATAGACCAGGGCTTTTCAACCCTGTTCCTGTAGAGCGACCCTCCTGTAGGTTTACGCTCCAATCCGAGTTGTAACTTGCTGGATTCAGCTCACCAACCAGCTAACTATTAGAATTAGTGCTACATTAAGGGTAGGAGTGAAAACCAACAGGACGGTAGTTCTCCAGGAACAGAGTTGGAGAGCTGCATTAGAGACGCACCTCAACAGGTTCAGAGCCTAACCCAGGTCTCTCGCTGCCTTTGTGCATGTCCCTGGAGCCACCAGCCCAGCTATTCTGGTGTTGATGTTGGTGCTTCCTTCTCTTCTGTTCTGGGGAGCCGTTGGACTCGACAGCACTCAGCTGTGGGACAGACTACACACATTAATACGTCAGTCATGACATTTAAAAATAACATATTTTATTAGGATCCCCATTAGCTGACGTCACACCGACAGCTAGTCTTCCTGGGGTCCGACACGTAACGAAAAAGACATTACAGACAAAGAATACAATTTACATACGTTAACAATTAGATATTACAGACATTTAAAATACCTGAAAAGCAACATTTAATGGTCAAGATCCATATCTCATTAGATGTCTTTTATTTTCTTAAGACTTTTTCGCTTGGGAAATATGAGTTGGTAATAGAGATGGGCGACATGGGGGGAATCCATATCACAATAAAATGACTAAATCATCATAAATTAACCATAAACTGAACAATGAATTCTTAACATTAATGTGCACCAATTACTTTATTTTATATAACCCTTAAAACTAGTACCACTTTGAATGACAGTTGGTAATAGCTCATTCAGTTTCTTTTCAAACTTCACATTCCCCTAGTAAAAGGCTACTAATCGTTAATGTCAACATCAGTGAAATGTTAAAATGTCCTTGATAAAATGGTCCGTTTCACCCATTTTGGTTTATCGTCCCAGCTCTAGTAGGAAAGGAGGTCCATTCAATGATGGCCGTATTTAAAGGTTGATTTGTGGAGATCTCTCCTAAGTTGGGGGGGGGTATCAGATGACCGTTGCCAGTATACAATAATAAGATAGAGACTGAGGCAACTATGATTTAGCTATTTGCGACTATTGGAACGGCTTTACAGCTATGTGTACGCACTTACGTAAAAGCTGAAGAAAAATCAGGCCTCCACTGACCTCTTTCTCCTGGTTCTCCAAAGCCTCCAGCTCCTTCTTTGACCTTTTGATCTTCATGTGGATCTCCATGTTTTGCTTGTGGAGGTCAGAGAGCTGCTGGTGGCGCACCAGACCGTCCTTATTGGGGAACTGTCTCCTACACAGCAGGCAGGCCATCTTCTTCCAGTCTGTTAGCTTGTCCTCCTCGTCCTGGGACTGGCTCCTAGAAACCTGAGGCGCCTCGTGCTGCACCTCCTCCTCCTCGTCACTGCCTGTAGCTGCATAGTCTGACGCCAGCAGGCCCAGAGAGCCAATGGGCTGCTGGGTAGAGTAGAGAGAACAGGAAGTTTGAGAACAAGTTCACCAGGGAGTGAGGAAACCAGCCCAGACATTATGGATTGGAATCAAATTCATGCCTTCTTTCCCCAGCTCTCACACCACAGAACATTCTAGGCATTTGGCGGTGACCTCTCACAAATCCTCCAACCAATCTCACCTTTGAGCCCTTCCCCTCTTTCTTGGGAGGAGCCATAGGCTTCTTGAAGGGGTCATCTCCACCCTGTATGGGGAAACAGAGGAGTTACAGCAGAATTGATAAAATCGTGGTAAATAAATAATGCGTAGGGCAGCTCCCGAAGTGACCCATCAGCAAGAATTTCCTGTGTTCTTAGGAATTCCACATTCTCTATGTTGATCTTGCCAACCCCCAAGGTCACACCTCTGAGAAGCAGTTCTGTTGTGATTACATCATGTAGGTCTGACATCTGATTGGAGGTGAACGGTACAGTAGCACTATTGGTCAACTCAGATTTGTAAACCAAACCACGCAGATGCATATAAAAGGGTCTTAGAGATCCCTCCCTCTCCTAGAATGCCAGTTAATGCTTTGTAACATAAGCTTTTTGCCGTGTATGCAAATGTGTTCATTTTACAAAGTAATTCAATGCTCTTATATTTAGAATTCCATTCAGACATTAAGCGCAAGTATGGTGTTCTTGCATATTGCTAAATAATATTTATGGAGTCAGATAATTCATTAAAATGGGCTAATTGCATAGTCTAATTACGAGGCGCATGTGAGGTACACTACATGACCAAAAGTATATGGACGTTAATTGCAAAATCATGAGCATTATTATGGAGTTGGTCCCCCCTTTTTGCTGCTATAACAACTCTTTCGGGAAGGCTTTCCACTAGATGTTGGAACATGGCTGCGGGAACTTGCTTCCATCCAGCCACAAGAACATGGATGGGCAATTAGGCCTGGATCGCAGTCGGCGTTCCAATTCATCCCAAAGGCGTTTGATGGGGTTGAGGTCCGGGCTCAGTGCAGGCCAGTCAAGTTCTTCCACACCGATCTCGACAAACCATTTCTGTATGGATCTCGCTTTGTGCAATGGGGCATTGGCATGCAGAAATAGGAAAGGGCCTTCAGCAAACTGTTGCCACAAAGTTGTATGCACAGAATCATCTAGAATGTCATTTTACACTGTAGCATTATGATTTCACTTCCCTGGAACTAAACGGCCTAGCCCAAACCATGAAAAACAGCCCAGACCATTATTCTCCTGGCATCTGCCATTCCCAGATTTGTCCGTCGGACTGCCAGATGAAGCTGATTCATCTCTCCAGAAAAGGCATTTCCTCTGTTCTAGAGTCCAATGGTGGCAAACCATACGGACGGTATGTGTGATCACTCTCTCCGTAGTCGACGTACGTAAGACCTTTAAACAGGTCAACATTCAAAGTCCGTAGGGCCAGGCGGATTCAACACCATAGTGCCCTCAAAGCTCATCACTAAGCTAAGGATCCTGGGACTAAACACCACCCTCTGCAACTGGATCCTGGACTTCCTGACGGGCCGGGCCACCCCCAGGTAGTGAGGGTAGGTAGCAACACATCCGCCATGCTGATCCTCAACACTGGAGCCCCTCAGGGGTGCGTGCGCAGTCCCCTCCAGTGCTCATTGTTCACCCACGACAGCATGGCCAGGCAAGACGCCAACACCATTGTTAAGTTTACAGACGACAACATTGGTAGGCCTGATCACAGACAACGAGGAGACAGCCTATAGGGAAGAGGTCAGAGACCTGGCTGGGTGGTGCCAGAATAACAACCTCTCCCTCAACGTGATGAAGACAAAGGAGATGATTGTGGACTACAGGAAAAGGATGACAGAGCATGCCCCCATTCTCATTGAGGGGGCTGTAGTGGAGCAGGTTGAGAGCTTCAAGTTCCTTGGTGTCCACATCACCAACAAACTAGAATGGTCCAAATACACCAAGACAGTCGTGAAGAGGGTACGACACAAAACCTATTCCCTCTCAGGATAGGAGAATGAAAATATTTGGCATAGGTCCTCAGATCCTCAAAAGGTTCTACAGCTGCAACACCGAGAGCATCTGGTTGCATCACGAGCAATGGACATTAGACAGGTGGAAATCTGTCCTTTGGTCTGTCGTCCAAATTTGAGAATTTTGGTTCCAACCATTGCTGTGAGACACAGAGTAGGTGAACGGATATCAGCATGTGTGGTTCCCACCGTGAAGCATGGAGGAGATGTGATGGTGCTTTGCTGGTGACACTGATTTATTTAGTATTCAAGGCCCACTTAACCAGCATGGCTACCACAGCATTCTGCAATGATACACCATCCCATCTGGTTTGCAATTAGTGGGACATTTGTTTTTCAAAAGGACAATGATCAAACACACCTCCAGGCTGTGTAAGGGCTATTTGACCAAGAAGGAGAGTGATGGAGTGCTGCATCAGATGACCTGGCCTCCGCAGTCAATCGACCGCAACCCAATTGAGATGGTTAAGGATGAGTTGGACCGCAGAGTGAAGAAAAAGCAGCCAACAAGTGCTCAGCATATGTGGGAACTCCTTCAAGACTGTTGGGAAAAAGCATTCTTCGTGAAGCTGGTTGAAAGAATGTCATGAGTGTGCAAAGCTGTAATCAAGACAAAGGGTGGCTACTTTGAAGAATCTCAAATATAAAATATATTTTGATTTGTTTAACACTTTTTTGGTTACTACATGATTCCATGTGTGTTATTTCATAGTTTTGATGTCTTTACTATTATTCTACAATGAAGAAAATTGTAAAAAAAAAGAAACCCTTGAATGAGTAGTCAACTTTTGACTGGTACTGTATATAAATACACTGTATACACATGTCAAATATTACTGCCCACTACACGTGAAGAATAAAAATAAAGATGACAAAGCAGCTGCATGCATGTCACCGAGACACGCCTACCCACCTTCCTCTCGAAGATGGCGAAGGCCGCATCAGCTGCCTTGGAGGTCTTCCTGTCGTCCAGTCCGCCCACGGAGGTCTTCAGTATGGGGGACGGGCAACGGACGCTGTCCTTCTGGCGGTTCTGGATCTTAGCCCAGCGCTCCATATCCTTCATGACCTGAGAGACAGATATGTATTCACCATCTATGAGGTAGTGTATTTGGGCAAGAGGGTTGTTCATATAGCTTCATTGTACATGAGTACAATGTGGTAATGTGGGTTTACTTTGACGGCGGCTAGGCTCCTGGGTTTCTCCTCTTTCTCTCCTGGTTTGTCTTTGCCGTCTTTCTTGTCAAGGCTGTGAGGTGCAGTGTCCTCCTCCTCTCTCCTCTCTGGGGAAGGGTTGGGGTTAGGCATGGTGTTCAGGGCAGGAGTAGGGTTCAGGACTGGGGGAGGGTCGACGTGAGGGGTTGGCTCTGGTTTCTTTATGTCCAGTGGAGCGTCTGCTACTGGATTGGCCAGAATGGCCTGTACGTCAGGTGCCAGGGCAACATTAAATTGGGCCATGGGGGGCTGGGTGTCTGTGGAGTGTCCTCCAGGCACGGGGATGTACGTCTTGGACGCACTGTCCCAGTAAAGGTACTCCTGGGTCTGGGCATTGTAGAAATACTGCACACACAGACAGAGGACATGAAGCACAAACACAACAAAGATAATCATTTCAAGAGCATGTATCAGATCATATATGAGCTACTGTGCAGCACTCTTACCCTAGAGGCAGGGTCATAGTACAAGGTAGTTTGGGGATCGTAGTAGAACCCGGAAGTGGCATCATACAGGTAGTTAGTCACGTCAGGAGTTTCAGTAGCTAGAGAAATGAGAAGGACAGTTATTGCAAGAGCATGACAAGATGAGACTGATAAAATGCCTGTCTAGTCGCATTTTTCCCCCCTGATGTCAGAGGGGCATTATTGCTTGGCCTTACCATAGCTGTAGCCATCAGTGCTGTGGTCTCCTGTAGCTGACATTACTCCCGCAGAGGAGACCTGGGGGTGCAGAGCCTGTTGGTAGGGAACAACTAATGGAGGTTCACCATAGCCACCTCCCTGGGATGTGGGAGAGGGAAACATAGGTTACCTGGGCATTTCACACCGACATTCACTCAAGCATTTCCTCTGTTTAAAGTGTCAATCATTATCAACGCTTCAAGAATGCACAAGATACACATAGTATACACTGTCCATCGAAACGCTTACTTGCAGGTTCCATCGACAATGCAACAATAAAAAATAACAAAAGATAATACAAACGGCAGTCGAATGGAATAAACATTTTAGCATAAGTATAATACAGGAAGGCACAATTTCTAGTCAAATATTTACACGTGTTTTGGGGAAGAGGGGGCAAGTGTTATTATTGCTAAATACTGCACAATTTAAAGACGAAGAGTCAGGTAGCAGCAGCAATATGTGTGTGTAGCATGAATGGATGCGTGTGTCTTCACACGAATAAAGTCGGTTATAATAGTATCTCACCTGAGCCATGCTGGAGTTCAAGTGAGAGACGGATGAATGGGAGTGAGGGATGTCTGAGCTCATCGGCCCACCCATTGAGCCACCCAAACGGTCTCCTAGGTCAAAAAATATATATAAGAAGATGGATTCTTACAGATCATTTTGGACTCAACATTACCTGATTGAAGGATGTTGAGCTGAAAAATACACAAAATGTACCGTCTCTTCATGTGCAAATCCTCAGGCAGAAAAGTGTTTGAATGTGGATACTGACAGAGAGGACTCACCTTGCATGTTAGGTGGGGGAGCGCCTGGTGGCTGCTTGTGAGGTTGGGATGAATAGTACTGCTGCGGCTGGAATTAGGGCACAAAAACACATTCAGTTTTCTAACCAACACACAAAATCAAAACCAAAAAACGATAGCAAACACCTAACTTACCTCCATCATACTGGACTCAGGTGGGAACCCCAGGAGAGAAGTGTTGGATTTATCAAACTCTCTTCTGTAGCTAGCAGGAGAAGACACCATCAAATCCTCAGTAGTGCACTGAAATCTGTGGCTACATGATATAACATGCTACAGGACTCACTTTTGATTCTTCAACGGCTTGGCGACCTCGGCGTAAACCCGGACCCCGTCGATAGAGAGAGGCCTGGGCTTGGTGAGAAGGTCAACTAGACGGGTCACTTGCTAGGATGGAAAAAAAGGCCACGTCATGATATCCATTAAGCGGGCTACAACTCTGACATTTCAAATCCACATATCAGGTGGAAAAGGGAGTGTGATAAACCATGACAAAGAGCCTAATTGACATGTTATGGCAGCTATGTGATACCTCATGAGAGTCCATGTCAATGAAGCAGAAGCATTTGGCACCCGGTGGTTTGCCTCTAACCAGACGGACGTTCCTCTCATCCAGGTAGGCGAAGGGGTCCAGGGCTTTCAGGATGGTCTCCACTGTTGTGGTGGGCTTCACATTCTTTATGATCATGGCTGTAGGGCAACAGAGGGGAGAACAAGCACACTGATCTATAAACTTGGAAGCCATTGAGTTTGAACAGTAATCCATAGACAAACAAACGCATTATTATCCAGTCACACATCAAACCAACTATTCCAATACTGCCCAGCTCACTCACTCTTGCTCTCCTTAAAGATGGGGTCCAGCTGATGAGGACCAGGAGCTTGGCGAGGGGGGTTGCGGCTGGCCCAGGACTCTGCCTGCTGCTCAGCCTCTTGCTGTCTGAGCTGCTGGTCGACCTGCTGCTGCCAGGCCTCTGGGGTGAGGTCTGAGCTGCGCTGCCACGAGCCCTGCTGAGATAGGGGGTCCACTGGGGCCTTGGCCTGTGAGCCATTCTGGCCGTAGTGGTCGCTCTTGGCCTTGTTGACCAGGAGCTGGCCCGGGCTTGGCAGCAGGGGTTCCTGGGCCGGAGGGCCTGGTTCCTAACGCAGCGAGAGGAGTCACATCAATTACTTAGTGGTAGTTGTCTTTACCTATAGCTTAACATAAGGAATACAGGCAAAACAAATCTACTGCTCACACAAATCTCGGGGTAAATACGACCAACCATAAAAATACCTATGCTACTAGCATTCTAAAAATAAGAAAAGATCTATGGAACCAAGGTAAAGGGAATGAATAAATCCCTGTCATCCCCAGCAGGCCCTTCCTGTGTGATATACAACACTTACTTGAGCTTCCTTGACACTTCTGTCCGGCTGGACGTATCTCATGAGAGCCGTTTTAGTGCCAACCATCAGCGATCCCTGAAAAACAGAAAGAGAGTTCGCTAGATCCAAACGGAGCAATCCGCTTCCTTGCCAACCAAGTGACACAATTCTAAATGTTCCAAGAGAACAGACTCCCATCATGCACTGTGGCAGGTTTAGTCCTCCTTAGTGGAGAGGGTAGTAGGACAAACATAGTTCTGACAGAAATTTGGAAGCCATGTCGACCAATACCTTCCAAAGAACTTCCTCCATGCAATTGCATTACTGTTTCCCAGGAGGTAATTCAACCTTTTATGTACAGTACTATCAAAAGCGGAGATTATGAATTTCCCATCACTCGTCTTACTAGATAAAGTTAAATCTATATTCGTTGACAATGCAGGACTCAAATGTGTACTTCAAAAATGTGAAATTCAATAGACCATTGTGTTGGCAGTGCACTGTAAATGTATGACACTCATTTGCCTAAAGGCATGACTGTGCTGGATCAGACATGCAAGCTGTTGGTTTAAAGACAATTTTTTTTCCAGATTTAACAACCTCAGTTTTAACTAATACAGTGCATTCGGAAACTATTCAGACCTCTGGACATTTTCCACATTTCGTTATGTTGCAGCCGTACTCAAATGGATTAAGTAGTTCCCCCCCTCAATCTACACACAATACCCCATAATGACAAAGAAAACAGCTTTTTAGACATGTTTGCAAACGTATAAAAAACGTATTAACTGAAATATCACATTTACATAAGTATTCAGACCCTTACTCAGTACTTCGTTGAAACCCCTTTGGCAGCGATTACAGCCTTGAGTCTTCTTGGGTATGACTCTACAAACTTGGCACACCTGTATTTGGGGAGTTTCTCCAATTCATCTCTGCGGATCCTCTCAAGCTGTCTCAGGTTGGATGGTTGCTGCACAGCTATTTTCATGTCTCTCCAGAGACCGGGTTCGATAGGGTTCAAGTACGGGCTCTGGCTGGGCCACTCAAGGAGATTCAGAGACTTGTCCGAAAGCCACTCCTGCATTGTCTTGGCTGTGTGCTTAGGGTCTTTGTCCTGTTGGAAGGTGAACCGTCACTCCAGTTTGAGGTCCTGAGCCCCCTGGAGCAGGTGTTCATCAAGTATCTCTGTACTTTGCTCTGTTCATCTTTCCCTTGATCCTGACTAATCTCCCAGACCCTTCCGCTGAAAAACATCCCCAGGTGGACACCAATCAAGTTGTAGAAACATCTCAAGGATGATCAATGGAAACAGGATGCACCTGATATCAATTGCGAGTCTCATAGAAAAGGGTGTGAATACTAAAAAAAATCTATCTAAAAACCTGTAATCACTTTGTCATTATGGGGTAGGGTGTAGATTGAGGAGGAAAGACATTTATTTAATAAAGGGGTCTCTATACTTTCCGAATGCACTGCAAGTACATCTAAAATGGTGAGTGGCAGTTATATCTACAATAACCCCACTTGCCGAGACAATACTTTAACCGTTTCTTTGCTGTTGATAGGTAAAAAGATACAGCCGAATGCATTAAACACTTGAGAGGAAATGCATGTCTTTTAAATCTTACGTAACCAAATGATTTTTACAAAATCCAAAACCATTCTACCAACCAGCTACCCAATTAGTAAATTAACAGAGGATAGATCAAAGGAACATGTAACGTCTGTCACTGATTCTGCATCGTTCCAGCCTTGATCAGAGCCAGACATGGCTCTAGCCTTGATGATTGTCTGTTGCTTAACATTGTAGTGCGTCATGAGTCCATCAATATGGGTACCAGATTTGGCCAATATGGTTAGGAGAATATGAGTCACCTGTACTGGTGGCGTGCATCACTGACCTTTGCTAAAATGGCTAAAACCAACCAATGCAGGCTTCTGACACTCTACATGAACTTATACCAATTTGACCAAAAGAAAGGCCTCACAGTCCCCAAAAGGAAAAAGTAAGCAAAGAACTGTGGTCAAGAGAAAAGACTCAAGTGTCAAGCGAATGGGTGTCGAGCAGATATTCTACTTGTATTTAGCAGACAAGTGGATCTGATGTGGAGGACGCATTTAGGCACAGAGTCTATCCATTCAGCACTGTGAAAGAATACCATGGTTGCTGCACAGCTCTCTACGTGTAGAGAAAGAAGAATGGAATAGAACATTACTGTCCACTTGTTGAGAACAAGGAATGAGCATAACCCCCAACAAACAGTCAAGAGTATTGCAGAATGTAGTACCCCAAAGTAATTAGGGGTAAAGTTAGGCTTGTAGGTAGCCAAAGGTTAAGGCAAGATATTGCCAGAAAGGTATAAGTCAACAGGCAACAGCAATCTGAAGCATAAAGAGATCAACTTTCCAACATTGCCACCAAAAAAAAGCAACTCTCGTATTTTTAAGTTCTGTGCAAAAATGAGAACAAAACAAACCTTAAGATGGACTTGAACGCTAGCTCAGAAATGGCTGCCTTACTCGCCTTGACATTGCCATCCAGCAATGAAAAAAAAAGATCACTAAATGAAAACCAATCCAACTAAGGACTTTGATGGACAGAGGACCAAGAATGCAGGAACAAGACATTATGTAGCATGCCTATGGGCCTAGACATACACTGAGTGAGCAAAACATTAAAAACACCTTTCTAATATTGAGTTGCACCATCCCCTTTTGTCCTCAGAACAGCCTTAATATGTTAGGCGTGGACTCTACAAGGTGTCTAAAGTATTCCACAGGGATGCTGGCCCATGTTGACTCCAATGCTTCAAGTTAGAGGGATGTCATTTTGAGTGGTGGACCAGTCTTGATACACACAGGAAACTGTTGAGCGTGAAAAACAGAGTAGCGCTGCGGTTCTTGACAAACCGGTGCGCCTGGCACCTACAACCATTTAAATATTTTGTCTTGCTCATTCACCCTCTGAATGACACACATACACAATCCATGTCTCAAGACTGTAAAATCCTTCTCTAACCTGTCTCCTCCCATTTAGCTACACTGATTGAAGCGGATTTAAAAAGTGACATCATTAAGGGTCCATAACTTTCCCCTAGATTCACCTGGTCAGTCCGTCATGGAAAGAGCAGGTGTTCTTAATGTTTTGTACACTCAGTGTACAATGCACCAGACAGACGCCTCCTCGACCTCGTATTATTGAACTATTATGAAAAGTCGAATTTCTCCCAAAAAGCTATTCTCAGCATCCTTGAACCTACACCAACAGTGTAAATTCACACACCCACACGTAGGGAGTAACTACAACAAATTATCCCAAACAATAACCAACCCTGCTCCCACCTCTCCCTCCCCTAACCCTTATAAAATGCCAGCCCCCCCAGCCCAAGCCTTCTTCCTGCCCGAAGGCACAGCCGACGTAGAGAGACGAGGATGGGCCACCTGGTTGGATTCCATGAAGTGGACTGCATCCTCGAGGTTTAAAAACTCCACATAGGCCGTATCGTAGCTGTAACCTGGGGACAGCATTTGAAATACAGATGGGTTTGAGTTAGTCAATGCCAGTAAGGACAGCAGTTCATGAGCACATCACGAAAGGAGATCACATTCAGCATTTTTGTGGTGATGGTGCTGCATTTAGATGACTACATGGGGGGGATAGAACATTGTCCTAATTATTCATGTTGAGACATGTATGCCAATGTCTCCACTAATACAGTACCTTTTCAGCACAACATGCATTTTAGTCATTTATCTTGCATTTGAGTTGGCAATGTCCGTATTTAATTGCCAGTACCAACATATTTTCCTAATCCAACTATGGACTGAATGTTGTCTCTAAACATCTTGCCAAGTATGCCAACTATAGCTTCATTTCCATAAAGGGAAGTTCCTGCAAGCATAAAGGTATGACCTATGTGCTACTAAGGCATAGGCTTACGGTGTATGAAAGAAACTAACATGAAACATAGGCTATGCCATTGATGAATTGTCTTGCTGCCATATTTAAACTTTGTCATTTCAGAAACATGGTATTGTAGCGTCTCAGGGATCTGAAATGTAACGCTTTACATTGCATGAGCTCAGCCCTTTTCAACAGAACACAATTTAAACCCATCTTGCAACATTTATTAATGTGATGTTCTTTGGTAAGCATGTGAATGAACAGTTGGGAGTAGATGGCTGAAGCAGTCCTTACAATCAAATTATTGAGAAAACTTTCGGTCTAAGCTGAATGACGAGAAACGCAACACCAAGAACCTGAAGTCGCAGCAAAACACTTAGTGGTCTGTAATACGGGCTTGCTGCCGACATTCGTTTACAATCAATGCTTTATTTGTTAAAAAAAGGAAATTGTGTATAATGAAACAAATGGTGTGTACGCAAGAAATGCTTGTCACATGAACTGTTGTGACAGATAGTCACTGTCAAAGATGGCTTCGTTGAGGATGAAAGCTTCTACAAAATGTTTTGAACGTGTTCCTACATCGTCAGGAATGAAAAACACTAATGGATAAATACTAAGAAAACCTGGCTGTTGAGCTGATGCGCGACTGCATCAAGATCGAGAACACCGGAGGCAACAAAGACACTTTGAAAAGCGTATATGAGTCGTATAGTGAAATAGCGAAACATTTCGTAGGAGATTTGAGATACTGTTCGAGTTGAGCATGTCCACACATGGACTTTTGTCTCACCTGGCACAACATTCTTTATCTTCATGCCCTGCATTGGGACACCATCACGGACTGCAAAGGCACCAAGAATCTGCAAGAGAGTGAAATGTTTTTAGGCTTTAACCTTTAATAAAAACACCTATAGGTCTATAACTAAAACTTTCATCATCTAACTAGAAGATTTTACGCAATCAGAAAAGTAAAAGGTAAATGTCTGATTTGATTCCTACCTGTTCCATTGTGGCTGTCTTAGGAATTCCAGTTATGCAAATTGTATGAGTAACCTTGTCCTTCACAGTCGCACTCCTGTAATCCTGATCCTTTGGTTGACAGGTCAGATTTAAATAACAGGTTAATTAAAGCAATTGAAAAATCACATAAATGACAAAGGGGAACACTCAACCAACAGATGTACAAGAAAATTTGTATGGAATTTAGTTTGGATGCAAATGTTTTGTTTTGCATTTTCTATGTGGTTTAGTCTATAAATGTGCTTTACTAACCTGGGAACCAGAGTCACTGAATTTGGGAGTCTGGACTGGTTTGGATTCCTTTAGAACTTCGTTAGGTACTTGCAGCTCCTCAGATTTGTGGTAAAAGACTCTCCCTGGGCCTGTTCTGTAGTCAATGTCCCTGTAGTCCTGGTCTTTGCCTTGGAATGCAGGCCCTGGAACCAGCTTATCCCTCTCTGAGCCTTGTTCAAGCAATGCATCCTTCGGTCCTTTGAAACTAGCATTATCTTTTGGCCCCTGGCCCAGTGGAGTTGGTGGAGTCTTCTCTAGGAGATAGGGGGGCCTGTCCATCTCTAAGAGGTATGGGGGTCTGTCACCTCGATTTGGTGCATTTTGATTCTGCTTGGGATCTCTGTCTCCAGGCCAGCGCTTGCTGTTATTCTCTCTGTTCGGGGTGTTTGGCAGGAGCCCAGGACCCATGGGTGGAAAGGGAGGGTACTGGGGACCTCTACGGCCAAAGGATGGCAAATCCATGACAGAAAAATCTTGGGGGGGCTTTTTATCCCAGTCCTGGGAACCAGGAGCTTCTCTCTCAGTGTGAGGGAAGCCAAAGGGAGGCCCATCCTTTTTCCCTGGGAATTCTGTGGATGGTCTGTCTTTTTCTTTAAAAATTGGTGGCTCTCCAAGAAGACCGCCCCCTCTGGACATTGGAGGGAATCGCTGTCCCTGAACATCTATGGTGAAAGGAGGAAGACCTCTGATCATAGGAGATGGAAGAGTGTCCTTCATTTTTCGGTTCTTCCACTCCTCTGCAAGCGACACCTCATCCATTTCTGGAAAGTCGATGTCTCTATGGGTGCCTTTTGGATCTTTACCCATAAACTTGGGTCTGTTTGGCCCACCAAGATCTGGAGGGCAACCAGGATTTCTCCGGACATCCATTGGCGCACCTTCACTGTTGCCAAATCTTACAGGAGATCTGTCCCTTCCTCTGTATTCAGCCTGGGGTCCAACGCGGTTTCTGAAGTCCATATCAGACTCAAACCTTCTCCTTGGATTCAACGACGAAGCACCCCTCCTGCTGAAGTCCATCATTCCCCTGTCTGAGTCCCGTGGAGGCATGTCCATATTAAACCCATCAATGTCATCCATGCCCATTGGGGGCCTGTCAATATGAGGCCTGTCTCTATCACGCATGTCTCTGAAGCCCTCATTTCTACCCATAGGCTCAATGGAAAATCCTCCACGCCTTCCATCCATATTGGGATTGTTGAAACCTGGCATATCCTTGCGGAACATCTCCCCATCTCTCATATCTATAAATCTGTCATTTGGCTCTCGTAGATCTCGTGGTGGCATGCCTCTCCCTCCCATGCCTGGGCCTGGCCCCTTGAAACCACCACTACCTGCTGCATTTAGCAGCTTGTCTCGGATTGCCATTTCATACTGCCTTCGGAGGCCGAAGTCTGATTCCTCCCCAGGTCTTCCCGGGAAATCCCTGGGTGGTTCTCCTCTCCCTCGTATGTCAAGAGGTTCCATAACATGGCCCCTCATATCAGACGGACCCCTCATATCAGACGGACCCCTCATATCAGACGGACAATCCATCCTCCTCATGTCCATACGAGGCCCCCGATCCTGTGGCCCCCTGGGACCCATGTTCATCCCATTTCGACCCCTGAAATTGGGCATAGCTCCACCCCGGTCCCCAAACATTTCTCCACGATTGCCCCCACTGGAACAAAAAAAATGGTGGGATGTTTGTGTTGGTACAATTAATTATGTGAGAAATGGCCATGATATAATAAGCATATCAAAGTAAACCTGGAGTCACGTGATGATATGGTGTGTGGTCCTCCCACTACAACTCAGGAAACCATGCAAATTATTAGGTTACAGATTAAATAAATTATGATGAACTTCACAGGTTGGTTAAAGTGCACTGTGATGAGCTTGATGCTCCTTTCCAATAAATATAGAGCGTCTTATTCTGGTGACATGATGATCCATGCTTGACAAATAAACAATCTCACTCTTATCTATAATAATCTCATCATGTAGACTAGCCTACCCTCACTGTATCTGTGAGCTGTTGGCTAGAGAGCACATGTCAAGACCAGAGTAGGCACATTTGCTATTTATCGCAACAGTTTCTGACAAAAACTATCGGTAGAGTTGAAAATAAGATGGAAACACATTGAACTTTAGATTCTTATTCAGTACTTGAAAACTAAAATCTACATTGTGTGTACTAAATCCTCAAGCACAGATTTTTATCTGTAAGAAGTCTGTTTGGTGGAAACACACCACTGGTGGATTTTAGAATATTTGCATGAAAATCTATTGCCAATTGGATGGCATCCTAGCTTCTGGCAAACATTTTCAATTGAGCACCTCTTTCAAATCAAGTAACCAATGAAAATAACTTGAAACGTTAGTGTTCCTCATCTCATATCACAATAAAAACAGCTCAGTGGATACTGCCTTTGACACTGTCTGCTTACCGAAAGGGTGGTCCCGCTTGTGGTCCTCTCCTGGGTCCGTCCCACATTTTTCCAAACTTCAATCACCAAATGTATCTGACAGAGTAAAACGTTATGTTAAATCGCAGACAGTAGCTTGACTCCAATGCAGTGTTACCTACCTTCAGTATAGCAATAAACTACAGGGGCTTGATAAGCATCTATAATGAGCAAATTCAAGGAAACAAATTGCCACCAGTTTACCGTCTACAAAGGAAGATGGCACTGACACAATAGTCGGTATCACCAACCTTTAGCATCGTATGTTGTGCCAAGGAATGGGTTAGCTAGCAATGTGACATGTTATTTACTAGCTAGGCCTGACAAATGTGTGTTAACTAGCTAGCTAAATTAAGTTAGCTAGCTAGATAACGTTAGTTACTTTTAGTCAATATTTCCTCCACAATTTGTGGTACAGTTGAAGCTAACTATCTAGCTGTCAAGTATTTTGATAAACAATCAAGGTACACTCTGGTGTGCATTGCAAGGCCAAATACGCTAATGACGACGTTTCAGTTAGCTAGCCGTGCTGGCGACATTTTCTAAGTAGCTAAAGTCAAAGATACTGTGTATAATGACGAGACAGTCTTCTCCCATAGGCGGGAAAGCAGACCGGGCAGTCTGCTTATCGTGGAAAGAATTTGACGGGAGTATACCCTCTCGCTTCGCATTTTCCTCTCTGCTGTCAGCTAGCTAGCTGCCTCCACCGGATTGGTTTTCAAGCTACTAACGTTAGTGAGCTAATATCCTGGCAGGTAAGAGTCGGTTTTCAACATGTTCGCGAGGTGATGTTTTTTATTTGATTTTAAAGGTTGATATGAACGGAAATAACCACATTGAATCCATTTATTTGTATTTATAATAGGAGAAGCTCACCTTATATTTGTTCTGAGATCTTCAATCAATCGGGAAGAAAATGGAGACCGGAGGTTTTAAAGAAGAGTGGTATCCAGGGAGGGGTAATATTTTGGTGGGATTTGTAGTCCTCTGGCAATATGTACTACAATATCCACTGAGACGATAGGTCTGTTCGACATTGACGCTTGACTGATCTTCAAATCGCATTGTATCATAAATAGCGACTCGTTATTATTTGAGGGTCAGTCAGTCACAATTTACCCACGATATAACACGGTTTTGATGCTCTCGAACACGGCCAGTGGGCGATGTTTCTTAGCCCAAGCATGTCTCTTATTATTATTGGTGTCCTTTAGTAGTGGTTTCTTTGCAGCAATTCGACCATGGAGGCCTGATTCTCCTCTGAACAGCTGATGTTGAGATGTGCCTGTTACTTACACTTTGTGAAGCATTTATTTGGGCTGCAATTTCTGAGTCTGGTAACTGTAATGAACTTATCCTCTGTAGCAGAGTTAACTCTGGGTCTTCCATTCCTGTGGCAGTCCTCGTGAGAGCCAGTTTCATCATAACGCTTGATGGTTTTTGTGACTGCCTTTGAAGAAACTTTAAAAGTTCTTGAAATGTTTCATAATGACTGACCTTCATGTCTTAAGTAATGATGGACTGTCATTTTGCTTATTTGAGCTGTTCTTGCCATAATATGGACTTAGTCTTTTACCAAATAGGGCTATCTTCTGTATACCACCCCTACCTTGTCACAACACAACTGATTGGCTCAACCACATTAAGAAGGAAAGAAATTCCACAAATTAACATTTAAGAAGCCATACCAGTTAATTGAAATGCATTCCAGGTGACTACTTCATGATGCTGGTTGAGAGAATGCCAAGCGTGTGCAAAGCTGTCAAAGGCAAAGGGTGGCTATTGAAGTACCCTCAGTTCTTAGTAGATTGTCTGTCCTCATCCTAGGCCACGCCCATTTACAGCTGCAGCTGATAACTCAACGTCTAGGATGTATCACTTCTTCTTTAGTGAATAATAGTTCAAAGTTCATACACAGTTGCCATAATCAGCTCGTGCTGTATTCTGGATGGTCTAGTCGAAATTCACCATTCCAGCGTAGTGATCGTCACCTCCACGTTGAAATTCACCCATTTAATCATTAGGTCAGCAGTCCTAACATTTCAGGAACTAAGGTTGACTTCCGTCAACAGGCTTTTGTACTGGGGGAGAGAAGGGTGTGTTTCATAGTTCTCAACCAATGTCTGTTCACTTGGGTGTGGCCACTGACTGCCTACGTTTTACTATGGAACAATTATCTTATTTAGCAGGCTAAAATTACATTTAAACTTTTCACAAATAGTTTCATATCTAAACATTTAAATTGCACAACAATTCCATGTGAATCTGATAACTAGAATGTGTGGACTTTCCAAGATACAATTTATGTCGTCCTATCATCAGATATAATGTCCCAGACAACAACTGACATCATATTCTTTAAGTACCATTGGACACTTTCAACTGGTTGAGAAAGGGAATTATCGTTCCATTCCCCAACCTTTTGATGTTACCATACTTTCTCTGTGGTAACAAAGGGCTTTCCAAGAGTCCATTCTGTAGAGTGGAGAGAGAAAGGGGAAAGGTATTTATAGGGCGGGTCATAAACCTCGTCCAACAGGGCAACGTCATGACAGTCCCCCTTTGTTGGGTTCAATCTTGCAATTTTCCTGCAAGTTGTAAACTAACAAAAAAATGACCATGGGTTGTCCCGGTTGTGGACCATTGTTGTGGTCCCCCTCTGGTGGTTGACCAGGGTAGGGTTTCTGCGAATGAAGCAGGCCGCTCCAAGGCTAGGCAGCGGATGTCCAGTTGGTGATCGCTGTTGCGTCCCTGTCATCTTGTCTCCAGACTGGAAGATCTGGGCAGTAACTTAGGCAGATATTAACAATGCACACATACTCACAAAATGTGTCATTACATTTCCTCCCCAATGAGCGGCGTTGTGGCACTAACTCATGGTTGTATGGGGAAGTTGTTTATGGCTCTATCACTTCCTAAGTGTCAAATAAAATGAATAAAAGCATAAGCAAAAGATTAATACAAAATATAGTTATCACACCTTAAACATCTAATTGGACTGTATTCTATATACAGTACGTCCAAGGTCTTGGCAAAATTACTATCATGGCATTGTTTGTAATGTCATGTCTAGGGCATTCCTCTTCCATTGGTTCATGACCAATGTTCTGGAGATTCCCTTCCACGTGATGGCAATCTTATTTTGGAAGTGGAAAAGTCCGCTGGACTTCCATTACCACCAGTGTGGTACACCTCAGTGATATATCAGATGTGTTCTGAGTTATCCCCGTCGAGGGGCTTGTTCGCTCCTCTCTGTTCTCATGGGGAAGTTTACAACTAGATTTGTTTCCTGCTCTGACAGCCTCATACAGTTAATGCACGTAGTCTCGACCCCCCCACCGGCCTCGAAGAGGCTCATGGGTCTGGGCTTGTATCCTCCCCTTTGTGTCTCGGGACCCCGTCCCCAGGGGTTGGTGTGGGTGTCCGAGGCACAAACAAAAAGGTCGGGCCCTGTGTATGAGTTGTCAGCAGCCGCGTAGGTTGTAGATTGGCTGTAACCTTTCAACCAAAGGGCCTCCCGGGTGGCGCAGTGGTTAAGGGCGCTGTACTGCAGTGCCAGCTGTGCCATCAGAGACACCAGGCTCTGTCGTAACTGGCCGTGACCGGGAGGTCCATGGGGCGACGCACAATTGGTCTAGCGTCGTCCGGGTTAGGTCGGAAGGGATGTCCTTGTCTCATCGCGCACCAGCGACTCCTGTGGCGTCTGTGGTCTCTCCCGAGCCCGTACGGGAGTTGTAGCAATGAGACAAGATAGTAGCTACTACAACAATTGGACACCACGAAATTGGGGAGAAAAAGGGGGGGAAAAAAAACAAACATTCAAAATGCTTAGTGGCTGTCAGTCACCACAGCGTCCACGTGGCAACCGCGTGGTACCTGTGAACTGAGAAGAGGATATCTGATATCTGTGATATCGCAAAGTGTTTCACCAGTGGGAGTCATCGGGTAAGTTGCTGGACTGTCGCAATTAGTGTCATTGGGGTGACAGTCGGAAGATGTATCATCGGAAGCAAGCTCATAAATGTTTTTCTTGCTGAGATGGCCGCAGTGCTTACGGAAGTGTCCGAAGGGCAAGAGAAGTTAATCTCAACTACAGTATTGCACAACTTCAAGGAGAAGGGAAGATGCTCATTCACAGAGACTGCTGGCCCGAAATCACGAAAAGAATGGTCAAACAGGTTTGCTGAGGGAATGTGTTGAGATATTGTAATATCTCCTTGGATCGGATTCTGCACCAAGAGGTTTTGAAGCGTCTTTTTCCCAAGGGGTGCATTCGACAGACACCCCTCGTGGATGACTGCGTTGCAGCTAGCGTTTGGGGAAGACAGTGTTGTCAGTGGAGAAGGCACTGTGACCATACATGGTTGGTTTTCCAATCCATCAGTGGGAGTAACCGATCTGCTCCGAGTAGCAGGGGTTCAGATTCGAGACTGGTAACATACACAGGCTGAACGAGCGATACGTCCTTTTATAAATCCCTCAAACTTGTGAAACTGAAAAAACTGGAAAAAGTATTAGAAGTCATGTCTGTTAATGTTTCATTGCCTTGTCACATAATTATTCTTTATTTGTATTTTTTTTTTTTGGGGGGGGGGGGGGCGCCTGGTGTTCTATTATTTCATTTTTTTCAAAGGAATGTCCCTGTATTGATGTGTAATATTGTTATTATTTTTGCAATAAAACATGTATTAATAGCATCGAATTGCAAAAATAGCCCATCTGAAAAGAATTGCCCATCTGTAAATAACCCACCCAACTACCTCATCCCCATTGTTATTTAATTTTTTGCTCCTTTGCACCCCAGTATCTCTACTTGCACATTCATCTTCCTGTCACGATTTCCGCCGAAGTTGGCTCCCCTGCCTGTTCGGGCGGTGCTCGGCGGTCGTCGTCACCGTCCTACTAGCCGCTACCGATCCCTTTTTCGTTTGTCTGTTGGTTTTGTCTTATTAGTTTCACTTGTGTGTATTTTAGTTTAATTAGCTTCCCTATATGTAGTAGGTTGACCCGCCCTTGTTTTGTGCGGAATTGTTTTTTGCTACTCTGTTAGTTGTGGTTTTCATGTTTGTATTCTCCGGACTGTTTGGTCCTGTGTTTGGGCTGTTCTGTTTTATGCGCCCTGTATGTTGGCATGACCGTTTTTTGTCAGGAGAATAAATCAGGATTTACTGAACCCTGCTCTCTGCGCCTGATTCCAACCCACCACTCCTAGTATCCCGTGACACTTCCGCACATCTATCACTCCAGTATTTAATTGCTAAATTGTAATTATTTCACCACTATGGCCTATTTATTGCTTTACCTCCCTAATCTTACTACATTTGCACACTCTGTATATAGATTTTTCTATTGTGTTATTGACAGTACGTTTGTTTATCCCCTGTGTAACTGTGTTGTTTGTGTCACACTGCTTTGCTTTATCTTGGCCAGGTCACAGTTGTAAATGAGAACTTGTTCTCAACTGGCCTAACTGGTTAAATAAAGGTGAAATTAAAGAAAAGGTAAAAAATACCATACTTTCTCTGTGGTAATAGAGTGGAGAGAGAAGTGGGAAAGGTATTTATGGGGGGGGGGGTCATAAACCTCACCCAACAGGGCAACGTCATGGCATTTCAAATCTATTGATCAGAATATATGTTTGTAAACTCACCATTAAAACATACCATAGTGCCTCCCGAGTGGCACAGCAGTATAAGGTACTGCATCGCAGTGCTTGAGGCTTTACTACAGACCCATGTTCGATCCCAGGCTGTGTCACAGCTGGTCGTGACCAGGAGACCCATGAGGCAGCTCACAATTGGCCCAGCGTCGTCGGGGTTAGGGGAGGGTTTGGCCGGCTAGGATTTCCTTGCACCATCGCGCTCTAGCGACTCTGTGGTGGGCCGGGCGCCTGCAAGCTGACTTTGGTCACCAGCTGGACGGTGTTTTTTCCGACACATTGGTGCAGCTGGCTTCCGGGTTAAGCGAGCAATGTGTCAAGAAGTAGTGCTGCTTGGCAGGGTCGTGTTTCGGAGGATGCGTGGCTCTTGACCTTTGCCTCTCCGTAGTCCGTAGGGGAGTTGCAGCAACGGGACAAGACTGTACTACCAATTGGATATCAGGAAAAGGAGTAAAAGTACCAAAAAAATACAAATAATAATACCATAGTGATTGAGTGCCCATGATATTTGCATTGCTACTAAGTGAACCTTCAATTGTTCCCAACTATTCCCAGTGACCGGCAGACCACCCCTGTCCCCCCCGGATCCCAGGGCTGCAGAGAGAATCCTGCATTTCTTAATTTCCATGATTAACAAATAATATATCATATTTGTAATAATGTAGTTAGTTCATGCAAAGGATTGTTACCTCTAACCAGGATTGCCATTACAAAAAAATATATATTTTTGGCAGGCAATTATTATTTTAGCAAGCAATTATGGTGATTCATCCTGTATTGTCCCTAACATCACTACTCCCTAGCAACAGATGTAGGATACAGACACACACACACACACACACCCATACACACTCAACTCCTTTTCCTTACAAACAACCATAAACTCAGATGCATATACTGTTGCAGCTGTTTGAGAAGGCATGCAAAATTGACATAAATGGGGAATATTTGATTAATTCCTAGGTGAGATCAGATACACACCCTTCCCCTATCAATACCATATTTACATGTGCAGGGATACTGGAGTGATGGAGGTTGATATGTATAGGGGTAAGTGGCCAAGGCAACAGGACATAAGATAAAGTAGCAGCAGTTTGTATGTGAGTTGGTGTGCAGGTGCGTAGAGTCAGTATAAATCTATGTGCATATTATGTTTGAGTGGGCAAATGATGGAGTGAGTGTTTGTTTGTGTGTTGGAGTGACAATGTATGTGAGTGTGTAGGGCCCTATCGGTGTGCTTAGAAATAGTGCAAGTGCCACATGTGCTCCCTCTCCGGCACCAGGCTGCTCGTTATGGTGCTCACCTGTCACCATCGTGATGCGCACCAGCGCATTATGACACTCACCTGGACTCCATCACCTCCTCGATTACCTGCCCTTTATATGTCACTCCCTTTGGTTTCTTCCCCAGTCGTCATTGCTTCTGTTTCTGTGTCATGTTGCTGCTCTGTTCGTGTTTTCTTGTTTTGTATTATGCTACGTTTATTCATTAAAACACTCACTCCCTGAACTTGCTTCCCGACTCAGAGCACGTCGTTACAGCAAGGATGGAAATAAAGGTAAATAAAGAGGTTACTCAGGCAGTCCGTGTAGCTAATTTGTTAGCTATTTATCAGTCGTATTGCTTGGGGATAGAAGCTGTTCAAGAGCGTGTTGGTGTCAGACTTGATGCACCAGTACCTCTTGCTATGCGGCGGCAGAGAAAATTGTCTACGGCTCGGGTGGTTGGAGTCTTTGACGATTTTCCGGGCCTTCTTTTCAGACCGCCTCATATAGAGGTCCTGGATGGCAAGGAGCTCGGCCCCAGTGATGTACTGGGCTGTCCACACAACCCTCTTTAGCGCCATGCGATCGAGGGCGGTGCTATTGCCATACCAAGCAGTGATGCAGCCAGTCAATATGCTCTCAATGGTACAGCTGTAGAACCTTTTCAGGATTTGACATACAGTAAGTGCATGTGATACCAAAATGTCTACTAGACAGTCACCATTACATTGGTGTCAGAACTGTAATAGCTATACACCCAAGCCTGTGAAGCATCTGATGAAGAAGACTGGGCAAGAAGAGGAGGAAATTAGCACTCTGCTCCAGGTGCTGAGTCTCGGCGGGAAGTGATCCAAGGAATAAGGTGCCCATCCGGACAGTGAAGGATGCCTGCTATGGGAAGTGGAGTCCTAGGAACCCTACCTAGCGCAGTTTCAGCTAGCCATGTGGTCAAATGGATGGGCTGAAGAGGAAATGGCTGTGCAGCTTGCCCCTGTAGGGGCTGTACTAGAGCTCTGACCAGTGGAGGGACTACACTGCCCTAACTACCACCTTAAGGCCTAGATGTTGGAACACGGAAACTCCAGATGAAAGTCTCTGTGATGGAACTTCAAAGCAGTGGAATAAGGCAAGGGAATTGTGGACAGACAGCCCCCGAAAGATCCTTCCTCCAGATGAGAAGCAGCAGTTGATGCCCCCTGAACAGGTGAGTGTGCCCCAGCAGATGAGAAGTGGCAGAGTGGACGTACCTTCAGAAGCTACCCAGCAAGCTGTGCGGGAACAAGGGAAGAGGTGTTCGGAAAGTCTGGAGCCTGATCAATGGGAGAAGTTGGAAACACTGCTTGCATTTAGTGGATGTCTCTGCAGCATGAGATGAAGACTACTGGAGAATCCGTCTTGTCCAGCACTCTATTGATACTGGCAACGCAGAACCTATCCGTTTGTGGCCCCATCGCTTGCCACTGGCGAAGAGAGGAAACAGAGCAGAAGATCCAAGAGATGGCGGATACAAGTTTCATCAAGCCATTCAACAGCCCTCGGGCGGCCCCTGTAGTCCTTGTCAAGAAGATGGACAGCTTGTGGCGTTTCTGTGCAGACTACAGGCAGCTGAACTATGTGACTGGGAAGGATTCCCATCTCCCCCCCCACACATAGATTAAATCACAGGGCCACTGTGGTGCAGTTCCCTTGACCTCTGCAGCAGTTATTGGCAAGTGGAGTTTGCCCCAGAAGCCAGGCCGAAGACCACCTTCTCGATTGGACAGGGACGGTGGCAGTTCACCATGGTGCCCTTCAGGCTCTGCAACACTCCACTAACCTTTGAGCTTCTTATGGAGCAAGTGCTGTGTGCAATCCTCTGCAACAAGTGTGTGGTCTACCTGGATGACCTCCTTGTGCCTACTGCAGACATCCAGGGAGCTCTGGCGAACCTATGTGATGTCATACGCGCCTTCTGTTAGGCAGGACTCAAGCTAAATCCCAAGAAGTGTAACCTACTGCAGCGTCAGATCAGGTTCCTGGGCCATGTTGTCAGGGGCAGATGGAGTCGCAGGTGATCAAGCCAAAGTAGTGGCGGTTAAGCACTGGTCAGTCCCAAAGGACCTCACTGAGTTGAGAAGCTTTGTTGGCCTGGCTTCTTACTAGCGGAAGTTCATCAAGGACTTTGCAACAGTAGACAGCCCTCTACAAACAAGGACCAGCGGTTTGACTGGGATGAGGACTGCGCGGCCGCAATTCACTTAACTGTGGGAGGCCCTTATCAAGGCTCCGGTCCTTGCATACCCTAACCCTCAGCACCCATTCATCATGGATCCAGATGCCAGCAATGTGGGCATTGGGGCTGTTCTGTCGCAGGAGGGTCCAGATTGTGAACGGGTGGTGGCCTCCTACAGTCGGAGCCTCAACTTTGCAGAGCGCAACTACTTTGTCACAATTCAAGAGTTGTTGGCTGTGGTCGACGAACTCTATCATTTCTGATCCTACCTCTATGGGACTTAAGGCCTCCTCCTTACTGACCATGCCTCACTCACCTGGCTCCTCAACTTTTGAGAACCACAAGGCCAGGTGGCTCGCTGGATAGAAAAGCTATACGAGTACGACTACCAGATGCAGTACCGGGCTGGTCGTCTCCACACAAACTCCGATGCGTTTAGAATAGAATGCTATATATGTTGGGGAGAATCTCAAATTTGGACTCATCAGACCAAAGGACAGATTTTCACCGGTCTAATGTCCATTGCTTGTGTTTCTTGGCCCAAGCAGGTCTCTTCTTATTAATAGTGTCCTTTACTCTTTGCTTATTCGAGCTGTTCTTGCCATAATATGGACTTGGTATTTTACCGAATAGGGTTATGTTTTGAATGGCTCAAACGCATTAAGAAAGAAAGAAATTCCATAAATTAACTTTTAACAAGGACCACCTGTTAATCGAAATGCATTCCAGGTGACTACCTCATGAAGCTGGTTGAGAGAATATCAAGAGTGTGCAAAGCTGTTATCAAGGCAAAGGGTGGCTATTTTGAATAATCTCAAATATAAAATATATTTTGATTTGATTAACACTTTTTATGATTACTACATGATCCAATATGTGTTATTTCATAGTTTTGATGTCTCCAGTATTATTCTGCAATATAGAAGATAGTAAAAATAAAGAGAAACCCTTGAATGAGTCGTGTGTCAACTTTTGACGGGTACTGTATGTACAAAATGCCATAACAGTAGCTCAAAAGGGACAGGAGATATGCTTGTTCAAAGTTTGGTGGGATACAAAAACTCTAATTTGCAGAAAATGTAATGGTGATGAGCTTATAAGTACTTATGGGAAACATGTTGCTCATGAGGAGATTATACTGTATGTACAAAAGGTCATGACTAGCTCAAACGGGACAGGAGATATGCTTGTTCGAAATATCTATGCGCCCCTCTTGTGCCGACCAGTGTATTGTTGTAAATGCCAGATCTCTATGGCAAGACGCATCATTCACCTAAGTTTTGTCAAAATCTAGCCAGTGGTGTCTGAGATATCGAGTGTGACTAAACTATGGACAGCAACATCTCCCCACTTGGTCTGTTTATTGCTATATTCTCGTGTGGACAGATGTTGACAGGAGTGGAGTCTCTCGCTTTGCTTCTTCCTCTCTGTTAAAACCTCCTAGCGTGGATGTCCGCACCCCCGCGGGAATCGAATTAGCGTAATAAGCTAGAGACTATATGTATCTGTTTTTTTTGTTTTGGATGCATCTCAATCCACCATCCACCATTGTCGCATTTCTGCATCTAAGGTGACAGAGCTAGAGCGGTGTTTGTCAGACCATGACACATCCCGAAAATCAGTCTTCTCACAAAATCTTCTGTAGTGTCAGAATGGATTGCCTACAAACGATTATGACCCCTCTATGTAAACATGTGATTCTCACGAATACGTACAGTGCATTCGGAAAGTATTCAGACCCCTTGACTTTTCCCACATTTTGTTAAGTTACAGCCTTATTCTCAAATGGATTAAATACAATAATGTCCTCATCAATCTACACACAATACCCCATAATGACAAAGCAAAAACAGGTTTTTAGAAATGTTTGCAAAATTCAAAACAGAAATACCTTATTTACATAGGTATTCAGACCCTTTCCTATGAGACTCAAAATTGAGCTCAGGTGCATCCTGTTTCCCATTGATCATCCTTGAGATGTTTATACAACTTGAGTGGAGTCCACCTGTGGTAAATTCAATCGATTGGACATGATCTGGAAAGACTACAGGCAGCTGAACCAAATAAGGTCCCACAGTTCACAGTGCATATCAGAGCAAAAACCAAACCATGAGGTTGAAGAAATTGTCTGTAGAGCTCCGAGACAGGATTGTGAATAGGCACAGATCTGGGGAAGGGTACCAAAACATGTCTGCAGCAATGAAGATCCCCAAGAACACAGTGGCCTCCATCATTTTTAAAACGGAGAAGTTTGGAACCACCAAGACTCTTCCTAGCCAAACTGAGCAGTCGGTGGAGAAGGGCCTTGGTCAGGGAGGTGACCAAGAACATGATGGTTACTTTGACAGAGCTCCAGAGTTCCTCTGTGGAGATTGGAGAATCTTCCAGAAGGACACCCTTCCAAAAGGACAACCATCTCTGCAGCACTCCACCAATCAGGCCTTCATGGTAGAGTGGCAAGACGGAATCCACTCCTCAGTAAAAGGCACATGACAGCCCGCTTGGAGTTTATCCAAAGATTGAACTCATTGACCTGAATGACAAAAACATTACTCCTGGAGGAAACCTTGCACCATCCCATCGGTGAAACATGGTGGTGCAGCATCATGCGGTGGGGATGTTTTTCAGCGGCAGGGACTGGGAGACTAGCAAGGATCGACGGAAAGATAAACGGATCGCTCAGGACCTCAGACTGGGGCAAAGGTTCACCATCCAACAGAACAATGACCCTAAGCACACAGCCAAGACAATGCAGAAGTGGCTTTGGGACTAATCTCTGAATATCTTTGAGGGGCCCAGCCAGAGCCCAGACTTGAACCCGATCGAACATCTCTGGAGAGACCTGAAAATATTGTGTAGCGTCGCTCCCCATCCAACCTGACAGCGCTTGAGTGGATCTACAGAGAAGAATGGGAGAAACTCCCCAAATACAGGTGTGCAAAGCTTGTAGCGTCATACCCAAGAAGTCCCAAATGTGGGAAAAGTCAAGAGGTCTGAATCATTTATGTCAGTTGTTTTGAGGGCCACAGGCCTCACAAGACTCTTCTGAAGGTCCCCAAGTACCAGTGGAAAAAATTTATTGAAGTAAACACATCTTTCTTATATCTCTCAGATATAGGACACACTTCCTTTAAAAAAAAATTTTTGGGGGGGGGACTATCTGTTCCATGTAGTGAATCCGCTGGGGCGGCAGCGTAGCCTAGTGGTTAGAGTGTTGGACTAGTAATCGAAAGGTTGCAAGTTCAAATCCCCGAGCTGACAAGGTACAAATCTGTCGTTCTGCCCCTGAACAGGCAGTTAACCCACTGTTCCTAGGCCGTCATTGAAAATAAGAATTTGTTCTTAACTGACTTGCCTAGTAAAATAAAGGTAAAAAAAAAAAAAAAAATGCATTTGTATGGGATAATAGCAGTAAGGCCAAATAAAAATGTTAATTAAATATTATAAATTTATACTTCAAGGGGTCTTCAAATTCAAAATCAAATAGCAAAATGATCCTTGGTATGACATTTAAAACAATTCCAAATAGCCTATTAATAGGACCCCCCCCCCCCCCCCCACATTACTTTTTATAAACTTTTAATAAACTTGTCTGGTAGTGTTGATCGAACGACATATGCTCAGTTGGTCTTGAGCAAGTTGGAAAAGCAGTGTGAGCCACCATTTGTGTGAGCCACCGTTTGTGACAAACCTCAACCTGCAACTTTTAATAATACACAAGTAACACAAGCCAACACCACAAATAAATATAAGTAACACAAGTATAATCACATTACTTGCTTTCTTGCTACAGTAGCTACATAGACAATAAAATGCATTTTTTTTGTCTGTGTAAATTTCAGCCTCCCCTAATGCAGGATATGATGACAGAGAATGTATTTTCTGGAAATGATGATGATACGTTTATTTCCCCTTTGATAGCTACTGGACCATGAACCTACACATAGTATTCCAACTCACCTTTTTAGCACAGCTGCAGAACCCATACAGTACATTGTGCATCAAAAATATATATTATAACTTGTGAATCACAATACATTTTATTTTAGATTTACAGTCAAGAAATACAGACTACAAATGGGACATGACTCAAAATACAAGAAAAAGTACATTCGCTAAATAAATGCATAATACAAGCATATTGTTAAATAATTCACCATACATTAACCTTATAGAATACTTTTTAAACGTGTGAGGATTGATTAAATCATTGCTTTGATTTGTTACTCTTTGTTTTGTGGTGGCTCCCATGATATGAATCAGTCAAAGTGAATTAAGAAAATGTTTTACAGGTATTTATGGGCAAAATGAAATGGCAAAAAAAAAACAATCAGGTGAAAAGGTCACGAACTGTTTTAAAATATGTTCTACTGTCCCACACCTACATAGGGACAAGTTTTTTTGAAAAGCAATCAAGTGGAACCGGCTGGTCATGGCATATGAAAAATAAATCATACTGATCAGTCACAATTAAATCAGATTCTGAAAAGTGTCACAGTTTTATACAGCAATACGAATATTGCTCAGTTCATAGATGTACATAATACTTCGGCAGCACTTCAGCTCAGCTAAAAGATGCTTAAGACATAAATAACACACTTTAACAGGCTTGACGCGATCTTAAACGTACACACAACATGAGCTACTATTTGCAAAATGTTCATAAAGCCCGATACACTATTTTATTGGGATCAATAATCAAGCATACACATTTTCTCACCAGGTTTCCGTCTTCTTTCCAAAGAAAAGGGAATATACAGTGAGAATATAAGCAGTTATCAGACCATTTCTCAGTCACATTGGGTACGGTACAGCAGAAAACAGATTTTGAGATTGCTCTCTAAGTTGACCTTTAAGGAACCAAAGAGGCTGGCCATCACAAACATGTAGGTGTCTAGGAATTTCACTAAAGGTGTGATTCAGATTCAAACCGATACATTGATAGAATTGAGAATTCGATCAAATAAAAAGCAATTAAGTGAAGAGAAAGTGTGAGACAGAAATTTGCTAGACCTGCTCAAAACAAATGTTAGAGGTATGTATTCCTCACACTCTTTTTTTCCCCAAAAGGATGAGTATCAACAAAACTAGAGGGGAAAAGAGTAAGAGGAAAAGATAGACAGACCACTCAACCAATCACAGGGTGCAGATAGATAGAACAGACTGTGTGAGATGCGGCTGCACTAATGCTGCAAGAGGGTGAGTGTGGCGGGACGTTAAGCAGATTCTGGATAATCATGCTGGTGCCTTATTTACAGGGTGTGTGTGGTGGGGGACACTGGTCCCGCTTTGTCTAACCATTCTGATCCTCCTGTGTTTGTGGGGGTGTTTGGAGTGGTGCTGCGGAGTCCCCGTTACACCGTTCCAGGGGCTCGGCCTCTGGCTCCTCAGGAGCTGGGCTGGGCTGGAGCTGGGAGGGGGAACCAGGAGTGATGATGGTGGGTGCATTCTGTGAATAGGGAACTTGGAGGGTGAGTGAGGCTTCTGTGCTGGCAGGGGTGCCCTCAGAACCATCAGCTGGGGGTACTGGAGTGTTGCTCGGGGTGACAGGGCCAGCGGTGGCTCCTGGAACTGGGCTGGAGGCACCGGAGTCACTCTGTTCTGGAGCTCGAAGCCTCTTCATCAGGGTTGTGACCCTTACAGCTTTCTGTGGAAGAGCAAGACCATAGAAGGATGTTTTTAGAACACCATCATCTAACTGAACAGACTGTCCAGTGAATGAATAGAACTTCATATGCACAACATTCATGCATTTTGCATACTACGGTGTAGCCCAGTTCAGAAATGTTTTTTTTTTTATTTATTTTTTTTACATTAGTTTGACAGAAAGGAAGAGTACCTTCCACTTGGCTTTGGCAAAGTTCTTTTCAATTTGCCCACACACTCCATCCCTGATGTTCTTGTTGGAGGCTGCATTCCCAGAAATCCTGAAACAAGGGACAGGTCAACGGAAAACCCACCAAAACACCTGAGAAGACAGAAATGGGTATGCATTTCAATCTTGGATCCATACCATTCATGGTTGATGGCCTCCTGTGCAGTCAGTCTTTGATCCTGCTCCACTTCCATCAGACATGACACCAGGCTTTTCGCTGTGGATGAAATCGACAAGAACGATACAGTACATATCTACTCTTTCTCGCCTCTGGTGCAATAAAGTGGACATGCCTAAGAAACATAGTTTTTCCATCTAGCTGCTTTACTGGTTTAAAAATGTGATATGTAGTACTGCATTCTGATTTGAAATAACATGACTCTTTATACCTGAGTCAGATATGTCATCCCAGTACGGTGAGTCAAACTCATAGTCTCCCGACAGAATCTTGCGGAAAAGGTTTTTGTCGTGATTATCATAGTCTTCATCTTCCGTTTCGTCGTAGAAAGGGGGGTTTCCTGATAGGCTGGAGGAAGGGAAAACAAGACGTTTGATAGTCACCTGAGATGGACAATGACACTGTAAACTGTAGTAAACTTAGGTGGTAAAGAACACTCACAGAATATACATGATGACTCCGATGGCCCAGCAATCCACTGGCCTTCCGTACCTCTGACGTCCCACCACCTCAGGAGCTGCAGGAAGACACACAGAATCCAATAGAATCCATTCCATTTAATAGGAAAATGGAATGCCCAGAGGTAGCAAGATGGTGTCCGGGCTCTAAAGTTGGCCAAACATTCATGCCAAACCCATCTGCCCCCATAAGTCTATGATCTGCCCTCCTCCCTACCCCCTCACCAAGGTACTCTGGGGTTCCACAGGGGTCCTTGATGAGTCCGTTCTCCAGCTTGGCCAGGTGGAAGTCACTGATCACTATTTTGGAGTGCTTCAGGCGGTTGAAGTACACCAAGTTCTCCAGCTGTGTGAGACAAAACAACGTGTACATTTGAATACATCATCATTAATTTTTGTTATGTAGAAAGCATGACAAAATATAGATAATTGCCAGGTTATAGAATTACTCAGGGTGCCATTCAATACATTTTTATTTCAGGCAGAGGGCAAAGTAGCTTAATTTCTAATGCTGGCACCCAAGTGAGTGGCCTGTGGTGTAATAGCCACTATGCAACACTAGATGGGAGCAGTGTGCTGAGTGTGCAGTATACCTTGAGGTTCCTGTGGACAATTCTCTGGGAGTGCAAATAGGCCACGGCTTCCAACACCTGTCTGACAACGTTGCTGGTGTCCTTCTCTGAGTAGTAGCCTTGGTCTAAGATCCAGTCAAATACCTCTCTGCCTGTAGCTCTGCAGAGAACATACAACATATGATATGACAGTGGTTTTCTCTGTATCATTCAAATGTACTGTAGGCCTCTTGCAACACTCAATAAGTCAAATCAACTCTCAGATGAGACGACTAAGATGAGATTCTCCTGCAGAATATGGGAAATAGACATTTCACGCAGGGGTTCAGAAAGGGAAGCATACATTGAAAAGTCTGCAGGATGTAGGCTATCGTTGTACACTCCTTAAAATGGTGTAAACTGGGAGGGAACCACAATGACTTCAAGGGAATGAGTACAAAAAATGAAAAAAATAAGCAACATCATTCAATAATTTCCAATAACACTCACAGCTCCAGGAAGAGGAAGTACTCCTTTCTAGTTTCAAAGACATCAACCAGCTGGAGGATGTTATGATGTTTTACCCTGTTAAAAAGGGAGACAGAAGGAAACAGAGAGAGACATGAGACAATATTATATATCAAGCAATTATAAGATTAACTAGCAATCATCAAACTATATGACATTTAATTATTTGTATCAGTGGTTTAATGACTTAATAACCATTAGAGAATTGGACCATTTACAATTTAAGTGAAATTCATATTATGAAATGCCTACTCGTGCACTAAATAAAATCATTAGGGGAGAGTGGGGCAAATTGAGCCAAAGGGGTAAGTTGAGCCACCCGTGTTTCTAGGAAACCATACACACAATGTATAACTTGACTAAATATTTAATATTTCATGGAGTCTGCAAAGGAAGAAATCACATGGAAGAAGGGGTAAGGAAGTTAGATCCAAAAAAAACATTTTCAACAAGTACAAATACATTTATTGTGAAGTTGGACCCATTCCAAAATGGACCTGACCTTTCCCACCCGGACCCGATATGCATAAAAACATATTTTTAATATAGAGACCTGTTCCGAACGGACCTGAGGACAACTAGACCTGTACCCTATAGACCTGGTCTGAGTGAAGGAAGCAGCAGAAAAGTCAAGTTTTTAAGCTACTTTATCAACAGGAGCTGATAAAGCGCGAGGTACAGGAGGGAGATAGAGTTGCTGCTCTAGCAGACGAGGGGATGGGGGAGTGTTACTGTGAGCGAGTGAAATGGGGAGCAGGGAGGAGGGAGAGAGAGATGAGAGACTGCAACCAACCAAGCCGACTCGTGCTATAGTAGAATAATAGCTGCCATAAATAGGTTATTTATCATCCAATATGATTACATTGTACCAGTCTTGACTACATCAAACCGAGAAGATACTCTGAACAAAAATATCAACGCAACATGCAACAATTCCAAAGATTTTACTCAGTTACAGTTCATATAAGGAAATCAGTCTAATAAAATAAAATCATTAGGTCCTAATCTAAGGATTTCACATGATTGGGAATACAGATATGCATCTGTTAGTTACAGATACCTTAAATAAAAACAGAGGAGCGTGGATCAGAAAACCAGTCAGTATCTGGTATGACCACCATTTGCCTCATGCAGTTCGACACTTCTCCTTCGCATAAGAGTTGATGTGGCCTGTAGAATGTTGTCCCACTCCTCTTCAATTCTTGTGTGAGGTTGCTGGATAACGGTGGGAACTGGAACACGCCGTTGTTCAAGTCGATCCCGAGGATCCCAAACATGTTCAATGGGTGACATGTCTGGTGAATATGCCGTCCATGGAAGAACTGGGACATTTTTAGCTTCCAGGATTTGTGTACAGATCCTGGCGACATGGGGCCGTGCATTATCATGCTGAAACATGAGGTGATGGCAGCGGATGAATGGCATGACAATGGGCCTCAGGATCTCGTCACAGTATATCTGTGTATTAAAATACCCGTCAATGAAAGGCAACTGTGTTCATTGTCCATTAATCATTTTGTTCAAAATCAGCAAACCGCTCGCCCACACATCTGCCCAGTAGAGTTGAAACCGGGATTCATCCGTGAAGAGCACCCTTCTCCAGCATGCCAGTGGCCGTCGAAGGTGAGAATTTGCCCACTGAAGTTGGTTACAACGCCAAACTACAGTCAGGTGAAGACCCTGGTGGGGACGACGAGCATGCACATGAGCTTTCCTGAGACAGTGTGTGCAGAAATTCCTTAGTTGTGCAAACCCACAATTTCATCAGCTGTCCGGGTGGCTTTTCTCAGACGATGTCGCAGGTGAAGAAGCCGGATGCGGAGGTCTTGTGCTGTCGTGATTGCACGTGGTCTGCGGTTATGAGGCCGGTTGGACGTACTGCCAAATTCTCTAAAACAACGTTGGATGCGGCATATGGTAGAGAAATTAACATTCAATTATCTGGCAACAGCTCTGGTGGACATTCCTGCAGTCAGCATGTCAAATGCAGGCTCCCACAAGACTTGAGACATCTGTGGCATTGTGTTGTGTGACAAAACTGCACATTTTTAGAGTGGCCTTTTATTGTCCCCAGCACAAGGTGGGGTGTAATGACCATCTTGTTTAATCAGCTTCTTGACATGCCGCACATGTCAGGTGGATGGATTATCTTGGCAAAAGATAAATTCTCACTAACAGGGAAGTAAACAAATGTGCGCATAACATTTGAGAGAAGTAAGCTTTTTGTGCGAATGGAACATTTCTGGTATATTTTATTTCAGCTCATGAAACATGGGACCAACACTTTGCATGTTGCATTTATATTGTTGTTCAGTGTAGATAAACTAACTAGAAAGCTAGGCTAATTGAGGCTGCACTTTCTCTTCTTACAGTTAAAACTCCATTCAGAATATTAAGTAGCAGCATACCTGTTGGCTCTTGGTCGATGTAGCCTATCCTTTAACTTTTAATTCCGTAATTGTAATTCCATATTCCATTGACTAGATACATTATATGTACAAAAGTATGTGGACACCCTTTTAAATTACTGGATTTGGCTATCTCAACCACACTGTTGATGACAGGTGTATAAAATCGAGCACACTGCCATGCAATTTCCATAGACAAACATTGGCAATAGAATGGTCTTACTGAAGAGCTCAGTGACTTTCATCGTCGCACCGTCTACGCCAACAAGTGAGTTTGTCAAATTCCTGCCCTGCTAGAGCTGCCCCGGACAATTGTAAGTGTTGTTATTGTGAAGTGGGAACCTGTAGGAGCAACAACGGGCTCAGCCGCGAATTGGTAGACCACAAAAGATCACAGAACTGGGCCGCTGAAGTGCGTAGTGTGTAAAAATAGTCTGTCCTCATTTGCAACACTTAACCGAGTTCCAAACTGCCTCCGGAAACAACGTTCATTGGTAGCTTCATGAAATGGATTTACATGGTCGGCCATCTGGCAGTCCGACGGACGAATCTGGGTTTGGCGGGTGCTAGGAGAATGCTACCTGCCGAAACGCGTAGTACCAACTGTGGTACTAGTCAGGGGCTGGTTTTTATGGTTATGGTTATAGGCTAGCCCCCTTAGTTTCAGTGAAGGCATATCTTAACGCTGCAGCATAAGATAACATTCTAGACGATTCTGTGCTTCTATCTTTGTGGCAACATTTTGGCGAAGGCCCTTTCCTCTTTCAGCATTACAATGCCCCCGTGCACAAAGCGAGTTCCATACAGAAATGGTTTGTCGAGATCGGTGTGGAAGAACTTGACTGGCCTGCAAAGAGCCCTGACCTCAACTCCATCGAACACCTTTGGGATGAATTGGAACCCTGACTGTGAGCCGGGCCTAATCGCCCAACATCAGTGCTCGACCTCACTAATGCTTTTGTGGATGAATGGAAGCAAGTCCTTGCAACAATGTTCCAACCTCTAGTGGAAAGCCTTCCCAGAAGAGTTATAAGGGGGGAACAATCCCATAGTAACGCCCATGATTTGGAATGAGACGTTCGACAAGCAGGTGTCAATATACTTTTGGTCATGTATCTCCTATATTTAGCCACATAAGGACCTATGACACTTTGATGACTTATGATTGGAGAACGACAAGCTACACGTACCACTCTCGTGAAAAGATCAGCAGAATAAATTATACAATTTCTCTCTCTCTCTCTCTACTGCAGAATTCGGGTCTGGATATGTACGGGTCCTTCCGGAAAAGTCAGCTAAAATTACACATACCTGAGACCCTTGACAATTATTTCAGATCTGACCCAGACCCGTGACATTATTTAGAATTCTGGATCCGGACCTGCTCGGGTCCTGGATTCGGTCTTCGGGTACAGGTGGATCCGTGAAGACCTTTCATTTATTGTGGTATAGGTTTCATGACGCTAGTATCTAAACCAAAAGTTTAGATTTAGAAAGTTGATACTTTTAAGATGTTTCCATACATCAGTTGTGGTCTCTATAAGGTTCAATATGAGGTTCTAAACCTAGCATGAAAGTGAATCATTGTAGTTGTGTGGGTTAATATAGTCAAAATGTTTGCCTTGGGGTAAGTTGAGCCAAAGGCAAGTTGAGCATATTTAAGTGTTTTCTTCCCAGGCGTAATGAAAGGCATTATAACTGGGATATGAGGTAACAACAGGGCATGGCCTATGTCAAAAAGTGTTTTTTTTTAAGTACAAAGTGTTAGGTGTTAAGCCTCTGTTAAAAGATGCTTAAATTGATTGAAAGACAGAAAAGCAATTGCTATTGGGAAATAAAGATAGACATGGTTTTAAAAAGGTAGCGGTAACATTTCACTCAGTACATACATTTGAAGGCGGTTTAACTTAATCCATACATAACTGAACAGCATGGATATTCAAGGCACACAAGGTATGCGTATCAAATTGTGTCAAGAGACCACTTTTTTGGGACAGCTGTGTCTTCAACAGTCAAACAGTAATGTTTACACGAATTTCGGATTTCGGGGGGGGGGGGGGGGGGGGGGGGGGGGGGATACACAACATCCTGAAATATACTGTATGTAGATATCTTTGCTCGAAAGAATACTATATTTCCCTTGACAGAGGGATGCTGAATGTAAAAAAAAATAGCTCAACTTGGACCACTCTCCATATAGGCAAAAAGGTACAAATAGGCATTAAAAACAGACATTATTTGTGATATTGTAGGGGTGGATTAATGATTTTGTTATGTATGGAGAGTGGACCATTTCCAATTCCTGTGAAATTCTGGTTAATGAATTCAAACTTGAGATTGGTCTCACTACCAAAGTTTATTTTTTTAACCTTTGTTTAACTAGGCAAGTCAATTAAGAACAAATTCTTATTTTGAACGACAGCATAAGAACAGCAGGTTAACTGCCTTGTTCAGGGGTAGAATGATTTTTACCTTGTCAGCTTGGGGATTTGGTCTTGCAGCCTTTCGGTTAATTAGGTATTTAAAGGAATCTTGATTGGCATATTTATTTCACAGTTTTAAGTTAAATAATGTTTTAATTAATGTAATCCCAATATTTTCAATTGCATTACTGATGGGTCTGTGACTCTTTCTACTTCAAATTCAAGACTGGACTGCTCAAGAGATATTGCTTCATTGTAACTATTTGTTACAGGCAAATAGATAATTCAAGCTGAACAGGACTGGTGTTATGGGAATGTTATAGAGATGTTATGGAAACATATGAGATGCAATGGAAACAAGAACGTTAGTATTTAGCAACCATTATTAACTAATTTCTGTTAACTATCTCTACTGCGTCCCCCCCCCCCCCCCCCCCCCCGATTTCAATTGCATACATGTGAATTGTAAAACTAGAGATAATCGTAACAGAATGATTCATGCTTTCCTGTGGCATTTCAGACGCCAAGGATAAAGCTTTGCATTAATGAATAAGCCAGAAATTGAATTTCACCTCACATATTCAAGATCACAATTTCATTCTTGGCAGCTTTCCTCACTTTCCTCCCGTCCTTTTTCAAAAACTTTTTACAGGTGAACATTTTGAGTGTGTTCTTATCCTTCGCTCTGAAGATCTCACAGAACTCCTCCCTTAAATCAGGACCACACACAAGAACAAACAAGAGAAACATTTTAAAACGGCCAAATCTTCTACTGAAAGGAAGAGGCATGCGTGTTCCTATTAAGCTTCAGTCCCAGAATACAGAATGCAACAGTCGTTTAGACGTCGTGAAGGAATACTCACGATTTGACAATTTGTCCAAGGTCATATTTATCAGTCACCTCTGAGGGATTGTTGTAATCCTTCTTCTCCCCGAGTGTCAAACAGCCAAATGGCATGACAGCTCCTGCCCTTCACAGGGAATTCACACCAGCACCACCTGTTAACAAGACCGAGCACATTGTTGCTACAATACACATGAAAGCAATTGTACATGAGAAGGCACGTTGTTTCGCGTGGCTGTGCTGCGGTCATAGGTACGAGTTCCATCTCACTACTAAACATCTGAATAAGAGCACCGTGACAAACGCTGTTGCTAAAGTTTATGATCTATCCCTTCTCCTAGTCACTGTATGTACACGTCTGTAGGTACACGTCTGTAGGTACACGTCTGTAGGTACACATCTGTAGGTACACGTCTACGTCAATTACATCACACCCCTGCACATCAACGCAGTACTTACCCTGTGTATATAGTTATCGTTATTCATTGTGTATTTATTCCTTGTGTTATTATTTTTTTGTTACTTCTACATTTTCCTCTCTGCGTTGTTGCGAAGGGCCCATAAGGAAGCATGTCACTGTTAGCGCTAAATGGCACAATTGTAATTGGCTCCTGCTGGATGTTAAATCCCTCACCTACCTACTGTAGCAGTCCACTTTGCTGAACATAAGTGTAACAATACTCTATCTGAGTGAGGTTACATAAGACCAGGCCTGGCATTGTGTTAGAGGTATCCAGTCTAGAGGTAGCCTGTCATTGCTAACAATTAAGGTGCAGACCAAAACATGTATTCTTTCAATCAAATGCACACATTAGCCAGCATGCACTTATCATTTTCAAAATGGGTTTATGGAATATGCCGGTCATTGAGATCATAACGCACTTTGAACTCAACATGATAATGACTTCGATTAAAATCTTTAGAGAACATTGTATGCCATGGGACCTTGAAAATAACCGGATTCATTCATATTCATCCATCACATAACTCTACTATACAAAGACTGAAGTCTCCAGTAGCCTGGAAGGCGTGTTTCTTTTTTACTCAACAGTGAGCCAGCCCTGTACTTGCATTGCAGATGTCACTTTATAGAACTGAATAGGTTTCCATGAATCTGGTCCAAAGCAGCAACACATACTCAGTATTCAGCCTTGGGACGATTAATACCACCAGGAGCTGCAGTAACTATTGTTCTCTCTGAACAAAGCACACAGTTCCCTGAATACATGCAATACGAATATGATCCTCTCTGGATGGGTTTCTGGCTGCTGAACAATCCTGTTGATTTGGCAGCAGAGGAAGCAGAGTGAAATACAGTGGGAGGAGGAAGGAGGCGAGTGAATTTGACCGAGGTGCCATCTCAGTGGAGCCATCAATCATGTCCCTATTATGAGAAGAAAAATGGATTCCTCATCTCTGGTGGAAAATCAATGCGAGGTTTCACTCTGTGGTAGAGGAAAATAAACAGGTCCTTATGGAAGGATCATGAATGTATGAGGAAACAACAAAAATAAATGATACAGGGAATAAGGCGTTTAGCCTTTGTAAATGAGCCATTACCATTCCTGCATTAATAGCTGGTGTAGATGCACATGATTTCAAAACAGTTCTAATCTTTTAGTAGTATTAGGAGTAACAAATAGCTATAAATCTACATAAAGGTTCACTTATTTTCTTTTGACAACACCAATCATTCATGACGTATGAGGCATCTGCTATGCTCGTTGCAAGCCTTCCTAATGGCTAGTAGAAGGTAAAGGTTACAGCAGGACTAACTTCATGTAGTAGGTGTTAAAGAAACACCTGAAACGAAATGCCGCATATGACGGAGAAGCTGTTGCGGTCTATAGAAACAACTTCAGATCGCAAGCTACTGTAGCAAATGTGCCATAGCTAGCTGCTAGCCTGCATTATTTAGCAATAAAGGATTCTCTGACCAAACTTGACATAAAAAAAATGGTATGTGGTGACTGTCGACTTTGTGGTAAAACACTATCCCGTGAATATTGCAAGTTTTAGTGATTGCTTCCTCAAATATTTGATCAGAAAGCTATATGTTTTCTAGTCGTACGCTCACCCGATATTTTTCACCGACAGGGTTCATTATCGCGACCAAAACAGTCGCATTTGACTTCGCAGTGAGACACATTCTTAACTGGTCGCAAGAGTGACAGCAATTTTTTTTGGACCTTGTCACGTTAGTTTTGGTTCAAAATGAGCTTTTTCTTGTCATCCTGATTTATTCAAACAATAATGTGCAATTGACCAAAGATAAACCAACTTTCTGAATAGGCAACAATGACACCGGAATACAGGGAAGGTTTTGGAAAACCTCTTGGCCAGTCGATCATAACGGTCAGTGGCCTGCTTGGTCCAGTGAATTTCTTTTGTAATAATGCAATTTTTTTTATCTAGGGAAAAGTATTCATTATTGTATATTTTGTTGTGTTACAGCCTGAATTCCAAATTCATTAAATATTTTTGTTTTTCACACCCATCTACTCACAATATTCCATAATTACAAAGTGAAAGCATGTTTTTAGAAAATGTTGCAAATGTATTTAATCATTGCTAGACAACCATTTCCAGTCTTGCCATATATACAGTAGTGAACAAAAACATATGAAAATGTAAAGTGTTGGTCGCATGTTTCATAAGCTAAAATAACTTTTATTAACAAATGTGTTTACATCTCTGTTTGTGAGCATTTCTACATATCCAAGATAATCCATCCACCTGACAGGTGTGGCATATCAAGAAGCTGATTAAACTGTCATGTATTGTCATGTTGTGTCTTGTTCCTGTTCTTTCTCTTCACCCTGTCTCCCTCTGCTGGTCGTATTGGGTTGCCTTCTCTTCCCCTCCTTCCCCCAGCTGTTCCTTGTCTTCTCTAACTACCTCGTTCACCCTTTTCCCACCTGTTCCCTTTTTCCCTCTGATTGGGTCTCTATTCCTCTCTCTGTTCCTGCTTCTGTCTTTGTCAGATTCTCGTTTGAGTTTCTCATGCCAGAACCAAACTATCGTCTTGTTTGCTTCAACCTTGTCCTGTCCTGTCGGAATCTGCCTGTTCATCTGAGGCTACGTGTGATCAGGTACCTCTGTCCTCTACAACCCAGCTAATCCCCTCTGCTGCTAGAAGAGGACTCTAACCCAGCTATTCTCCTCTGCTGCTAGAAGGGGAACTCTTCTGTGATATTCAGAAGGACTTTATGTTTCATTTGTCGCCCTCTCTGCGGGTTGTTTATTTTGCCATCATATCCATTTGAAGAGGATCTATGTCTTACCTGTGTTTCGACATTAAAGAACTCTGTTTTTGTTAAACCGCTTTTGGGTCCTCAATCACGTGCATGACATAAACAAGATGATCGTTATACAGGTTTATTTACTCTCCCCCTTGTGCTGGGGAAAGTAAATGCCACAGATGTCTCAAGTTTTGACAGAGTGTGCAATTGGCATGGTGAATGCAGGAATGTCCACCAGAGCTGTTGCCATAGAATTGAATGTTAATTCCTCTCCCATAAGCCACCTCTAATATTGTTTTAGACTATTTGGCAGTACATCCAGCCAGCCTAACAACCGCAGACCATGTGTAACCATGACAGCCCAGGACCTCCGCATCAGGCTTCTTCACCTGAGGGATCATCTGAGACCAGCCACCCGGACAGGTGATGAAACTGTGGATTTGTACAATTGAATTTCTGCACAAACTTTCAGAAACCGTCTCAGGGAAGCTCATCTGCGTGCTCGTCCTCACCAGGGACTTGACCTGACTGCAGTTTGGAGTCGTAATCAACTTCAGTGGGCAAATACTCCCCTTTGATGCCCACTGGCACGCTGGAGAAGTGTGCTCTTTATGGATGATTCCCAGTTTGAACTGTACCGGGCAGGTGGCAGACAGCGTGTATGGCATCATGTGGGCGAGAGGTTTGCTGATGTCAACATTTTGAACAGAGTGACCCATGGTGGTGGCGGTGTTATGCTATGGGAAGGCATAAGCTACAGACAACGAACACAATTGCTTTTTTATCAAGGGCAATTTGAATGCACAGAGATACCATGACGAGATCCCGAGGCCCATTGTCGCGCCATTCATCCACCACCATCACCTCATGTTTTAGCATGTTAATGCACGGCCCCATGTCACAAGGATCTGTATACAATTCCTGGAAGCTGAAAATCTCCCAGTTCTTCCATGGCCTGCATACTCACCAGACATGTCACCCATTGAGCATGTTTGGGATGCTCGGGATTGACGTGTACAACAGCGTCTTTTAGTTCCCGCCAATATCCAGCAACATCACACAGCCATTGAAAAGGAGTGGAACAGCATTCTGCTGGCCATAATAAACATCCTGATCAACCTTATGCAAAGGAGATGTGTCGCACTGCATGAGGCAAATGGTATTCACACCAGACACTGACTGGTTTTCTGATCCACACGACTACCTTTTTTTTTAAAGTATCTGTGACTAACAGATACATATCTGTATTCCCAGTCATTTGAAAACCATGGATTAGGGCTTAATTTATTTATTTAAATTGACTGATTTCCTTATATGAACTGTAACTCACAAAAATATATGAAATTTTTGCATGTTTTGATGTGTTTAGATTTTTTTTCAGTGTAAACTAAGCCAATAATTTAATTATTGCACCTGTTACTGGAATGGTTGTTCCAGTTTAACAGGCTTAGGTAGTTTCATCCACGGTGCTTAACCCTGGCAGACATTACGAGTGCAAGTTGCGGATTAATACACATTTCAACTGTTGGATAGCCTAATGCTGGCTAGATTCCAATAGGAATTACACATACTTTTACAAGCCAGTATAATGTGATTTACAGTTAGGGTTGTAACATTCTGGTACATTTCTCAGGTTTTCCAGAAATCCTGGTTGGAAGATCTTTATACAATCTTTGGGGGATGTTTGTGGAATTTTGCAACCCTACTTGCAGGCCTGTTGTGACCTGTAAACTGAGTTTCAGGCCACAGTATAAGGCCTTATGATATATGTAATGGTTGATTTCTAACTTTTTATATTTGCCCTGGAACTCACCATGTCGCTGTCACTAAGAAATACAATTCAATCGAAAAGGCAAGCCGCACTGATTTGAGGCGTGGCTTAGTGGGGGTGTTACATTTAAGTATACCTTACAAAAAAAGCTGCATTTGTATTACTCATATGAAGGTAGTACTGCTTACTTCGGCTCTTTAAGTTTCTTATCTTTTTTTTTTTTTAGGTAATCAGTTTCCTGTTTGAGTACTCAGGAACATTATCACTCTTCTTGGTAAGCAACGCCATTGTAGATTTGGCATTAGGTTTTAGGTTATTGTCATGCTGAAAGGTGAATTAACTAAAAACAGGTTTTCCTCTAGGATTTTGCCTGTGCTTAATGGTGGCTGCATAACATGATGCAGCCACCATTATGCTTGAAAATATGGAGAGTGGTACTCAGTAATGTGTAGTATTGGATTTTCCCCAAACATAATACTTTGTATTCAGGGCAAAAGGTTAATTGCTTTGCCACATTATTTGTAGTATTACCTGCCTTTTTGCAAACAGGAGGCATGTTTTGGAATATTTGTATTCTGTACAAGCTTCCTTCTTTTCACTCTGTCAGTTAGGTTAATATTGTGGAGTAACTACAATGTTGTTGATCCATCCTCAGTTTTCTCCTATCACAGCCATTAAACTCTGTAACTGTTTTAAAGTCACCATTAAAGTCATCATGGTGAAACCTCTAAGTGGTTCCCTTCCTCTCCGGCAACTGAGTTAGGAGGGACGCCTTTATCTTTGTAGTGACTGGGTGTTTTTATACACCATCCAAAGTGTAATTAATAACTTCACCATGTTGAAAGAGATATTCAATGTCTGCTTTTTTTTTACCATCTATAAGTGCCATTCTTTGCGAGGCATTGGAAAACCTCACTGGTCTTTGTGGTTGAATCTGTGTTTGAAACTCACTGCTTGACTGAGGGACCTTACAGATAATTGTGTGTGGGGTACAGAAATGAGGTCGTCATTAAAAAATAATGTTACATTTTACTATTGCACACAGAGTGAGTCCATGCAACTTATAATTTTACTTGTTCAGCACATTTTCACTCCTGAACTTATTTAGGCTTGCCATAATAAAGGGGTTGAATACTTACTGACTCAGGACATTTCAGCTTTTTATTTTTCATTAATTTGTAAAACATTGTGGTATCCCAGGAGGTCTACCCGGGGGATGGTAATAGAGGGGAGGTACATGAGGCGACGTTGGCGCCCTCTACTGGAAATACGGGAGCTGGGCACCCCGAAGCCTACAACCAGGGGGGCCCAACCACGAGAGTTCCAACCAGGTGAGAAGGTCTTGGTGCTGATCCCTACAACAGAGAGTAAATTCCTGGCTACGAGGCATGGGCCGTCAACTATAAGTTCCGCCAACCGGGGCGGAGAAGACCCCTCCAGCTTTACCATGTGAACTTTACTCCAGTGGCACACACGTGAGGCACTGTGCGTAACGTGGACCCGGCCACAGCAGGGCCCGCCCTCGGTCTAAGTTGCAATGGGGGAAGACCTCAACCCAATCCAAGACAAGAGCTCAGAGAGTTGGTCCTGTGGAATACGGCCGTGTTCTCCGAGGTGTCGGGGTGCACGGATCTCGTGGAACATCATATCCACACATGTCCTGGAGAAAAAGTGCGCAAATGGCCATACCATGAGCCCGGAGGGTGGTGGTCCAGTGGGAAGTGACGATAATGCTAGAAATGGGGGTACTGGAGGAGTCACACAGTGAGGGGTCTAACCCCATAGTTCTGGACAAGGTCAGTAAGTTTGATGCTTACCCCATGCCCCGGGTGGACGATCTGATCGACGATCTTACCGCTTGGGGATGGCGAGATACGTCAGCACCTTGGACCTGACAAAGGGGTACTGGCAGGTGCCACTACTAGCTGCCTCCCGGGAGAAGACTGCCTTCTCCCCCCCGGGGGGGCTATACCACTACAGGGTTCTGCCTCCACGGGGCACCATCAACCTTTCAGTGACTCATGGACCACGTCCTGCGGCCGCACAATGAGTACGTGACAGTTGGGAGTCACATCTTTGTAGGTTACAGGCCGTGGTTGATGCTCAAAAGGGATGCAGGTCTGACCGCGAACCCCCACAAGTGCAAGCCGGGCTACGCCGAGGTGGAGTACCTGGGATATCAGATTGGGAGAGGAAATGTGAAACCCCAAGAAAAATAATCACTGCCATTAGGGGATGGCCGGTCCCCCGAACCAAGAGGCAGGTGAAGTCATTCCTGGGGTTAGCAGGGTACTACATTAGATTTGTACCCAACTTTGCTGCAATAGCTTCTCCCCTCACAGACTTAACGAAGGCACGATTACCCCGACGGTGCGATGGACGGAGGACACGGAGGCGGCGTTCCAGGCCCTGAAGGATACGCTATGTTCGCACCCGGTACTCGTCACTCCGGACTTCTCAAAAAACCTCCTAGGCCAGAGAGACACGTCTGACACAGGGGTAGGGGCCGTTTTGTCCCAAGAGCAGGAAGGCGAGGAGCACCCAATCATCTATGTCAGCAGGAAGCTCCTCCTGAGGGAGAAGAAATACTCGATTGTCGAGAAGGAGTGCCTCAGCGTGAAGTGCGCACTGGACACACTCAAGTATTACCTTCTCGGGAGGAAGTTCACCCTGATCACTGACCATGCCTCCCTTGTGTGGATGGCAAGAGGTAAGGACGCGAATGACCGTGTCACCCACTGGTTCCTGTCCTTACAGCGCTACTCTGTCATCCACAGGTCGGAGGTGCAGTCCCGCACGGCAATGCAGTTGTCCTCTCCAGGAGGGATGCAAACCTAGACCTGAGCATGCCTCCCTCCCAGTCAGGGCTAAGGAGGGGGGCGGGGTCTACCCTATGGGGGGGTCCTACCCTTTTTTTTTTCCCCCACCTAAAATGACATACCCAAATCTAACTGCCCGTAGCTCAGGACCTGAACCAAGGATATGGATATTGAAAGGAAACACTCAAGTTTGTGGAAATGTGAAATAAATGTTGGAGAATATAACACATTAGATCTGGTAAAAGATAATACAAAGAAAAAAACATGCGTTTTTCTTTTTTTATTGTGCCATCATCTTTGAAATGCAAGAGAAAGGCCACAATGAATTGTTCCAGCCCAGGCACAATTTGGACTTTGGCCACTAGATGGCATCAGTGTATGTACAAAGTCGTGGACTGATCCAATGAACCATGTATATCTGTATATCAAGACTGCCTAAATGTGCCTAATTGCTTTATTAATACATTTTCAAGTTCATAATTGTGCACTCTCCTCAAACAATAGCATGTTACACTGTAATAGCTACTGTAATTTGGACTGTGCAGCTAGATTAAGAAGAATTTAAGCTTTCTACCCATATCAGATATGTTTATGTCCTGGGATTTTTTTTGTTACTTACAACCTCATGCTAATCACATTAGCTCAACCGTGCCGCATAGGGGGGACACAGATCCCGTAGAGTTTAAAAATCTGACATATCCTTGAATAGTCAGTGAAGTTATGGTAGCTGATTTAGTTAAGTTATAATTATTCCATTATTTTATTTCTGATTTAAGAGATCTTTTTTATTTTTATTTTACCGTTATTTAACTCTTATTTTCAATGACGGCCTAGGAACAGTGGGTTAACTGCCTGTTCAGGGGCAGAACAACAGATTTGTACCTTGTCAGCTCGGGGGTTTGAACTTGCAACCTTCCGGTTACTAGTCCAATGCTCTAACCACTAGGCTACGCTGCCTCCCCCTCTCAATTGAAGGGTGTTGCGTTATTGTGCTTGTTGTCGTAAAACCATGTGCGGTTATTATGAACAAGACAGCATCCAATATTGGCTTCAACTTGGTTTTCCATACAAAGTGTTCCATTACAAAGGGAACCCGGTTTTTGGTTGCTTTCTCCTTTTAAAATATGATAAAGTAACCCCTCAACAACATCTAGTTTTAGCAACTTGCTAGCTAGCTACCACATGAACAGGTGCAGTTTTATAGGGTGAGCTGTAGTAGTTCAGCACAGCTGGATCAAATTAGGTTTAAGTGCCTTGCTGAAGGGCACATCAACAGACTTTTCACCATGTCGACTCAAGAATTTTAACCAACAACCTTTCGGTTAGTGGCCCAACGCTCCAACCGCTAGGCTAACTGCCACCCACTAGTGTGTTTGTGTCGGGAGCATGCTGTCTATTTAGTCAAGCAATGCCCACATTATTCTGACATATTTTTTTTAATAAAAAATAATGTCAGTGTCAATGCAGGCCTATTAAATAATGAATTATTCTCCAAATGGTAATTAATAGGCCACATTTTTTGCAATCCAGTGGCCATTTGTTTTGAAAGCCCTACACCACTGAATTAAAGGGAAACTTCTTTGCTGTTACAGTAAAGCCTGCTTTTCCACTGACTAGACCATGTAAAGAACACACTCCATCTCCCAGAATAGCTCTTGGGCCAGGAGAGCAGACTGAAGTATAATTTCAGAGCCAGAATGATTGCATCCAGATTTTTTCTTCTTCTTCTAATAAACACACAAAAGCCGTTAGCTACTCAGTCTACACTCTGGCAGAGGAGGGTGTTATTTTCGTCTTCTTCATGGCAAAAACTTTCAAAGCGTTGATTAAATTCCCTTTTCCTAGTGTTTCAACAGTGCTGTTTACAGCAGCAGCAGCAGTCCTTGCTGTATTGGTTCGGTGCGGAGTGGGCAATATCTCCAACCGACACGTAGACTGCTAGTAATGAGCCAGGAGAGGGAAATAATGAACCCTGTGCAGCGAGAGAGGAGAAGAAGAGTGAATAGTTCTGTTTCAGGTTGTGAATCAATCATCGGCACGGGAAGGAGAGAGTCTCTGGGATGAAGACTCAGAGGAGAGGAGAGGAGAAGAGGCGGTTGAGTGTAGTGCGGGCCACAGTGGGACTCACTACTATATAACTCCAGGATCAGGGCTCCAGAGATACGCATTGCCTCACTCGCTGGCTGAATAGCACAGTGGCCCTGATATAATCAGCCTCCCCTCAAGCAACTATATTACTGCAACTGATAAACATACATCAAATCATATCAAATGGTATTCGTCACATGCTTCGTTAACAGTGAAGTGCTTACTCACGGGCCCTTCCCAAAAATGCAGAGAAATTAAATAGAGAAATAATACAGAAGTAATAACACATAAAACATCTAAGTAATAATAAATACACAATAAGTAACAATAACTTGGCTATATACACGGGGTACCAGTACCAAGTTGATGTGCAAGGGTACAAGCTAATTGAGGTAGATACATACAGTACCAGTCAAAAGTTTGGACACCTTCAAGGGTTTTTCTTTATTTTTACTATTTTCTACATCATAGAATAATAGTGAAGACATCAAAACTCTGAAATAACACATATGAAATCATGTAGTAACCAAAAAAGTGTTAAACAAATCATACTATATTTTATATTTTAGAGTCTTCAAAGTAGCCACCCTTTGCCTTGATGACAGCTTTGCACATGCTTGGCATTCTCTCAACCAGCATCACCTGGAATGCTTTCCCAAAAGTCTTGAAAGAGTTCCAACATATGCTGAGAACTTGTTGGGTTTTTACAAGGACTGATTTGACGTCATTTCCGGTCAAAACTTGTAGACTTGTTTATGTGCTGCTGTGCGGTTTGTTGCTAACCTTACTTTGCTACCTGCCAACTTTACAGTTTTTACTTTTTAATTACCGTTTTATATTTACATTTTTGACCTCTTTCGACTTTTTTCATTCATCTGGATGTGGTTCATCAGGACCTCCACCATTCGGAGCTATACATTAACATTTTGCCATCTAATTGCAGTCGCTGTACTCATAATATACAGGAGAACGATCGCCTTATGGCGAGGATAGCTGTGCTGCAAGCCCAGCTTCAGAGCAATCGTTAGGCAAGTGAAGGAACGGATGAAATAGTGTCTGTGCCACCAATAAGTACAGATAGTAATATAAATCGCCTCACACAGACCCCGCAGCCGGACAATTTTCTCATGGCTTCTGGAGGGAAATGCTGTAGGATTGCTCAACCGATGTCGCTCATTCAGCCGACAGAAACTATCAACCGGTTCTCCCCATTAAGCAACGTGTCGGAGTCAGAGGCCGTGCTTTCTCTGGTCTCTCCTCCTCCCGTTACGGGGTCTGAGACGCCGAAGCCTCCCACCATTAGCTCTGACAAATTGAAAGCCCTAGTCATTGGCGACTCCATTACCCGCAGAATTAGACTAAAAACGAATCATCCAGCAATCATACAATGTTTACCAGTGGCAGGGCTACCGACATTAAGGCTAATCTGAAGATGGTGCTGGCTAACGCTAAAACTGGTGTAGAGAGTATAGGGATATTGTTATCCACGTCGGCAGTGATGAGTGATGAGCTCTACAGCAGTCTCACAACTCAATCGCTGGTTGTCTGCCCCTTGTAGATAATTGGCCCTCTTTCTGGGACTCACCCACAAACAGGACCAAGCCTGACCTACTGAGGAGTGACGGACTCCATCCTAGCTGGAGGGGTGCTCTCATTTTATCTACGCACATAGACAGGGCTCTAACTCCCCTAGCTCCACAATGAGATAGGGTGCAGGCCAGGCAGCAGGGTGTAGGCCAGGCAGCAGGCTGTTAGCCAGCCTGCCAGCTTAGTGGAGTCTGCCACTAGCACAGTCAGTGTAGTCAGCTCAGCTATCCCCATTGAGACCATGTCTGTGCCTCGATCTAGGTTGGGCAAAACTAAACATGGTCGTGTCCGCCTTAGCAATCTCACTGTAATAAAGACCTCCTCCATTCCTGTCATTATTGAAAGAGATTGTGATATCTCACATCTCAAAATAGGGCTACTTAATGTTAGATCCCTCACTTCCAAGGCAGTTATAGTCAATTAACTAATCACTGATCATAATCTTGATGTAATTGGCCTGACTGAACCATGGCTTAAGCCTGATGAATTTACTGTGTTAAATGAGGCCTCACCTCCTGGTTACACTAGTGACCATATCCCCTGCTAATCCCGCAAAGGCGGAGGTGTTGCTAACATTTATGATAGCAAATTTCAATTGACAAAAAAAATACATTTACGTCTTTTGAGCTTCTAGTCATGAAATCTATGCAGCCTACTCAATCACTTTTTATAGCTACTGTTTACACGCCTCCTGGGCCATTTACAGCGTTCCTCACTGAGTTCCCTAAATTCCTATCGGACCTTGCAGTCATGGCAGATAATATTCACATTTTTGGTGACTTTAATATTCACATGGAAAAGTCCGCAGACCCACTCCAAAAGGCTTTCGGAGCCATCATCGACTCAGTGGGTTTTGTCCAACATGTCTCCGGACTTACTCACTGCCACAGTCATACTCTGGACCTAGTCCTGTGGAATAAATGTTGTGGATCTTAATAGTTTTCCTCATAATCCTGGACTATCGGACCACCATTTTATTACGTTTGCAATTGCAACAAATAATCTGCTCAGACCCCAACCAAGGATCCTCAAAAGCCGTGCTACAAATTCTCGGACAACCCAAAGATTCCTAGATGCCCTTCCAGACTCCCTCCACCCACCCAAGGACATCAGAGAACAACAATCTGTTAACCACCTAATTGAGGAACTTAATTTAACCTTGTGTAATAACCTATATGCAGTCACACCCCTAAAAACAAAAAACATTTGTCATAAGAAACTAGCTCCCTGGTATACAGAAAATACCCGAGCTCTGAAAATTGGGACGGAAATGGCGCTACACCAAACTGGAAGTCTTCAGACTAGCTTAGAAAGACAGTACTGTGCAGTATCGAAGAGCCCTCACAGCTGCTCGATCATCCTATTTTTCCAACTTAATTGAGAAAAATAAGAACAATCCCAAAATTATTTTTCATACTGTTGCAAAGCTAACTAAAAGCAGCATTCCCCAAGAGAGGATGGCTTTCACTTGATCAGTGATAAATTCATGAACTTCTTTGACGAAAAGATCATGATCATTATAAAGCAAATTACAGACTCCTCTTTAAATCTGCGTATTCCTCCAAAGCTCAGTTCTCCTGAGTCTGCACAACTCTGCCAGGACCCAGGATCAAGGGAGAGACTCAAGTTTTTTAATATTATATTTCTTGACACATTGATGAAAATATTAATGGCCTCTAAACCTTCAAACTGCATACTGGACCCTATTCCAACTAAACTACTGAAAGAGCTGCTTCCTATGCTCGGCCCTCCTATGTTGAACATTATAAACGGCTCTCCATCCACCGGATGTATACCAAACTTACTAAAAGTGGCAGTAATCAAGTCTCTTGAAAAAGCCAAACCTTGACCCAGAAAATATTTTTAAAACTATCGGCCTATATCGAATCTCCCATTCCTCTCAAACATTTTTGAAAAAGCAGCAACTCACTGTCTTCCTGAATTCAAACAATGTATACGAAACGCTTCAGTCTGGTTTTATACCCCATCATAGCATTGAGACTGCACTTGTAAAGGTGGTAAATTACCTTTTAATGCCATCAGACTGAGGCTCTGCATCTGTCCTCGTGCTTCTAGACCTTAGTACTGCTTTTGATACCATCGATCACCGCATTCTTTTGGAGAGATTGGAAACCCAAATTGGTCTACACGGACAAGTTCTGGCCTGGTTTAGATCTTATCTGTCGGAAAGATATCAGTTTGTCTCTGTGGATGGTTTGTCCTCTGACAAATCAACTGTAAATTTCGGTGTTCCTCAAGGTTCCGTTTTAGGACCACTATTGTTTTCACTATATATTTGACCTCTTAGTGATGTCATTTGGAAACATAATGTTAACTTTCACTGCTATGTGGACGACACACAGCTGTACATTTCGATGAAACATGATGAAGCCCCAAAATTGCCCTCCCTGGAAGCCTGTGTTTCAGACATAAGGAAGTGGATGGAGGCAAATGTTCTACTTTTAATTCTCGGACAAAACAGCTAGTTCTACGTCCCAAGAAACATCTTCTGTTGAATCTGACAATTAATGTTGATGGTTGTACAGTCATCTCAAATAAATCTGTGAAGGACCTCTGCGTTACTCTGGCCCTGATTTCTCTTTCGACGAACATATCAAGACGGTTTCAAGGTCAGCTTTTTTCCATCTGTGTAACATTGCAAAAATCTGAAACTTTCTGTCCAAAAATGATGCAGAAAAATGTATCCATGCTTTTGTCACATCTAGGTTAGACTACTGCAATGCTCTACTTTCAGGCTACCCAGATAAATCACTAAATTAACTTCAGTTAGTGCTAAACACGGTTGCTAGAATCTTGACTAGAACCAAAAAATGTGATCATATTACTCCAGTGCTAGCCTCTCTACACTGGCTTCCTGTTAAGGCTAGGGCTGATTATAAGATTTTACTGCTAACCTACAAAGCAGTACATGTGCTTGCTCCTGCATATCTTTCCGATTTGGTCCTGCCATACATACCTGCATGTACGCGGCGGTCACAAGACGCAGGTCTCCTTACTGTCCCTAGAATTTCTAAGCAAACAGCTAGAGGCAGGGCTTTCTCCTATAGAATTACATTTTTATGGAATGGTCTGCCTATCCATGTGAGAGATGCAGACTTGGTCTCGACCTTTAAGTCTTTATTTAAGACTAATCTCTTCAGTAGGTCCTATGATTGAGTGTAGTCTGGCCCAGGAGTGTGAAGTTGAACAGAAAGGCACTGGAGCAGCGACCCGCAGTGCGTGTCTGCCTGGCCGGTTCCCCTCTTTCCACTGGGATTCTCTGCCTCAAACCCTATAACAGGGGTTGAGTCACTGGCTTACTGGTGCTCTGGGTTTCTGTACAGCACTTTGTGACATCAGCTGATGTAAGAAGGGCTTTATGAATACATTGTATTGATTGATTGATTGATGGCTGCTTTTTCTTCACTCTGCGGTCCAACTCATCCCAAACCATCTCAATTGGGTTGAGGTTGGGTGATTGTAATGGCCAGGTCATCTGATGCAGCACTCCATCACTCTCCTTCTTGGCAAAATAGCCCTTACACATCCTGGAGGCGTGTTGGGTCATTGTCCTGTTGAAAAACAAATAATAGTCCCACTAAGTGGAAACCAGATGGTTTTTGCGACTGCACTTTATGGATTGACTGAACTTCATGTCTTTCTCTTTGCTTATTTGAGCTGTTCTTGCCATATGGACTTGGTCTTTTACCAAATAGGGCTAGCTTATGTATACCACCCCTACCTTGTCACAACACAACTGATTGGCTAAAACAAATTAAGAAGGAACGAAATTCCACAAATGAACTTTTAACAAGGCACACCTGTTAATTGAAATGCAGTCCATGAAGCTGGTTGAGAGAATGCTAAGAGTGTGCAAAGCTGTCATCAAGGCAAAGGCTGGCTACTTTGAAGAATATCTAATAGTATCAATATCAAAGTCAAGAAAGGTCATGCAAAAAGGGTCAAAGCAGATAGTCCGGGTAGGTTTTTGGTTAACTATTTAACGAACTATTTAGCAGTCTTATGGCTTGGGGGTAGAAGCTGTTCAGGGTTTTGTTGGTTCCAGACTTGATGCATCGTTACCGCTTGTCATACCGTAGCAGAAAAAACAGTCTATTAGACTTGGGTGGTTGGAGTCTTTGCCAATTTTCATGGCCTTCCTCTGACACAGCCTGGTATAGATGTCCTGGATGGCAGGGAGCTCAGCCCCAATGATGTACTGGGCCGTACTCATTGCACTCTGTAGCGCCTATTTTTTCTTGCTGACGTTGAAGAAGAGATTGTTGGCAGTGTGGTGCCAGATCTCTGACCTCCTCTCTATAGGCGGTCTCATCGTCGGCGGAGATCAAGGCTTGGAGGACTCACGCTGAGCTGTGGTCAATGAACAGCATTCTCAAACAGGTCTTCCTCTTGTCCAGTTCTGAGAGGACAATATGTAGTGCGATACAGATTACGTCACCTGTGGATCTGTTGGGGTGGTATGCGAATTGGTGTGGGTCCAGGGTGTCTGGGATGATGGTGTTGATGTGAACCCTAACCTGCATTTCAAAGCATTTTGTGCTACAGGGCAATAGTTATTTAGATAGGTTACCTGGCGTTCTTGTCATAGGGACTATGGTGGTCTGCTTGAAACATGAAGGTATTACAGACTGGATCAGGGAGAGGTTGAAAATTTCAGTCAAGACACTTGGCATCTGGTCAGCAAATGCTCCTAGTACGCGTCCTGGTAATCCTTCTGTGTCCTGGTAGTCCGGGTCTTACTCACATGGACTGTCCGGAACAGCTGGTGCTCTCATGCATGGTTCAGTGTTGCTTGCATAGTGTTGAGAGCATAGAAGGCATTTAGCTCGTCTGGTAGGCTCGCGTCATTGGGCATCTCGCGGCTGGGTTTCCCTTTTAAATCCAGGATAGTTTGTAAATCCTGCCAAATCTGATGAGAATCAGAGCCGGCGTAGTTGGATTCGATCTTAATCTTTAGTACATGGGCCATTTGTTCTGTGTTGTCATATGTTCTGCAACTTTACTAATATAATTCATATTTTGATATACTGTAACTATTTTCCATTCATAAGTATAGTGGTACTTGTCCATTGTGTATGCTAATCCAGACCCACTCCACAAGAGACACAAACCCATTCCACGACAGAAGAATAGACATGCTACATTGGCCTGTCCCTTCATTAAATTTTATCACGCTCCGTCAAGCTAATCAACCTTTAGGGGTTGGGAAGCCTCAGCTAGTCTATACATGAAATATAGGCTGTTGCATATTGCTGTGACATTTGACAGCTTTCCTTACAGTGAATACCGCCTGTTGTATTTTCTCCCCTCAAGATTAGCAGTTTCAATGATGTGTAGTAATATCCATACAGGCATTCGCCCTTACCTTACCCCTCCTTCCTGATAACCTCACACACATCAGTCTAAATGTACCTCACAGTTAGACTTCCGTCACAGTTGCCACAGACTTCTACATAACACTGCTTCTACAGTACCTGGAGTAAATGTATCTACTGTAAAATTTACAACAAGAGAGTTCAGAAGTCAAAAACAAAGGTACAATGACATACAAGGGTTGTCATATCTGTCTTGATTTTAGCTGTAAATTTGACAGCAAGTCAGTTCTGACATGGGGGACACTCTAGCTCTTTAAGGTAGTCAAGACCTTTCTCAGTTTGAGATTAGATCGACAACATCACTCCCCAAATGTTTGTTTTAGACATAATAGCTTTGCACTCTCTGGCAATCCCTTAGTAGCAACACATGCAGGGCTATGTTTGTGACTGTTAAATATCTTAGTCATTCAGCAGACACTCTTATGCAGAGCGACTTACAGTAGTGAGTGCATACTTTTCCCCCCATTGGAATCAAACATACAACCCTGGCATTGCAAGCACATTGCTTTACAAACTAAGCCACACGAGACCTGTAATCTGCTGTCACCTAGCAGCACATTGATCCCAGCATTCATATTCGATATTCTACGTGGCTGTAAGGAGATAATGAAAGAGTGGAGCCAGCACGTTTGCCAGCACATTTTCATAAGCTGCTTGCGTGTGAATACATTCATTTTTGTTTTGACCTTCCATACATGCCCTAAAATAAGCCTCTGCAAATGTGTTTCTGTTTGCTCCGTGGTATGAATGATGAGGGAAGGAGGCCAGTATTGTCAACTGTAGACTACATTGGATGTATTGGCACTGGCATATGGAGAATGCAAATGTAGCCTAGCCTTAAACAGTAGCCTATGTAGTGTGTACCAGTAGCTACGTTTACATCCAATAGGCAACAGATTTTCATATGAATATTCCAGTATTCGCATTTTCCCACCACAGATGTTTTCCCATTATTGCGGATAAAAGGCAGTGTGTGATGACATTGTGCACATAAAAAATAACTTTTGCGGTTAAATTCCCATATATCGAATAAAAAAGTGAAATGGGTTTTCATCGCATTTAACTCTACTGATGGTTTTGTCACTAAAAATGTTTGTGTTATATAGTGAATGTGCCCACTCTGATCTTGACATGTGCGTTCCAGCCTACAACTCGCAGATAGTGTGGGTCTAGTTTACATGATGAGATTATTATGAACAAAAAGAGCAAGATTATTTCGGTTTGTCAAACGGCAGCTAAACATGTCACCAGAATAAGACCCTCAATACTTATTGGAAAGGAGCATCAAGCTCATCACCCTGCACTTTTACCACCCTGTGATGTTCATCATAACTTATTTCATCTGTAGCCTAATAAACTGCGTGCTTTCCCGAGTCGTAGTGGGAGGACCACACAACATATAATCGTGTGACTCCAAGTTTACTTCGATATGAGGGTTATTGTATCAATATTTGCGCATAAAGATGTTTCCACTGTCATTGCACGCATAATTAATTTTTACAGACACAAAGATTCCACCTTTTGATTTGGAAAGTTTACCGACAAAATGAGCTGTATCCATCAGGCCTGTCATGACATTTTTCATCCGACATGTACTTTACTCGTGTAGAAAGGTTGGATTTCATCACCTTCCAGTGTAGGATTATCTATGATATGTGTAGTGTCTAACCGAATGAATATTTCATTAACTGCATTATTAACCCTTTATAGGACACTATACGGGGAACATAAGGGGGAAAGGAGAATGTTCATGTTCACAATCCACTATCTGAGGAGCCATTTTTGAAGACTTCTAGAAATCAAGGGAAGAGACAGTCAGGTGTAAGAGAATATAGCCAAAGACACATGCTCACATATGCACTCTGAACAATATGGAATAATGCAGATGTACATTTGAAACATATGTATTTCGTAGCTAAACATGTTCTGTGCATAAACAGCCAACAGTTTACAGCCTGTATACAGTATGCACACCTCCTTTCTCTTCTGTCGGAAAGCTGCAGAGCTCAGCATCACTCCCTGGTACTGTATGCTAAAACAGAGATGTGTTAGTAGTTTCAAGTCCAAAGTACAGCCTGCCACTCTTCACATGCTGAGACCCCTTCTCAAGCATGGATCCTAGGGAAACGACCACCACAAAGGCTGCCTGCCTGGCTGTCTCTAACCCAGTGGTTCCTAAACTGTGGGGAGCGCCTGCAGGGGGGACGCTGGGGGTGTAACACAATCATACTCTTATAAACACACACACACACACAAACACACACACACACACACACACACACGCCAAATTAGCTTATATAACGGCTTCATAATGACATTCCCCCTTGTTCTACAATCCCATTATCGTTTTGCTATGCAGCTCTTGTTCCAATAGTGAAGTGTTGGCTCAGGGGTCACTTTTAAAAATGGTTTCATGTCTGAATAAGAGGACAGAAACAATAACCCTTGTTCACTTTTTATTCTATTATTTTGTTTTCTAAGCAAAGCATTCATCCAATTCAGTTTCAGCAAACATAACAAGTGCGAGACACAGCATCAATCAGTGGTGATACTGATATAGCTAATAGAAATAGTGCTTAGCATAATGCATAAACATTCATCATTCTTCGCTGTATTGTCTGAGCCTCTGTGCTAATCATGAATATGCAAAAAGCCTCGTCACAACACTGTTACGCACTAACCAGGTTTCCATCCCACCTTTTTTTATGCGAGTAAAGTACATGTTGGATAAAAAATGTCACAGCACATTTTATCGGTAAACTTTCCAAATGAAGACAAAAGAAAATACGCTATACAAAGGTGGGATCTTTTTTTGTGTCTGTAAAATGTATTATGTGAAAAATGGCGGTGGAAACACCTTCATGGTCAAATAATAGAGAAAATAAGGAAGTAGGGTTTGTTGTGTGGTCCTCCCACTACGACATGGGAAAGCATGCAGTTTATTAAGGCTACACATGAATTGAGTTATGATGAACTTCACTGGGTGGCGAAAGTGCACTGTGATGAGTTTGATGCTCCTTTTCAAGAAATATCAAGGGTCTTATTCTGGTGACATGATGGTCGATGCTTGGCTGCCGTTTGACAAATACAGAAGCGACAGGCGCAACATTCTCTCGTCTCAAACCCAGTAGGTTTCTACTGAAGCTGACAGAGGCTGACGACATCGAGGCTTACCTACACGTCTTTGAGAGGACAACGGCTAGGGAGAAATAGCCCCATGAGCAATGGGCCAGCCTACTAACACCCTTCCTATCAGGCACGGCACAGAAGACCTATCAGGATATGATGGTTGACCAGGTGGCTCATTACGAGGTGCTGAAAAAGGAAATCTTGCGCCGTTTGGCCAAGCAGCAGGAGGACAACTACCTACAGAAGGGATTGCTGCAGAAGGTGCAAGCCACAGTCCTCCAGGAGAGGGAGGCCAAGGAGGCACTGAGAGGGGAGGTGTCCCTCCACCAGAGATCTGCAGAGCTCCAGCAGAGCCTAGGTTGCTATGAGGAAGGATTTAGCCAGGCAGTAGGAGGAGAAACAGGAGGGCCTTAGAGAGATGAAGGAGCAGCTTGCCAAGCAGCAGGAGGACAGCTCCCTACAGAAGGTCTTGCAGGAGGCCCAGGCTGCAGCCCTCCAGGAGGAGGCAGTAGACGCTCTGAGAGGGGAGGTGACCCTCAATCAGCAGAAAGCTGCAGAGCTACAGCAGAGCCTGGAGACTGCTCTGAGGGATCAGGAGGAGAAGAGCAGAGAGGAGGCCACTCTGAAAATGGAGACCCTCCAAGCAGCAAAAGACCTGCAGCTCAGCACTCGGACAGAGAAGGCCACCCCCTTACAGGAGCAGCTAGCTAAGAGGGAGCAGGAGATCTCCCTTCAGAAGGAGGCGCTGCAGGAGGCCCAATGGGAGAAAGAGTCAGTGGAGGCGATTCGGGACTGGCCCGCCCCCTCACCAAGAAGCAGATCAGGTGCAGCCCATGGAAATGCCGATGCCCTCTCCAGGAGAGGTGCTCTAGGGAGCTGGACCGCCCCTCCCTCCTGGACAGAGCTGGGTGTGTGTATGGCAGACAGTAGGGAGAGGTGAGGGGATTGGTAATTGAGGGGAAATATCTTGCAGGTCGCTGGCTCCACCCCTGAGCCTTACATGGATTTCCTTCCCCTGGCGAGGCTCAAATAATCAACATAACTTGCAATACACATGCTGTCCATCATTTTTTTTCATAAACTTGCAATACAATACATTTGTATTGTATTTGTACATTTTTTTTCATAAACTTGCAATACACTGTCCATCATTTTTTTTTAAGCATGGGTTTACATGCAATCTCCCTCATCCGTTTCAAATTCTTTTGAGTATACCTTTAAATGCCCTGATGTGTCACTAATTTCGGCTTTGACAACAGCTGATCAATTAGATATGGGGATGCGCAAGGAATAGCAGGATAGAAAGCAATTGCGGCATGACGCATGCGAAAATACAATGTTTTATAGTATTTACATTTTCAAAAAAATCAAGTATGGGTTAAATGTCAGGATGTTATGCTCATTTTGGCTCTTCCTCGAGTAGATTGGAAGGGGTGGGCTGTGAGTGATAGGACCTAGTTCTCTTCAGGTAGCCAAACAATAAAACGTGGCCACTGAATTAGGAAGATGCCTAAAAGCAGAGCTTCTGCGGTGGTATTCAAATGAAGGCTAAATAGTTTTTCTTCTACATCGCAGCAGAAGTCTTTAAAAAAATATGTTTATTTTTTTCTTCTCATTGACAAGTTTTTCTTGTTCTCTTGCCCTTTGTCAGAGCTTTTAAACTAAATACTACACCATCTTTTGATTTCTAATTGTGTCGGCGCCGGGGACTCGAAATGTGGCTGCTTTATTGATGTCATGCTAATCAGGCTATTTGATTTGAACACATGGATTGTTTTACTTTTGTAGGCTAGGATTCCAGGATACCAGGATTGCAGTGCTTTAGTGTATTATGTTGCTGTCCAGCGTTTCTGATTTGTAGCCTTTTGATTTGAACATTTGAACACTTCTGGCTATTTGACTTCATTTATACATGTTACAGAACTTTGGTTTCACTAAATATGTTGAAATGAAACTAAATAATCTGTTTCTTTCTTTAATACTTTTGTAATAGAATAGGTAGATTACACGGTCTACAGTACAGGTAGAATGTGGTAGTCTGGCTATAAACAGCCTATAACTCCATTCCTATTCAATTCAGAGTTTAGAGAAATACATCGAATTGGAAATTAGCTATTATCAGTCTGTTGAATTTGCACTCGGCCCCGCCCCACCTCCTCAGCCATTCAAGAGCTGAGCTGCTACTGCGTTGTGGCCGTCGCATACTGCATACTTTTTACTAAACGGTTTGTGCTAAATAATATGTGACGATGAGTACGCAGTTTAAGTTTGTATGGGTATTTGGACACGGCCAGTCTTTATCTGAGAGTAATGGCTTGGGAGCTATAGAGACTTAAAATCTTTTACTGCAGATATCGTTATATCTGCAATAAGGCATCGTGAACTGTACAATTGGGTGATCTGGCTGTTCATTTAATTATCTCTCGTAATACTGTAAGTACCATACAATAACCAGGTCAATTATTCTCCCCAGTCTCCCAGGTCTTTTTTTAAACCTTTATTTAACTAGGTAAGTCAGTTAACAAATGCTTAGTTTCAATGACAGCCTAGGAACAGCCAGTCAACTGCCTTGTTCAGATTCCCCCCCCTAACATTCAGGGGTGAAAGTAGATTTAATTTCTTACCGGTATGGGACTCCCTATGTGTCACATAGATAAAAACAAGTATAGAGTGTAGATGTAATCATCGCTCGGGGATTCGATCTTGCAACCTTTCGGTTACTGAGCCAACGCTCTAACCACTAGGCTACCTGCAGTCTGACGCAGGCATGGCCTTGATGCCTGATCCCTGGCACGAGTCTGGAGCCCACGAAGGTTAAGGCTAATGAAGCACTAGTGATGGGGAAGATGGTCAGGCTAGGAAACAGATGTTGCCTTTTTCAAACGTAAGACCATCTTCTGTGTATTATCCCCGCCTAGAGGAATTTGATTAATTCAACCTCAATACAGACTAGATATTGTATAAAACACAAACATATATCGTTGCCAGGGGAGAAAGTAAGCTAACTTTACTGCATGTCAGCCGCATCAAAAAAAAAAATGCGAATTGACTTGAAACTGGATGGTATACGTGAGAACAATTACATTTTGCAAAGGTGGAGATTAGTGGCCGATACCGAGATGCGTGCGGACAGCAGTGGACTCATCAATTCATGCTACAAGTATCATTACAATACACTTTTAGGTTTTTTGTAACAGACGTCTCTTTCCGTTCATCAAATTGTGGGTGCACAGTACACTGTTTGGATGCTGGAATTATTTGATGAGCGGACGAACGTGCGCAGGTAGCCTACAGGAGCGCTTTTTTTTTTTAAATGATTGACAATCAGATGAAAACATCACGACTGGTTGTGTTTATGCCACATTAAAAGATAACACGTGTCAGAAGTCATATGACAAATCTTTACTAGGTCTACTAGGCACACAGATTCTATATGTAATTCGATGATTACATCTACACTCTATACTTGTTTTTATCTATGTGACACATAGGGAGTCCCATACCGGTAAGAAATTAAATCTACTTTCACCCCTGAATGTTAGTGATATCGGGATATTCTTTTTGATGATATATATTGCGATCTTATTTTCCCTGTAGTTGGCTGTACCCGCAACAAAACTCCAGTATTTTTCCTTTACATATTTTTCTCCATCTTCTTTTTAAATAAGGAGCAAATTTGTTTCCAGATCTTTTATTTCCATGACTGATCCAAACTCATTTTCTCAAGGCTCTCTCTTGTCCCTCTGCAGCAGACACATGGTGAGTAATATGTTTGGAACATCAAATTGCAATAAAATCTCAGTATTGAATCGCAATACATATAGAATCGTGGGAATCGCAATAAATATCTGAAGTATTGTGATAATATCATATCGTGAGGTCCAGTTCCCAGCCAATACTGATCGTTACCATCAGCACCTAGGACAACAGATTCCACAACAGAACTGCAAGGGAATGGGAAAACTACATGAAATCACTGGTGAGAACAGCTGAGATAGCTGGGCTCTCCTTACCTGTTTGATCTGGCTGTTGACTGAAGAGGAAGGACGTAGGTCCCTTGTGTTCCAGCTTCTGACTTTATTGGTTATGAGTCGGACACATTTGTTCCTATTCTTCTTCTTCACGCTTCACTGCCTAATCTGACCATTCTGTTCTGTTGTTTGTTGCCTTGGATACCAAGTCCTACATAAGCGTCATTGGTACAGTGCTGCGCATTCCCCATCCACACGGTGTTGTACAGGAACAGAGCTAAATTTAGTGGCTGGCTAGGGTCATGCTCACCTCACTGGGTTTTTTTGACGCAAAACAAACGGAAGCTTCGTCTTGCATCAAAAGATCAACATAGAAGATGCTTCATGGAATGATCTTAGTACCTTCAAATAGACTGTGTTTGTAATAAGAACAGTACCCGTTGGCCTACAACCCAGTATACAACCCATTATTTTCATCTGCATGCACATGAAGCATGATGTGACCACTTTCTTCACTCACTTCACACTTTTCTTGTTGACTGTTTTTTTCACATTACTGTAAACACGCCACAACCGCACAATATATACAACAAGGACAACAATTCGTTAGTGTGGTTTAACCTTATCAGACCAGGTTCTATGGAAGGCAAACTGATAGGTTTCTGTAATAATCTGTCACATCTCTCTGTAGTCATTCAATCAATGACTAGTTGAAGATTGACATACAGCATCTAGCAAAATTACATCATGGATCAAGCGGGGGTGAAATATTAATTAATGCTATAATTTAAAGATCTCCTTCAATTTTAGCTTTTTGTAGATGCAGTCATGTACTCGGATCTCTGCCACACTTTCAGTAGGATGTGAGGATTTTCTTTGACAGCGGTGCTCACTCACATTTTCTTCCTTGTAAAAATGGGCTTTACACTTGTGTTCTTTGATTGGCGAATGACCTATTTTCTCAAAATGGTATTTGAGTGCTCTCCGGCCTCTTCACTGTGTGAATGGGACTTCTATAAACTAATCCAATTGCCTTATGCGGATCTCTTGTTTCTCCGAATTGTCCCTCAGGTAAAGCAATGTATTGACATTTGAATGTACTGACATCTCCTCTAAGCAAATATTATTTTCACACACACACACACACACACACACACACAACCCAAAAGATGCTTCCCAGAAGAAGTTGTTATTACAAGCGTTTGGCTACATTACTTAAATAATACATTATGATTTCCATGGCTTTAGTAATTGTCACCCATGGGAATATGGTTCTTACTGACCTTTGCAGTGGTTTCATTATACTCAGTGGGGAGATGTGAATTTCCCTCACAGCCATTCAGCAAATGGATTGCTTCATTTTCTCTGCTTGAGTCTATGCAGCGACATGCTGTATGTAGATGCTGCATTAGTAGACTGACTAAACCATACTTTCCCTCCCTCTCTTGGTTTTCCTCAGAGGACTGTCTATTTGTTAATTAAGCCATATTCCCACGGTGAAAGATGGAAAGTGAGGAGTGGAGGGGCGAAAGAGATTTCTACTTCGTAATTCACATTAGGCTACATCCTTGCTTTTCCCTTCGTTGTGGCTGGCAATGCTACATTCCTGGTCCGCAGCTCAAATTGACCGTAAATATCACAGTGGCCATTAGCCAGTAATCACAAACTATTTACATTGAACAAAAATATAAATACAACATGTAAAGTGTTGGTCCCATGTTTCATAAGCTGAAATAAAAGATCCCAGAAATTTTCCATACGCACAGAAAGCTTATTCTCTCAAATGTTTTAACCAATTTGTTTACATCCCTGTTAGTGAGCATTTCTCCTTAGCCAGGATAATCCATCAACCTGACAGGTGTGGCATATCAAGAAGCTGATTAAACAGCATGATCATTACACAGGTACACCTTGTGCTGGGGACAATACAAAAGGTAACTTTAAAATGTGCAGTCTTGTCACACAACACAATGCCACAGATGTCTCAAGTTTTGAGGGAGCGTATAATTGGAATGCTGACTGCAGGAATGTCCACCAGAGTTGTTGTCAGATAAATGTGTGTTAATTTCTCTACCATAAGCCGCCTCCAATGTTGTTATAGAGAATTCCTTTCAACCAGCCTCACAACCGCAGACCACGTGTAACCATGCCAGCCCAGGACGTCCATATCTGGGTTCTTCACCTGCAGTATCATCTGAGACCAGCCACTCGGACAGTTGATGAAACTGTGGTCTTGTACAGCCAAAGAATTTCTGCACAAACTGTCAGAAACCGTCTCAGGGAAGCTCATCAGCGTGCATGTCGTCCTCACCAGGGTCTTTACCTGACTGCAGTTTGGAGTCGTAACCAACTTCAATGGGCAAATTCTCACCTCACTGGCACACTGGAGAAGTGTGCTCTTCATGGATGAATCCCAGGTTTCAACTCCTGTACCGGGCTGATGGGCGATCGGTTTGCTGATGTCGACGCTGTGTCAACAGAGTGTCCCATGGTGGCGGTGGGGTTATGGTATGGGCAGGCATAAGCTTTGGACAACAAACAGTGCAATCACTGGGGGGGAGGTGACATCAATATGGCCAGCAGTTGTTATCGACACAAGACATTTTGGTAAAAGCGGACCATAGCAGGCAATTGGCACATCCATTTTCAATGTGAACTTTCTACATGTCGACAACAACAAAAAAATCACTGGACAAGTTAAAGGAGACATAGTTAGTATGGTCTGATTTGCTGGGCTATTTCCTTCACCTTTGACCCCATCAAGAGCAGCTTTTCTGCTGAAGTAATTATTCATTTAATCATCTCATGGGAGATGCAACAGAAAAAATACGTAGAAGGAGGCCAGATCTTAACGGGGATATACAAATCAGTTTATTTCTGGTAATACTTTCATAAATAAAAGCAATGGCTTATATGACTGTAAAGACATGTCTGTACATGTTTACCAATTCTTCTGTATTTTGTGATTTCTGTCCCTCTTGAAAATATCTGCATCCCCATGAGGGCTTAACCTGAGGTAACGCATTCCTTAACTCTACCTGATAAGACAGACCTATGTGGCTCCACCTCTCTCAGAACAAAGACTGTTGCCCCTCGTATGTCACAAAGAAAGACGTGCCAACCCACATCCAGTCATTCTATACGGTCAATTTGAATGGGAGCCAACACGAAGGCCGTTTGTCCGGTCGGTGTCCTCTGTTTCAGACAATATTTACACCCTTTGACAGCCATCAATTCAAGTATAGCCAAGTAGAGAGGCAGGTGTCCTTGCAGGACCACCAACAGCATCCTAAATTACTTCTCTCCTTAATCCTAATTTAGGACATTGTGTTATCCCAAGATGATTTACAAACACAGGGCTCCACTCATTTGAGCAGAGAGAGAATGTGTAATGTAAAATGTAGATGTTTTGAGGTTGAAAATATAACTGACATATGTAAAGAGAGTGAACAGCTGATGCGAGAGTCCATCCTTGGAACTTGCGAATCAAAGGCATACACACAACGCATACACTGCTTTCAACTGGGTAATTGCGGAGGTGGGGTTTCGACATCATTAAATAGAGCAGTGGTAATTCACACCTATGTCCTCCATAGGCTGCTACTGGAGATTTTGGTGGTTCGTTAACATTCCGAGATATAGCTTTTACATTGGATTTTTATTAGGAAAAAACAACAGCCTCTCTCCTCTCCTCTCGTGTCTGATACGTGACGCTTTCCAGACTTCAGTTAAAAAAGTAATGTTTCATAATGTCGGTTGGATGCAAAATAAAAACACACCACGACCCCGACACAGGTGTCATGGAAACCAACGCAAAACATGCCACATAAACATGAAACATGAAACGCAATCTGACTGACAGACCAGAGAAAACAGTGTTATGAAGTCTGTAAACCTGGATTTAAAAAAAAGACCATTCCCCTACATGCCAGGTGTTTCTGCACATCGGTCTTTGCATACAGCCGCAGCAATATTAGAAAATCTTTTTTTTTTTTTTTTACCTTTATTTAACTAGGCAAGTCAGTTAAGAACAAATTCTTATTTTCAATGATGGCCTAGGAACAGCCTGTTCAGGGGCAGAACAACAGATTGCAACCTTCCGGTTACTAGTCCAACACTCTAACCACTAGGCTACCCTGCCGCCCCAGGGTAGCCTAAACAGGGTTAGTGATAAGCAATGGTCCAATCCACGCCACAGTCAGCAAACAATCAGCAAACTCAGTGCTAGTTAGAAAGTGTGAGTGTTACTTCAAGAGAGGCTCTGCCAAGGCCATGAGCTGTCACAGCCTGTCAGGTATATCAGGGCCCATTATCAGCCCTAAAGAATGCAGGCCGTGCCCAACTTCACAGAGGGAGCAGGGCATGATCGCTGGGCTAAGACCCAGGCTAACATACATATTTTACTCGTGTAAATCTACCCTGAGACCCATATCACTTACCAGAATAATCATTATTCCTCCTGGGTCTGTGGGTGCTGCCTGATACCCAAAAGTGAGGTATCACTATAACAAACGCAATCTGACTCCTTTTAGACAGTAAAATCACTTGAGAGTGGAACAATGTAATGAGCTGCACCATAAGTTAAGGTGAGAGGGTTGTAGTAGCTGCCATCCTACTCTGACTCGGGGAAGGAAAGCGTGCACAATGGAAATAACATGGTAACATGATAAACAATGTAATTTCCAATTGTCATACATTGTTAAGGGATCATCATATGTATTTTTCAATTGTAAATCTGCAATCAAATCTTACGATATTTTAATGAAATTAAGTACATTTCCCACCAAATCCTGACTAATTTTAAAATTCTATTTTATTATATTGTACAATGATTGGAAACATCTCAGACAATTTTGGACAAAGCCATATGAAAAAAAGTTTGCCATCAGGTGTTTACAGTAAATGGAATTGTTACAATACTTTCTGAAATTCACAATTTTTGTAATGTAAAGACAGTTAACCTTCGAGGGGGGTACAACAGGCACACAGTTTCCGAAACCTGCAACGTGAAGATTGTCCATTAAGAAAGGTATTCACATATAGTCAGTGCTGTAAAGTACTGAAGTAAAAATACTTTCAAGTACTACTTAAGTTGTTTTGGGGGGAAACTGTACTTTACTTTACTATTTATATTTTTGACAACTTTTACTTTTACTTCACTACATTCCTAAAGAAAATAATGTACTTTTTACTGGCTGACTTACATTTTTACTTGAGTCATTTTGTATTAATGTATCTTTACTTTTACTCAAGTATAACAATATGTTACAGTACATTTGCAACCATTGCATTTAGTGATACCCTGTCTTATATATTTTCCAAAACAGAAGGCCCCCAGAAATTGTGTGGGATATCTTAGGTTTACATCTGACGTTTTAATAAGTCCAATTTGCAAATTGCATGCTGCTCACTCACCTGAAATTAGCTCTGTAAAAATTGAGTCCGTTCTTTTTCCAGGTCTTTCTTTCTTTAGCCTATGAGTGCTTTGTCATCGAAAGAACGTGATAAGAGCTTGGTTTTCCTGGGTTGGTTAGCAGTGGAGATGTATTCCCTGTGAGATAAAAGAGATAGATCCTCGCTCATCTGCTCTGTCAAAGCTTCTTAAGGAGAGCAACACAGAGGAGGAAGGATGCGCATCGATAGTAGGCTGCTCTAAATACCATCAACAACATCCAGGCAAGGGAGGTGTGGAGTGTGCGCATATGAGTGTGCAAATATATGGAGCGCATTTGAGTGGGTACGGCTAAAGTGTTTATCATAGTCCAAAATGTGTACCTGTATGCACAGCAGCGTGGTAGAAAATTGGACTGCTGGCTTTCAGACTTTTCACATTTTCTGTCAACACATTCAAATGAATCCAGGACGGGTAGCAGAGCCGCGTTGGTTGGGCATTGTGGGGAGATGTGCGTTTGGGCTGTATGTCTGATGGTGGTCTCAGAGCCGTATAGCTATGTCACAATGGGACCCCTGACGATCACAACTGACTAGATGAAAGTCAAGGAGTGAAGTCGGGGGAGGTGGATCTGCAACAGCCAAAAGTTGGATACTAATGTGGTTTTCCAACAGCAAGGATCAGATCAACTTGGAGGTGTTGCAATTGTTTGTCAACGTTTTTCTTTATAATGTCGAAATATACATGTCCCCAACCCCAATATCGCACACTCGCAAACTGAAATCATATTTGTGCACATTGTATAATCAATTAGTGAGAGAGAGCCTTATTAAATATCACATTTGATTGTATCCACGGTAAGAATCGTGGCAAAGTTGGTTCCTGTTTCAAGTCAAGTCTTTGGTCACGTTCGTTTGGGTCAAACAAAAACACCCAAATGATTGGTTAACAATAGAGCCACCAACAATGCAGGCCATGGCTGCAGGATGAAGTTGGTGAAGAGCACCTGCAGAAACTTGTAGTTGATTGAAGTCAAAACTTCATGACATTTGATCACATGATTTTTGCAAAGTTAACGCAGTCTACATGTTGGCACAAGTCTGACTATTTGTATCCCTATAATGCCACACACCTTGAAAAGCGGTGACACTTGACAAAAGTCATCTGCTCGAAAGCATTCATTTATCAAGGCTAATGGTAGCCTGTGTCATGGAACCCCTGAAGGGACACATAGAAAAGGAAAAAAGCGAATTATTTTGCGTTCCCTCGCAAAAAGTTAGCTAGCTGGTAACCTCGTCCCCAGGCTATTGCACACAGCGCATTTTGATGGAAGTCTCTGGGAACGAGATTAGCTAGCTACCTTACCTTCACAACCAAGAGGTCATTGAAGAACAGCCTTAGGTAAGTGTCCTTTAGTCTTGTAATTTCACATCTGGAAGGTGAATTGAAACAATTAGCTAGCATGATTATATAATTTGTAGCACTGCCAACTACAGTAGCTAGCTTGCTAGCTAGCAAGCTATATGAATGATGTACTGAATTTACTGTCGAGGGGATCACAATAGTTGTTAGCTATGGCTATACTCATATCAAGAACAAGCAAGACCCTATCTGAGAAGCATGACTGATCGAGCATTCTACTCAGTGCATTGTCAATGAGCGGTGAATTCATCAAAAGTTCATCAAATGATAATGATGGCAAAGTTGTTTCCTTCTAAACAACTGCCTACTTTATCAATGCCATAGTATTTAGATTAAGCAGTCTTTAGCCTCCATCTATCACGATTTTTTGGGGCCACTATGGCAAAGTTGGTTCCTGTTCCGACAGAGGAGGGAGGTTTGAGAACCTTCCGTTCATAGCAATGGTATGGCGCGGCGAAGTGATGGAGGTGCAAACTATGAATGGCAACATTTGCTTTGCAGTTGTCTAATTTGCCCAAATCTCTGACTGTGTATTTCTGCCAGTAGAGGTGCGTGGGTAAAATCACTGGATAAGCCCCCCCCCCCCCCCAGCCACACACACACACACACTAGAAAAGCCATATTACCACCGATGTGTTGTGATAATTGCGTTGTTTGCTCCTTAACCTGTTAACTCATATGTCTTGCGACCGTGATATATAGGACTAAAGGCCGAGACAATAAGAAGACACAGAATAAATGCAACCACCCCTTTGTTTTATCACTAAACCAGATAACATGTACAGCATATTGCATGTACAGCAACAGACAATTACATGACCTACAGCATTGTCAAGCAAGTTAACATTTTCGGACCACTTAACAACTATTGATTTAGAACCACAGAGTTCCCGCAAGTCGTAAAGAAAACGGGAGCTGACTCCACTATTCCAGCACCATTTCAACTTCAACATTTCATCATCATCAAATCACCTCTGCTTAGTCTATTACAGTGACAACTAAATGATCCCAAAAACAATTTAGTCCATTCAACATGAGATAAATATAATGTGGCTGTCCATGGTTCTGATTTATGTGTGTGTGTGCGTAAGTGTAGAAAAAAGTAGAAAAACATGTCGACTCACCCTATAAGTAGAGAAATGCAAATGCCATCCTGCTCTTTTTCATGTTGACGAAACAGTCATACAGTACACCCTTTTATTTTTTGTTGTCATAGGCTACCTGGCTAAAATGCTTGCTCGCCAATCTAACTTCCATTCATGGGCAACATTAGCTAGTTAACATTAGTCTTCTACAACTAGCTACATATTGAACTGCCATGCTCTCAAGCCAGGGGCACAACAATGTATGAATTAATGGTTGGATCAAAATCGCCATTATAATCATTGGCCAGTACGGAGAATTAGGTAAAACCCCAAGTCCAAATCCCTATCTCCATCCATGTCTAATTTAGGAAAGGGACAATTTTAGCTAGCTGGTTAGCCAGCCACCGGAGGACAATACCACATCGAGATGCAACAATTCAAGTTTATCTGTCAATGATGTATGCTCTCAATGGGATTTGATAGGAGAGACACCAAATCCAAGCTGGCTTCCGTTGAGTTTTTTTTGGTCCGCCAAGACCATTCACAGTTTAGCTCAATGCTGACTGGCAGATTTTGTATACTTTTTTGTCAAGGGAGGCCAGATGCTCGCTGACTTCTCTTGCCTTCAATGCTATGGGCGGAAAGAATGTCATACTTGTTTGGATCAGAGAGAGAGAGAGATGCTGTTTCACTCGCTCGAATGCTTCCTCCTGTGAGATACATTCAGCCTCTTGCGAATTGAAGGAAAACTATGAAAAACCTAGAGACGAAAGACACATTATTAATTTATTTTTTTTATTCATTTTTGTACATTTTCAGGGGGAAGCCTGGCTTCCCTTGCCATCCAGGAATACACGCCACTGGTGTCTGCCAGCCTGTCTGCCAGCCTGTCTGCCTACCTGTCTGCCAGCCTGTCTGCCAGCCTGTCTGCCAGCCTGTCTGCCAGCCTGTCTGCCAACCTGTCTGCCAGCCTGTCTGTCTAGGAGTTCCAGATGTGGCTGGAGGAGTGGTGGTGGCCACTGCAGGGCAACTTTACTGGAGCACATACATTTTTTTTATTATTAGTTATTTATTTAACCTTTATTTAACCAGGGGAAACCCATTGAGACCAGGGTGTCATTTACAAGGGTGCCCTGGGAACAAGAAATCAACATGAAAAGCCGCAATACAACACTATACGTTTAGCCAACAGAAAAACACATATTCTTGCAGTTAACACAGAATCTTCTCATGTTTCTGTGCAAAACAGTTTTGTCACCTTTTTGGGCCCTCACCAGTTTTTAATCCCTGGATTAACTCCACGGTCTATGATTAGTAGATGTGGGTGATTGGACATACAAATTGGGGACTAGCCTAGCATCAGCAGCTCTTCTCAACTATTGACAAGGATTTATTTGACATCCAAGCATCATGAGAGACGCTTTAGTCTGCATGCAACACTTCTACTGCTGAAGAGTTGAGCACCAATCAGATCCTCCTGCTGTTCTTCACCCCTTGGTGCAGTCTGCTGACCATCCCTGAGGCCAGGAAGAAGGCTGCCAGCTGAAGTAGGAGCCAAGTTCATCGCCATGCAACATTCTACTGACCGAGGTAGACGTTGCTTTGAGTAGCAACTGACTGACATGCAGTCAGGCAGGCAGAGAAACACACAATCACACTTGACTTGTCCTTACAGTGCATTCGTAAAGCATTTAGACCCCTTCCCCTTTCTACATTGTTACGTTACAGCCTTATTCTAAAATGAATAAAAGTACTTTTTTTTCCTTTATCAATCTACACACAAGACCCTTAATGACAAAGCGAAAACAGTTTTTTTGAAATGTTGCAAAAAAACAACAACCTGAAATACCTTATTTACATAAGTATTCAGACCATTTGCTATGAGACTCGAAATAGAGCTTGGGTGCATCCTGTTTCCATTGATCATCCATGAGATATTTCTACAACTTGGAGTCCACTTGTGGTAAATTCAATTGATTGAACATGATTTGGAAAGGCGCACACACTTGTCTAAATAAGGTCCCACAGTTGACAGTGTATGTCAGGGAAAAAAACAAGCCCTGAGTTCGAAGGAATTGTCCGTAGAGCTCCGAGACAGGACTGTGTCGAGGCACAGATCTTGGGAAGGGCACCAAGAACACAGTGGCCTCCATCTTTCTTAAATAGAAGAAGTTTGGAACCATCAAGATTCTTCCTAGAGCTGGCCACCCCGCCAAACTGAAACATTTGGGGAGAAGGGCATTGGTCAGGGAGGTGACCAAGAACACAGTGGTCACTCTGACAGTGCTTCAGAGTTCCTCTTTGGAGATGGGATAACCTTCCAGAAGGAAAACCATCTCTTCAGCACTCCACCAATCAGGCCTTTATGGTAGAGTAGCCAGGCGGAAGCCACTCCACAGTAAAAGGCACATGACAGCCCCACTTTGAGTTTGCCAAAAGCCACCTAAACAAGATTCTCTGGTCTGATGAAACCAAGATTGAACTCTGTGGCCTGAATGCCAAGCATCACGTCTGGAGGAAACCTGGCACCATCCCTACGGTGAAACATGATGGTGGCAGCATCATGCTGTGGGGATGTTTTTCAGCGGCAGGGACTGGGAGGCTAGTCAGGATTGAAGAAAGATGAACGGAGAAAAGTACAGAAAGATCCTTGATGAAAACCTGCTCCAGAGCACTCAGGACCTCAGACAGGGGTGAAGGTTCACCTTCCAACAGAACAACGATCCTAAGCACACAGCCAAGACAACGCAGGAGTGGCTTTGTGACAGGTCTCTGAATGTCTTTGAGTGGCCAAGCCAGAACCCTGACATGAACCCAATCGAACATCTCTGGAGAGACCTGAAAATAGCTGTGCAGCGACGCTCCCCATCAAACCTGACGGAACTTGAGAGGATCTGCAGAGAAAAATGGGAGAAACTCCCCAAATACAGGTATGCTAAGCTTGTAGCATCGTACCCAAGATGAATCGAGGCTGTAAAGGGTCTGAATACTTATGTAAATGTGATATTTCAGGTGTATTAAAAAGGTTTCTCTGCAAAAATGTCTAAAAACCTGTTTTTGCTTTGTCATTATGTGTGTAAATGGATGAGAAAACCCCCCCATTTGAATCAATTTTTAAAAAAAGGCTGTAACGTAACAATTTGTGGAAAAAGTCAAGGGGGCTGAATACTTTCCGAATGCACTGTATATTGACAGGACCTTACTCACAGGTACTCCCCTCAGGGCTGTAGCCAGGGTCTGAGTTTTAGTGAGGTCCGAAGACATTTTAAGAAAGTTAAAGCAAATTTACTGCATTTCTATAGGATTAAAAAACTCTAAAATACTATTTGGAGAACAGCATAAATGACCCCATCCATTATCACATTTGAAAGAGAGCAACCCTGCTCTACTTATTTGCTGACCTGTGACCCACTGACACCGCCCCACTTTAGAGGGGAGTAAGGCAGCTCAAGAGTTAATACACACAGGGAACTTCATTCACACACAGGAGAAGATGAACATGGATATGTACTTAGGGACGGTTCTGTAATGGACAGAAACGGAGATAATGAATATGCTATATATGAGATAAATAAAATGGCCTGAGTAGAAATATTCAGAGTAGGCGTGGTGGTGGTTCCCCCACAGAGGCGGGCTGTGCCCCAGCAGAGGTGAGAAGGCCTGGCAGCATAAGCTCTCCAACTGTGGTGGCGATTCACCAACTGAGGCATTCAAGTCCCCCAGTGCAGGAACCAGAAGAGGGCCCAGGGCAGGACCCGGAGCAGGCCCCAACGGTAGACCCAAGATCAGGCCCAGATCAGGAGGTAATAATGGTCCAAGGCAGATGGTAGATCAGCTCGAACCCTAGGAGCAGGAATAGAGAGTGTCCCTGGGTGGTGAGGTCTGGTGTCCCCCCCACCATCACGGCGGTGGGTTGATTCCAGCAGCAGCAGATCCAGGACTAGTGCTGGATCAGGTAGTGCACCACGGGCAGGGGAATCCTGGACAGCCCACACGGAACCCAGGGCTATGTCTGGGTCAGGTGAAGCTGTATTTACTGACTTGTCACCCACTGACACCACCCCCGTTTAGAGGAGAGTAAGGCAGCTGAAGAGTTAACACACACACACACACACACACAGAGGAAACGTTGTTCACCCACAGGAGAAGATGAAGATGTACATGGGGATAGTTCTGTAATGGACAGAAACAGAGATAATGAATATGCTGTACAAGAGATAAATACACTGGCCTAAATAGATATACGCGGAGTATGATAGAATGGAATATGGGATAGAACCACAAGGACTGTCTAATAATGACCTAATAACCATGTAGTAACAAGAGATTAATGACCAGCATGGCATAGTACAGTAAGAATAATGTCAGTAGAATATTATAGAAATAATCGGCTATTGCACAGCAACACACGAGCAAAAACTGTATTTAAATAATATATATTATACACTGAGTGTACAAAAACACCTTCCTAATATCAGTGGTGGAAACAGTATTCAATTGTCATACTTGAGTAAAAGTAAAGATACCTGAATAGAAAATGACTTAGGTAAACGTGAAAGTCACCCAGTAAAGTACTACTTGACTAAAAGTCTGGAAGTATTTGGTTTAAAAAAATACTAACGTATCAAAAGTAAATGGAATTGCTAAAATATAATTCAAATTCCTTATATTAAGAAAACTGCACAATTTTCTTGTTTTTATTTCATTGACGGATAGCCAGGGGCACACTCCAACACTCAGACATCATTTACAAACGAAGAATTTGTGTTTAGTGAGTCCTTCAGATCAGAGGCAGTAGGGGTGTATAGGGATGTTCTCTTGATATATCAGGGATCAAGGTTAGACCCAGATGCAGACTGTTGAAGTAACAAAGTGTATTGTAGCAACAGGGGCAGGCAAAGACAGGTCAAGGCCGGCAAGGGTCGAACATCCAGGGTAAGGCAAAGGTACAGGACGGCAGGCAACTCAGGGTCAGGGACAGGCAGAGGTCAAAAACCAGGAGGACGAGGAAAGAGAGGCTGGGAAACGATTGGAGCTGACAGGAAAAACGCTGGTTAGCTTGAACGAACAAGACGAACTGGCAAGAAACAGACAGAGAACACAGGTATAAATACACAGGGGATATTAGGGAAGATGAGCGACACCTGGAGAGTGGGGTGGTAAGTGTGTGAATTAGACCATTTCCCAGTTTAAATGTAACATGTACTTTTGGGTGTCAGGAAAAAGGTATGGAGTAAAAAGTATTTTCTTTTCTTTAGGAATGTAGTGAAGTAAAAGTAAAAGTTGGCAAAAAATATAAATAGTAAAGCAAAGTACAGATACCCCCAAAAACTACTTAAATAGTACTTTAAAGCATTTTTACTTAAGAACCTTACACCACTGCCTAATATTGAGTTGCACCTCCTTTTGCCCTCAGAACAGCTTCAATTCGTCGGGGCATGCTCTACAAGGTGTCAAAAGCGTTCGACAAGGATGCTGGCTTTGTTGACTCCAATGCTTCCCACAGTTGTAACAAGTTGGCTGGATGTCCTTTGGGTGGTTGACCATTGTTGATACGGGAAACTGTTGAGCTTGAAAAACCCAGTAGTGTTGCTGTTCTTGGCACACTGAAACCGGTGCGCCTGGCACCTACTACCAGACCCCGTTCAAAGGCACTTAAATATTTTGTCTTGCGTATTCACCCTCTGAATGGCACACATACACAATCCATGTCTCAATTGTCTCAAGGCTTAAAAATCCTCCTTTAACCTGTCTCCTCCCCTTCATCTACACTGATTGACGTGGATTTAACAATTGTCGTCGACAAGGGATCATAGATTTCATCTGGATCCGGCTGGTCAGTCTCTGTCATGTTTTGTACACTCAGTGTATATATAGGAGATAGGAAGAAGTAAACGGTGAATAATCATTGCAGACAACAGAATAAACATAATAATAACAGGAATAAGAACTACATAAAATACTGCTAATCTAGCATATACTGCAATGACAACAACAGTGACAACTAACTTTGTAATACACGTGCAGTACCAGTCAAAGTTTGGACACACCTACACATTCAAGGGTTTTCTATATTTTACTATTTTCCACATTGTAGAATAATAGTGAAGACATTAAAACTATGAAACAGTTGCCCTCAGGTAGCCTGTTTCTGGTCTCAAATTCAGGATTGGCTGAAAATGCATAACAGGGATCTAATATTGACCCTAGATATAGTACTGTTAGGAGATCTGGAGAGACCGGGTCAGTCAATGACTAATTTACTAATACTCTTAGTAAAAGTATTTGTCTTCAACTTTCAATCTGTGGATTTGATTAGATAGATTGAAATTGTATGTTAAACATCACAGCATAGTTGAAAGATATATGGAGCATAGAAATCCGAAGAGGGTGGCCAGCAGAGATAGGTGGGATGGACATTTCCTTCTTAATGCGTTTGAGCCAATCAATTGTGTTGTGACAAGGTAGGGGTGGTATACAGACGATAGACCTATTTGAAAAAGACCAAGTCTGTATTAAGGCAAGAACAACTCAAATAAGCAAAGAGAAACGACAGTCCATCACTACTTTAATTCATGAAGGTCAGTCAATCCGGAAAATGTCAAGAACTTTGAAAGTTTCTTCAAGTGCAGTCGCAAATTGATGAAACTGGCTACCTAATAAACTGGCCACTAAGTGTATTTGACAACAGATAAACGATGTGGGAAATCAAAGCTTACATCAACGTAACCTTTTTCTCAAGGATTCTATTTTAAAACTTCTTTGTGACTTCCCTGAGTTTATCTAAAGGAACTCACACTTATCAATTCTCTTTGCAAAGTAAATGAATGAATAATGCTGAATGATGATGTGCAAATTGTACGCCATCAGAGGCCAGTGAGACTGGGGCCTGTAGGAAAGTTGCATTTTTAATTTGAATGGGGTACAGAGAGTCCATTTCAGATCAAGCTCCAAGCAGTGGTTGGACGACAAATCCATGTTATCAACAGTGCATTTAATTCCTTCTCTGGCCGTTGTACTTTGATAACTCTGAGGCAAGAGAGATTCATACCCCTTCCCCCATCATTCCATGAAAGAATGAAACCACACACCCGGTTCAATTTTAGAACCTCTGACATTGATGCAGTGCTGAGTTCCAGGCAGTGGTAACTGTACCAGTTCCATGGAGGTGAAATGAACGATGTATGTTTGATTAGGTTCGACATTGATGACTTCATCCTTTTACTCAGTGGGCTAAATCAGAGTCGCACAGAGTGTTTCTTGGTAGTCTTAAATCTACTTTGAAACAAAAGTATACACCTCACACACATGGTTATGGTCTGAAAAAAAAGAAGACCCCTGTACTATGTTAGATATAGAGTTGAAATGTATTTTTTGCATCCCAATATTGCACTTTATATTCACCAGAGAAGACTGAAATATAATAAAACCATTTGACATAGAAATACCCGATTTCCTGCAGTAAAAAAATAAACGTTTTTAATTCTGAAAAATATTAATAACATTCCACCCATGAGGCCACTAGAGGACGAGTTGGTGTTTTGACTGCAGGAAAGGGGTTTTATTTGGGCCACTCCTGGAGGCAGAGTAGAGGAGTTTAGTTAAAGAACAGAAACAAGACATGGTGAGATAGTATACTGTAGACAGAGGCAGTAAAGTAGAGATGTGTCAGGAGACCTTGTGACAAGAGATACAGCAGCACATGTTAGCTCCCCTACAACACACTCTGCCATTGCTTCACCTCAGGGAATATGGTACTTTGCCACCTTTTTACAGTATGAAAGCAGAGACAATTGCAACAGTGACTCTAACTACCGCCATACAGCACAGTATCGTCCTGGGGTTACGGTCTCCTTTATACAGTAAGTGTGCTAATGAGGGAGAGTCAGCAAAAAAATGTTAGTAAGGAAACCAATTCTGCTCTTTAAAGTAGGCTGCACAGGTGGAATCGTGTGTGTTTGTATCGATATTGCTGTGCTTGGCCATCAATGCAAATCATCGCAAATAAGAATCTATTCTTAATTGATTTACCTGCAAAAGGTATAAATGGGCAATAAAAAAAAATCTGAATTAGAACTGACTAAGATGCATCATCAACAGTGATGATGTCACAAGCCCTCAAAATGTAAACAAAACAAGCACTGGAGACATCCATCACTGGAAACGACACATCACTTTCCAATGGCATTTAGGCTACTCATTGAAATGTGCTACAGCGCACCTAGCTCCACAGAAATTTCACCATGTATGGCCATATAAATGTCAGATTGGGACACGAGCTGGAATGTTTAATGCATGCAGCCTCAGAACAACAATAGAAACCCAAACATGGTCCTCTCCATCAAGGACTGGCTCTAAATAACAGCCCAAAATAACAGAAACACACATGCAAATTATGCAGGGAAGATAGCAACAATATAAATTCAGCAAAAAAAGAAATGTCCCTTTTTCAGGACCCTGTCTTTCACAGATCTTCATTGTAAAGGTTTTAGACACTGTTTCCCATGCTTGTTCAATGAACCATAAACAATTCATGAACACGCACCTGTGGAACTGTCGTTAAGACACTAACAGCTTACAGACGGTAGGAAATTAAGGTCACAGTTATGAAAACTTAGGACACTAAAGAGGCCTTTCTACTGATTCTGAAAAACACTAAAAGAAAGATGCCCAGGGTCCCTGCTCATCTGCGTGAGCGTGCCTTAGGCATGCTGCAAGGAGGCAAGAGGACTGCAGATGTGTCCAGGGCAGCAAATTGCAATGTCTGTACTGTGAGATGCCTAAGACAGCGCTACAGGGAGACAGGACGGACAGCTGATCGTCCTCGCAGTGGCAGACCACGTGTAACAACACCTGCACAGGATTGGTACATCCGAACATCACACCTGCGGGACAGATACAGGATGGCAACAACAACTGCCCATTACACTAGGAACGCACAATCCCTCCATCAGTGCTCAGACTGTCCGCAATAGGATGAGAGAGGCTGGACTGAGGACTTGTATGCCTGTTGTCTGGTGAGGACCTGTCTTACATCACCGGCAACAACGTCGCCTATGGACACAAACCCACCGTTGCTTGACCAGACAGGACTGGAAAAAAGTGCTCTTCACTTACGAGTCACGGTTTTCTCTCACCAGGGGTGATGGTAGGATTTGCGTTTATCTTCGAAGGACTGAGCGTTACACCGAGGCCTGTACTCTGGAGCGGGATCGATTTGGAGGTGGAGGGTCCGTCATGGTCTGGGGCGGTGTGTCACAGCATCATCGGGCTGAGCTTGTTGTCATTGTAGGCAATCTCAACGCTGTGCGTTACAGGGAAGACATCCTCCTCCCTCATGTGGTACCCTTCCTGCAAGCTCACCCTAACATGACCCTCCAGCATGACAATGCCACAGCCATACTGCTCCTTCTGTGTGTGATTTCCTGCAAGACAGGAATGTCAGTGTTCTGCCATGGCCAGCTTAGAGCCCGGATCTCAATCCCATTGAGCACGTCTGGGACCTGTTGGATCAGATGGTGAGGGCTAGGGCCATTCTCCCCAGAAATGTCCGGGAACTTGCAGATGCCTTGGTGGAAGAGTGGGGTAACATCTCACAGCAATAACTGGCAAATCTGGTGCAGTCGTTGAGGAGGAGATGCACTGCAGTACTTAATGCAGCCGATGGCCACACCAGATACTGACTGTCACTTTTGATTTTGACCCCCCCCCCCCCCCCTTTGTTCAGGGACACATTATTCAATTTCTGTTAGTCACATGTCTGTGGAACTTGTTCAGTTTCTGTCTCAGTTGTTGAATCTTGTTATGTTCATACAAATATTTACACATGTTAAGTTTGCTGAAAATAGACGCAGTTGACAGTGAGAGGATTTAATTTTTTTTGCTGAGTTTATGAAAACAAACCCCACTACGATGAAACTAGGCTTATGTTGCAAGTCACGACTTCACAGGAGAGCCATTTGAACATTTCTTTACATTTTTTATCAAAATGTGTGTTTTTTTGGCAGAAATGCCAAATGTGTGAACTTTTGTCACTATATGTGAACTTTCATGTGCCATAACAAAAACTTGTATGCCATCTGTAAATATGAATACAATTGGTAAATTACGAGCCTTGTTAGCAACCTTCCCATTAGCCATGATTGGCTGAGATAATGAGTGGGCTGGACATGCCGAGAGAGGAGTTCGGATTGGTTCTGTCTATTTGAACTGGTCAGTCTGTGTTGGTAATCATGTTGAATGCAGCTTTTAAAACAATTTATTGTGTAGTGGAGCTGCAAAAGTGTTGCTCTCCACTTTCTGAAGGATCGAGTTTTGAAATCAGTGGAATTAGAGTATGACAGCTAAAGAGATGGAGAAAACACCTGTCTCCGGATTACATCTTCAAACTAAGGGCAACCGTGGCATGGCATCCATGACAGGGAGACGCATCCATCATGCATGTTGACGTATACAGGCAAGATAGTCTAGCTAGCTACATTGTCATATATTACATGCTTCTAATTTTGACATAAAGCTTAAGAGGGTGTGAACGATGCTGAATGGGTGTAGACAAAAAAGAGCTCTTCACTAGATACCAAAACATTCAAAGGCCATTTCTCAAATATGAGTTTACAAGTTTATCAACTTTCAAAGCAGAATTTCTTTCCCAGTGTTCCTCAAAAATTCAGTGTATGATATACAATTTTCTTGCTCTGAGTCTCTACTTTTATCCAATGTAAAAAACACAATTTCAAATTGTGCTACATAAGACCAAATCCAGGTAGTGAGTCACATATGGAGAAACTTTGACCTTTGAGGAGAAAATAGCACCTCTTGAGAAAATGCTTTAGACAGTGGGTAGCTTGGCAAAATCATTTGAAATGTATTCACACCCCTTGACTGTTTCCACATTTTTTTGTATTACAAAGTTGGATTAAAATGTATTTGATCAACTATCTACATAAAGTACTCTGTAATGCCGTTATTTTAATTGATGGAAAATAAAACACAAATAATGTATATTTTATACATACTCTGACACACAAATACTGTATAAATATTCAACCCCCTGAGTCAATACATGTTTGAATCACCTCTGGCAGCGGTTACAGCTGTGCATTTTTCTGTTTAAGTCTCTAAGTGCTTTGCAAACCTAGATTGTACAGTATTTCCCCATTATTCTTTTTCAAATTCTCCAAGCTCTGTCAAGTTGCTTTTTGATCATTGCTAGACAAACATTTTCAAGTCTTGACATAGGATTTTAAGCTGATTTCAATTTTCAAGCTGATTTAAGTCAAAATTGTAACTAGGCCACTTGGGAACATTCAATATCGTCTTGGTAAGTAACTCTAGTGTGTTTTTGGCCTTGCGTTTAAGTTATTATCCCGCTGAAAGGAGGATTTGTCTCCCAGCGTCTGTTGGAAATCAAACTGAACCAGGTTTTCCTCTGAGACTTTGCCTGTGCTTAGCTCTTTTCCATTTATTTTTATCCTAAACAACTTCATAACATGATGCAGCCACAACCATGCTTGAAAATATGTAGATTGATACTCAGTGAGATGTTGGATTTTCCCCAGAAAATAATGCTTTGTATTCAAGGCAAAAAGTACATTTCTTTGCCACATGTTTTGCAATATTACTTTTTGCAAACAGGGTGCATGTTTTCTATTCTGTACAAACTTCCTTCTTTTCCCTCTGTCATTTAGATTAGTATTGTGGAGTAACTGCAATGTTGTTGATCCATCCTCAGGTTTCTCCTATTCCAGCCATTTTACTCTGTATTTTTACTCTCACTGGTTTAAAATCACCATTGTCCTCACGGTGAAATCCTTGAGCGGTTTCCTTCCGCTCCATCAATGGAGTTAAGAAGGACGCTTCTATTTGTGTAGCGACTGGGTGTATTGATACACCATCCAAAGTGTAATTAATAGCTTCACCATGCTTAAAATGATATTCAATGTCTGTTTTCTTTCACCCATCTACCAATAGGTGCCTTTCTTTGCGAGGCATTGGAAAACCTCCCCGGTCTTTGTCGGCTACCGCAGCATTCTGCAGCGATACGCCATCCCATCTGGTTTGTGCTTAGTGGGACATCATTTGTTTTTCAACCTGACAATGACCCAACAAACCTCCAGGCTGTGTAAGGGATATTTGACCAAGAAGGAGAGTGATGGAGTGCTGCATCAGATGACCTGGCCTCCACAATCACCCGACCTCAACCCAGTGGAGATGATTGTGCTCTCTCCCTCTCTCGCTCTCTCTCTGTGTGTGTGATTGTGTGGGCGGAGACAGGTGTGCTGGAGTAAAGGCAGATTCCCACCAGCTGCAACCTGTTCCATAATCAAGACCTCTGCAAATACCCAGTCCTGCCACATCCACACTGCCAGATCGTAATCTCTTCCCATTCAGTCCATGTTTCTAGACGTTTGTTCCTGTTGTGCCTGGTTTCCCTTGCATGACGCTGTTTTCCTATCCGCTACAGTTCTGCCCGCTCTGACTCTGGTCCCTGTCTCCAGTTTGACTTCTCGTCAGTCCTATTACTAGCTTGTTCAACCTCTCTTTCGTATCGTCTAAGTTCCCCAAAGGTTGGAAAGCTGCCGCGGTTATCCCTCTCTTCAAAGGGGGAGACACTCTAGACCCAAACTGTTATAGACCTATATCCATCCTGCCCTGCCTTTCTAAAATCTTTGAAAGCCAAGTTAACAAACAGATCACTGACCATTTCGAATCCCATCATGCCTTCTCCACTATGCAATCTGGTTTCCGAGCTGGTCATGGGTGCACCTCAGCCACGTTCAAGGTCCTAAACAATATAATAACCGCCATCAATAAAAGACAGTACTGTGCAGCCGTCTTCATCAACCTGGCCAAGGCTTTCAACTCTGTCAATCATCACATTCTTATCGGCAGACTCAATAGCCTTGGTTTCTCAAATGACTGCCTCGTCTGGTTCACCAACTACTTATCAGATAGAATTTAGTGTGTCAAATCGGAGGGCCTGTTATCCAGACCTCTGGCAGTCTCTATAGGGGTGTCACAGGGTTCAATTGGCCTCCAACTGCTTTTAAATGCTAGTAAAACTAAATGCATGCTCTTCAACCGATTGCTGCCTGCTCCCGCCCGCCCGACTAGCATCACTACTCTGGACGGTTCTGACTTAGAATATGTGGACAAATCCAAATACCTAGGTGTCTGGTTAGACTGCAAACTCTCCTTCCAGACTCACGTTAAGCATCTCCAATCCAAAATGAAATCTAGAATCGGCTTTCTATTTCGTAACAAAGCCTCCTTCACTCATGCTGCCAAACATACCCTCATAAAACTGACTATCCTACCAATCTTTGACTTTGGTGATGTAATTTACAAAATTGCCTCCAACACTCTACTCAACAAATTGGATGAAGTCTATCATAGTGCCATCCGTTTTGTCACCAAATCCCCATATACTATCCACCACTGTGACCTGTATACTCTTGTTGGCTGGCCCTCGCTTCATACTCGTCGCCAAACCCACTGGCTCCAGGTCATCTATAAGTCTTTGCTAGGTAAAGCCCCACCTTATCTCAGCTCACTGGTCACCATAGCAACACCCACCCATAGTACGCGCTCCAGCAAATACAGTGCCTTGCGAAAGTATTCGGCCCGCTTGAACTTTGCGACCTTTTGCCACATTTCAGGCTTCAAACATAAAGATATAAAACTGTATTTTTTTGTGAAGAATCAACAACAAGTGGGACACAATCATGAAGTGGAACGACATTTATTGGATATTTCAAACTTTTTTAACAAATCAAAAACTGAAAAATTGGGCGTGCAAAATTATTCAGCCCCTTTACTTTCAGTGCAGCAAACTCTCTCCAGAAGTTCAGTGAGGATCTCTGAATGATCCAATGTTGACCTAAATGACTAATGATGATAAATACAATCCACCTGTGTGTAATCAAGTCTCCGTATAAATGCACCTGCACTGTGATAGTCTCAGAGGTCCGTTAAAAGCGCAGAGAGCATCATGAAGAACAAGGAACACACCAGGCAGGTCCGAGATACTGTTGTGAAGAAGTTTAAAGCCGGATTTGGATACAAAAAGATTTCCCAAGCTTTAAACATCCCAAGGAGCACTGTGCAAGCGATAATATTGAAATGGGAGTATCAGACCACTGCAAATCTACCAAGACCTGGCCGTCCCTCTAAACTTTCAGCTCATACAAGGAGAAGACTGATCAGAGATGCAGCCAAGAGGCCCATGATCACTCTGGATGAACTGCAGAGATCTACAGCTGAGGTGGGAGACTCTGTCCATAGGACAACAATCAGTCGTATATTGCACAAATCTGGCCTTTATGGAAGAGTGGCAAGAAGAAAGCCATTTCTTAAAGATATCCATAAAAAGTGTCATTTAAAGTTTGCCACAAGCCACCTGGGAGACACACCAAACATGTGGAAGAAGGTGCTCTGGTCAGATGAAACCAAAATTGAACTTTTTGGCAACAATGCAAAACGTTATGTTTGGCGTAAAAGCAACACAGCTGAACACACCATCCCCACTGTCAAACATGGTGGTGGCAGCATCATGGTTTGGGCCTGCTTTTCTTCAGCAGGGACAGGGAAGATGGTTAAAATTGATGGGAAGATGGATGGAGCCAAATACAGGACCATTCTGGAAGAAAACCTGATGGAGTCTGCAAAAGACCTGAGACTGGGACAGAGATTTGTCTTCCAACAAGACAATGATCCAAAACATAAAGCAAAATCTACAATGGAATGGTTCAAAAATAAACATATCCAGGTGTTAGAATGGCCAAGTCAAAGTCCAGACCTGAATCCAATCGAGAATCTGTGGAAAGAACTGAAAACTGCTGTTCACAAATGCTCTCCATCCAACCTCACTGAGCTTGAGCTGTTTTGCAAGGAGGAATGGGAAAACATGTCAGTCTCTCGATGTGCAAAACTGATAGAGACATACCCCAAGCGACTTACAGCTGTAATCGCAGCAAAAGGTGGCGCTACAAAGTATTAACTTAAGGGGGCTGAATAATTTTGCACGCCCAATTTTTCAGTTTTTGATTTGTTAAAAAAGTTTGAAATATCCAATAAATGTCGTTCCACTTCATGATTGTGTCCCACTTGTTGTTGATTCTTCACAAAAAATACAGTTTTATATCTTTATGTTTGAAGCCTGAAATGTGGCAAAAGGTCGCAAAGTTCAAGGGGGCCGAATACTTTCGCAAGGCACTGTATATTTCACTGGTTATCCCCAAAGCCAACACCTGCTTTGGCCACCTTTCCAGTTCTCTGCTGCCAATGACTGGAACGAATTGCAAAACTTACTGAAGCTGGAGACTTACATATCCATCTCTGTCAGAGCAGCTTACCGATCACTGTACCTGTACAAGGCACACCTAACTACATCATCCCCATATTGTTATTTATCTTCTTGCTCTTTTGCAGCCCAGTATCTCTGCTTGCACATCATCATCTGCACATCTATCACTCCAGTATTAATGGTAAATTGTAATTATTTCGCCTCTATGGCCTATTTATTGCCTTCCCTCCCTAATCTTCTACATTTGCACACACTGTACATATATTTTTATATTGTGTTATTGACTGTATGTCTGTTTATGTGTAACTGTTGTTTTTTTTGTCACACTGCTTTGCTTTATCTTAGTCAGGTCACAAATGAGAACTTGTTCTCAACTGGCCTAAAGGTTAAATATATTTTTTAAATAAAGTCCTGCTACTCTGTCCTGGATTCCCCACTCTACGCTCCCTTGGATTCCCCTCCAGACCTACTTATCCTGTTCCAACACCTCTCGCTCCAGCCTCAGCCTCTGCACCTGGTTTCCGGCAACCCGCCCGAGCTTCCCCTGGCCTGCACTCAATCTTCCCCCCATGTTTCAACAAATATGTTGGTTACCTCATCCCAGTCTCCTCGTCTGAGTCTGCTCTTGGGTTCACCTGTTCCGTTTCGCGTAACATGTTGGACCGCAGAGTGAAGGAAAAGCAGCCAACATGTGCTCAGCATATGTGGGAACTCCCTCAAGACTGTTGAAAAGCATTCCAGGTCAAGCTTAAGAGAATGCCAAGAGTGTGCAATGCTGTCATCAAGGCAAAAGGTGGCTACTTTGAAGAATCTCAAATATAAAATAGATTTTGATTTGTTTAACACGTTTTTGGTTACTACATTATTCCATATTTGTTATTTCATAATTTTGATGTGTTCACTAATATTTGACAATGTATAAAATTGTAAAAAATAAAGAAAAACCCCGGAATGAATAGGTGTGTCCGAACCTTTGACTGGTACTGTATGTTTGAGGTCCCTTTTTGCCGAGAACCCTCTGCGTGAAAGTGGCACATTCGTCAGTGGAGGTCAACGCAGGCACCAAATTTGCCAGGAAAATTGATGCGACCATTCACAGCAAACTGCAATTATGTGGAGGTAGATGGAGAGAGTGGGCCAGCGGGGCTTTTAGGTGGATGGCAGGCAGGCAGCCTCTCTCTGAAGCTTTTGGATTATATAACAAGTGTCTCTCTCCCAAAATGAGTCATCCCGATGAAGGACTTTTAAGGTGACAGGAGAGAGTGGCGGAACACCGTTGACCTGCTCCCCACCCACCAACAGATGCCTCCTACTCTCTCCGCCCTCTGACCCTCAGCCTCGTCTCACCTCCTCTGACTGTTGTGGTTACCACAGCAACGTTCCAAGAGTGTTTGCATCCCCCTCTTTGTCCCACCACAGCAGTGCCGACTAAATATGTTCTGGGAAAAGATGAGTGGACTTGTGGCCTACAAGTGACCCTATTTGTGTTGCTTAAATTATATAGCAATATTTAGAATTCACTGAATTTTCCTCTGCAGATACAACAACCCACCTCTCCTTCCTAGTCCGACACCTACTGTATGAAAATACTGACACCAATTCCCTTATTTCACCTGTTGTCCATAGATGAGCACAGGTTGTTGTGGAGGATGTCCTCTTAATTTGAATAGCAAAACAAAGCTACAGTGACATACATGTTTGTAGGCTTTTTCTTCTCCCAACCTGTTTTACTTTGAAGTGAGACACCTCTCTGTTGTTATGCAATCATAACTTACTCCAGGTATGATCTGTTCTTACACCTTATAATCAGGAAGGAAATATCCTAAATGTCTTTATTTACAACAAAAAAATACAGTGGCTCCCAAAATGCAATACAAAAGATACAGTAATTATCAGTGATAACTCATAGTCAAAATGCATTTATAGAGATCCTCATCCCTTAGCTATTCAAACCTTTATACCACTGAGTGTACAAAACGTTAGGAACACCTGCCCTTTCCATGACATGCCAACCAGGTGAATCCAGGTGAAAGCTATGATCCCTTATTGATGTCACCTGTTAAATCCACAGGTCAACGGCATCATGAACCTTACCCAGTACCAGGCCATGTTTGGACCTGATTGTATATGAATATTGATTTTGGCCAAAATGCTAATAATATTTTACAAAGAATACATATTTAACAAACCTAGCTAAGTTGGTTGTTATCTGCATAACTATAATACTTTTTAAATTATCATTAGGCATATTCCACCATATTCCTTCCTGCGCCGACAGAGATGGCTGCCTCGCTTCGCGTTCCTAGGAAACTATGCAGTTTTTTTTTTTACGTGTTATTTCTTACATTGGTACCCCAGGTAATCTTAGGTTTCATTACATACAGTCGGGAAGAACTACTGAATATAAGAGCAAAGTCAACTCACCATCAGTATGACCAGGAATATGACTTTCCCGAAGCGGATCCTGTGTTCTGCCTTTCACCCAAGGACAACGGAATGGATCCCAGCCTGCGACCCAAAACAAAGACGTCGTAAAAGAGGGAAACGAAGCGGTCTTCTGGTCAGGCTCCGGAGACGTGCACATCGCGCACCACTCCCTAGCATACTTCTTGTCAATGTCCAGTCTCTTGACAACAAGGTTGATGAAATCCGAGCAATGGTAGCACTCCAGAGGGACATCAGCGACTGTAACGTTCTTTGCTTCACGGAAACATGGCTCACTCGAGAGACTCTATCGGAGTCGGTGCAGCCAGCTGGTTTCTTCACGCATCGCGCCAACAGAAACAAACATCTTTCTGGTAAGAAGAGGGGCGGGGGCGTATGCCTTATGGTTAATGAGACGTGGTGTGGTCACAACAACATACAGGAACTCAAGTCCTTCTGTTCACCTGATTTAGAATTCCTCACAATCAAATGTCGACCGCATTATCTACCAAGGGAATTCTCTTCGATTATAATCACAGCCATACAGTGCCTTGCGAAAGTATTCGGCCCCCTTGAACTTTGCGACCTTTTGCCACATTTCAGGCTTCAAACATAAAGATATAAAACTGTATTTTTTTGTGAAGAATCAACAACAAGTGGGACACAATCGTGAAGTGGAACGACATTTATTGGATATTTCAAACTTTTTTAACAAATCAAAAACTGAAAAATTGGGCGTGCAAAATTATTCAGCCCCCTTAAGTTAATACTTTGTAGTGCCACCTTTTGCTGCGATTACAGCTGTAAGTCGCTTGGGGTATGTCTCTATCAGTTTTGCACATCGAGAGACTGAATTTTTTTCCCATTCCTCCTTGCAAAACAGCTCGAGCTCAGTGAGGTTGGATGGAGAGCATTTGTGAACAGCAGTTTTCAGTTCTTTCCACAGATTCTCGATTGGATTCAGGTCTGGACTTTCACTTGGCCATTCTAACACCTGGATATGTTTATTTTTGAACCATTCCATTGTAGATTTTGCTTTATGTTTTGGATCATTGTCTTGTTGGAAGACAAATCTCCGTCCCAGTCTCACTTCTTTTGCAGACTCCATCAGGTTTTCTTCCAGAATGGTCCTGTATTTGGCTCCATCCATCTTCCCATCAATTTTAACCATCTTCCCTGTCCCTGCTGAAGAAAAGCAGGCCCAAACCATGATGCTGCCACCACCATGTTTGACAGTGGGGATGGTGTGTTCAGCTGCTTTTACGCCAAACATAACATTTTGCATTGTTGCCAAAAAGTTCAATTTTGGTTTCATCTGACCAGAGCACCTTCTTCCACATGTTTGGTGTGTCTCCCAGGTGGCTTGTGGCAAACTTTAAACAACACTTTTTATGGATATCTTTAAGAAATGGCTTTCTTGCCACTCTTCCATAAAGGCCAGATTTGTGCAATATACGACTGATTGTTGTCCTATGGACAGAGTCTCCCACCTCAGCTGTAGATCTCTGCAGTTCATCCAGAGTGATCATGGGCCTCTTGGCTGCATCTCTGATCAGTCTTCTCCTTGTATGAGCTGAAAGTTTAGAGGGACGGCCAGGTCTTGGTAGATTTGCAGTGGTCTGATACTCCCATTTCAATATTATCGCTTGCACAGTGCTCCTTGGGATGTTTAAAGCTTGGGAAATCTTTTTGTATCCAAATCCGGCTTTAAACTTCTTCACAACAGTATCTCGGACCTGCCTGGTGTGTTCCTTGTTCTTCATGATGCTCTCTGCGCTTTTAACGGACCTCTGAGACTATCACAGTGCAGGTGCATTTATACGGAGACTTGATTACACACAGGTGGATTGTATTTATCATCATTAGTCATTTAGGTCAACATTGGATCATTCAGAGATCCTCACTGAACTTCTGGAGAGAGTTTGCTGCACTGAAAGTAAAGGGGCTGAATAATTTTGCACGCCCAATTTTTCAGTTTTTGATTTGTTAAAAAAGTTTGAAATATCCAATAAATGTCGTTCCACTTCATGATTGTGTCCCACTTGTTGTTGATTCTTCACAAAAAAATACAGTTTTATATCTTTATGTTTGAAGCCTGAAATGTGGCAAAAGGTCGCAAAGTTCAAGGGGGCCGAATACTTTCGCAAGGCACTGTATATATTCCCCCCCAAGCAGACACATCGATGGCTCTGAACAAACTTTATTTGACTCTTTGCAATCTGGAAACCACATATCCTGAGGCTGCATTCATTGTAACTGGGGATTTTAACAAGGCTAATCTGAAAACAAGACTCTCTAAATTGTATCAGCATATCGATTGCGCAACCAGGGCTGGTAAAACCTTGGATCATTGCTATTCTAACTTCCGCGACACATATAAGGCCCTCCCCCGCCCTCCTTTCGGAAAAGCCGACCACGATTTTGTTGCTTCCTGCCTACAGACAGAAGCTAAAACAAGAAGCTCCCGCGCTCAGGTCTGTTCAACGCTGGTCCAACCAATCTGATTCCACGCTCCAAGACTGCTTCCATCACGTGGACTGGGATATGTTCCGCACTGCGTCCAACAACAACATTGACGAATACGCTGATTCGGTGAGCGAGTTCATTAGAAAGTGCATTGAAGATGTCATTCCCATAGCAACGATTAAAACATTCCCAAACCAGAAACCGTGGATTGATGGCAGCATTTGCGTGAAACTGAAAGCGCGAACGACTTCTTTTAACCAAGGCAAGGTGACCGGAAACATTTCCGAATAAGTGAGTAAAACATTTAAACGTGTTAACCCTCGCAAGGCTGCAGGCCCAGACGGCATCCCCAGCCGCGCCCTCAGAGCATGCGCAGACCAGCTGGCTGGTGTGTTTACGGACATATTCAATCAATCCTTATCCCAGTCTGCTGTTCCCACATGCTTCAAGAGGGCCACCATTTTTCCTTTTCCCAAGAAAGCTAAGGTAACTGAGCTAAACGACTACCGCCCCGTAGCACTCACTTCCGTCATCATGAAGTGCTTTGAGAGACTAGTCAAGGACCATATCACCTCCACCCTACCTGACACCCTAGACCCACTCCAATTTGCTTACTGCCGAAATAGGTCCACAGACAATGCAATCTCAACCACACTGCACACTGCCCTAACCCATCTGGACAAGAGCAATACCTATGTGAGAATGCTGTTCATCGACTACAGCTCAGCATTTAACACCATAGTACCCTCGAGACCCTGGCTCAATCATCAAGTTTGCGGACGACACTACAGTGGTAGGCTTGATTACCATGAACGACGAGACGGCCTACAGGGAGGAGGTGAGGGCCCTCGGAGTGTGGTGTCAGGAAAATAACCTCACACTCAACGTCAACAAAACTAAGGAGATGATTGTGGACTTCAGGAAACAGCAGAGGGAGCACCCCCCTATCCACATCGATGGGACAGTAGTGGAGAGGGTAGTAAGTTTTAAGCTCCTCTGCGTACACATCACAGACAAACTGAATTTGTCCACCCAGACAACCTCAGGAGGCTGAAGAAATTCGGCTTCTCACCAAAAGCACTCACAAACTGTATCACCGCCTGGTACGGCAACTGCTCCGCCCACAACCGTAAGGCTCTCCAGAGGGTAGTGAGGTCTGCACAACGCATCACCGGGGGCAAACTACCTGCCCTCCAGGACACCTACACCACCCGATGTCACAGGAATGCCATAAAGATCATCAAGGACAACAACCACCCGAGCCACTGCCTGTTCACCCCGCTATCATCCAGAAGGCGAGGTCAGTACAGGTGCATCAAAGCAGGGACCGAGAGACTGATAAACAGCTTCTATCTCAAGGCCATCAGAATGTTAAACAGACACCACTAACATTGAGTGGCTGCTGCCAACACACTGACTCAACTCCATCCACTTTAATAATGGGAATTGGTGGAAATTGATGTAAAATATATCACTAGCCACTTTAAACAATGCTACTTAATATAATGTTTACATACCCTACATTACTCATCTCATATGTATATGTATATACTGTACTCTATATCATCTACTGCATCTTTATGTAATACATGTATCACTAGCCACTTTAAACTATGCCACTTTGTTTACATACCCTACATTACTCATCTCATATGTATATACTGTACTCGATACCATCTACTGCATCTTGCCTATGCCGTTCTGTACCATCATATATCTTTATGTACATATTCTTTATCCCTTTATACTTGTGTGTATAAGGTAGTAGTTTTGGAATTGTTAGGTTAGATCACTCGTTGGTTATTACTGCATTGTCGGCACTAGAAGCACAAGCATTTCGCTACACTCGCATTAACATCTGCTAACCATGTGTATGTGACAAATACATTTGATTTGATTTATTTTTGAAAGAGTTGTGGCAATGTCAGACCAATCCATTTAAAACCAATGGAGCTGAATGGCGGCCATATTGGAGAATGTGTGGTTAAATCAGCAACAGCTAGGAATCAGTGTTTTGACTTTTCCAAGGTTTGTGTAAAGTTTGGTGCACTCATTATGAAGACATTTTGTGAAAATGGCTTACCTCTTTGCTGGACGTAATGCATTCCTATGGGATTTCATATATAAGGTGCTATGTATTGAGCAGGTTTAACGTTCACATTTCTTGTTAACATTATGTATAGAATCATATTGCATATCATGTTAATTAATAGACGTCAGTGAATGCTTCTAGAACATTTAAGTGTTTTAATATAATATATTGAAAACAGCTACAAAACTTAGCAATTCGGACAGCTTTTCTGTCAAATGTTTACTTAATTCTAGTAATATTTTGCTAAATACATATAACTGACATACTTGGGCCATCATTTTGTGTTGTCCTCATTGTAAGTTTCCCACCATTGAAATAAATGGTGGCCATCTTGCTGGGACTGATTATGTACAAAATCTAGGATGACTCTATATAGCCCCCCCCCAAAAAATCCCAATGGTTCTCCTTGTTCTGTGTGAAATTTGAAGTAGTTATCATCTGATGAAGGGTACCATGTGATAATAGAGTGCATCCCAATACTATTCTGTCTCGATATACCCCAAAATGCTTACATGTATGACCTTTGATCCCAAAGAGGTGGGCCCATAGTGATTCATTACCATTCCAATTGTTTCATATCTTAATTGGTGTTGGATTATGAAGTTCATAACATATCAATTGCCTTATTTTGAGAAGATTGTTGATTACATTTGATACCTTCAATCTTGTTGGTCCAGCTAACGCATAAGGGTCATAACATATAACGCAGTGACAACCACATTTAGCTACCTCCAATACATGGGTATAATATCAAAATATAACATAATAATGACCTTAATGAAAATCATCATTCCGCTAGCGGAACCCCTTCGACAACATTCCGCTTAAAAGGCAGCGAGCGAAATTCAAAAATATTTTTTAGAAATATGTAACTTTCACACATTAACAAGTCCAATACAGCAAATGAAAGATAAATATGTTGTTAATCTACCCATTGTGTCCGATTTAAAAAATGCTTTACAGCTAAAGCACAGCATATGATTATGTTAGATCACCGCCAAGTCAAAAACACACAGCCATTTTTCCAGCCAAAGATAGGAGTCACAAAAAGCAGAAATATAGATCAAATTAATCACTAACCTTTGATGATCTTCATCATATGACACTCATAGGACACAATACATGTATGTTTTGTTCGATAATGTGCATATTTATTTCCAAAAATCTCAGTTTACATTGACGCCTTACGTGCAGTAATGTTTTGATTCCAAAACATCCGGTGATTTTGCAGAAATACTCATAGTAAACATTGATAAAAGACAGTAGTGTTATTCCCTGAATTAAAGATAGACTTCTCCTTAATGCAACCACTGTGTCAGATTTCAAAAAAACTTGACGGAAAAAGCATAATCTGAGAACGGAGCTCAGAACCCAAAACAGCCAGAGGAATATCCGCCATTTTGGAAACAACAAAGTTAGAAACAACACCATAAATATTCACTTACCTTTGATGATCTTCATCAGAAGGCACTCCCAGGAATCCCAGTTTGACAATAAATGACTGATTTGTTCCATAAAGTTCCATCATTTATGTCCAAATAGCCACTTGTTGTTAGCGTGTTCAGCCCAGTTCCATTACAGCCCTTTATAAACATGTCAAACGATGTATGGAATCAATCTTTAGGATGTTTTTAACATAAAACATCAATAATGTTCAAACTGGAGAATTCCTTTGTCTTCAGAAAAGCACTGGAACGTGAGGTAACTCTGTCGGGAGCGCGTGTCACGAGACCAAGGCTCTCTGCCAGACCACTGACTCAAAGAGGTCTCATGAGCCCCTCCTTTATAGTAGAATCCTCATTCAAGTTTCAAAAGACGATTGACATATAGTGGAAGCCGTAGGAAGTGCAACTTTATCCATATCTCAATGTGTATTCGGTAGGCCAAGCTTTGAAAAAGTACAAACCTCAGATGTCCACTTCCTGGTTAGATTTTTCTCAGGTTTTCACCTGCCATATGAGTTATGTTATACTCACAGACATCATTCAAACTGTTTTAGAAACTTCTGAGTGTTTTCTATCCAATACGAATGATAATATGCATACATTAGCATCTGGGACAGACAGAGTAGGAGGCAGTTCGCTCTGGGCACGCTATTCATCCAAAAGTGAAAATGCTGCCCCCTATCCCAAAAAGGTTAGACTTTACTACACCAAAGTGGACAAATGAAATTTGGCCTAATGGCCCATGGACCCACCTACACCCCCCCACTCTGACAAGCATGATCAGGAAACATCAATAGTAAAAATTGCATTGTTCAAAGACCTTTGCATTTTTCATCAAGGGACTTAAATCATTTGTGCTGCATATCAACATGTATTTTTGTAGCTGAGCATGTGTTAGTGAACGCGTGAACAAATGAAATACTAACTTAATTTCCTGAGCACTTTGAGGCTCCACTGCTCACGGAAACATCCTGGCACATTTGGTCGCGTTGGAAGCATGCTGATGTGATCCAGCCAAGCTCCAACCAAACACAAACTAGTAATACATTTTTCATAAGGTAAAATCAAGTCTGACCTTTTTAAGTAGATATTACAAACTTCAGAAGACTTTTTAAACCTCAAATGCACAAGTTTTAAATGTCCTGCGTTGCAGGAAAGATCTCCTGCGACAGGGTGATCAAATGACATCTGTAATATTTATACTGTTGCTTGTTTGTATAATTCATGACGACTTGCAGAGAGTGATGGTAAATTAACCAGCTGGTTCGCAAAGCCTGCTGGGAGTGAGATGGAGGGTTGGATGGTCTGCTAGCGCAGGCCACCTGTGCAGTGTATAAACACCGTGGGCGGAACCAACGTTGAGGCACATTTAATTCTGCTCTCAAGTGACGCAATCCTCACAGATGGTACGCCTGACAACTTGAGATGGAATTTTATTTCAGGCCATACTCATTTTATAAACAGTATAACCTACATTTGTTGGCCAAAGAAAAGTTAGAATTTATTTGCAATTGATCGATTGTAGCAGGTTGAATGTTTTTTTGTATTTTTTTTTTTTTTATCTCAACAGTAACTATAATGCTGTTGATGGTATTTGTTTTGTATTTGCAACACTGCAATTGATGTTTCAATTCGGAGGGTGACAACACATTTTGGGGTCCTCTCAAATATGATTGAAATGTTGTTGGTTAGGGGATCGTAAGCAAGCATTTCACGGGAAGGTCTACACCTGTTGTATTCGGTGCTTGTGACTAATAACATTTGATTTGATTCGATTTGATTCTGTGTCTCTGACCTTTGGTAAAACAGGCATATTTGAATTAGAACGCCTGTTTCCCAATGTTGGCAGCTGTGCTCGATAGATGGGGATTCAGCTTGAAGAAATACACATTCCGTCATTGCTTACTCTCCTCGTCTTTAATTTCTCTGATGATAATTTAAAATCACATCGCTTGTCACATGATGTTTGTTTTTCACAGGGGTTAACGTACGGGTCCTGGCAAAAAAAATGTACCAAAGAAAACTGTAGGCTATTACACCACTTTTTATCATTACTGCATGTCAGAGGCATGAAAACCATTGCCCCTGCACATTGACTCTGTCAACAATTCGATTTTATTTGATTGACCGGTAAAAAATAAATTCTACTTTCACCCGTTTTTTTCCTAACGTTCCTATGATTTAAGTCTCACAGTGGTGTTTCATGTGAAAAGTCAGGGTGATGCTTTCCTGCAAATGCCTGATACATTGTTAATCTATCACCATCGATGAGACAGCCCTTTGAGTTACGATACCGATATGCATCTTGTTTCCCTGTGGTTCCTTACACATCATTCAAGTGTTTTCCCAGCATTTATCCCATGGGTAACAACAAAAAATAATCGAATTAAGATGAAGACCCTTTGCTCAATTGCGCCCATTGGGAATAGTGTCTCCATCAATATCCCATGCAGTGTGTTCCTTTAATGTGATCTATATCTGTTAGCTATGAGATGGCTATCTATGCTGCTGGAGCAGCGGACATGAAAGTAGGATCTATCTGCGTCACACAGCCGCTGTGATGGCTAACTAAACAGCTCTGCAATCCCTACAGTACTGTATGCTACCATGGCTGTATACATCCAGTCAATGCAGGCTTTTTTCCCCTTCTTTGTTTTACTGCATGCCAGTCTATTCATAGCACTGCAAGTTCTTAATTGATTTCATTCATCACAAGATTTGAATTAAATCTGCTCAAATTATCAAAAACGTATGACAATTACAGACACATACATACAGACACATACAACTGCGCTGCTCTCACACACAATGTATTCAAATTGAGCAGAGCTTCAATCTGTTATATTATTCTGAGTGTTTTTCTTCTCTGGGCTGTTATGATGCTCACAGAAAATGTCAACTTTGTTGTCATAAAAACCAATGGTATTTCCCAGTAGCTGTAACTTGTGTGTGTGACGTATAAACATTTCATTTAATTTGATTTGTAATGGAAACCGTTGATTGGTTGAAGCCAGGCTTGTAAAGAACAGGCTTAATGGTGGCCTTCGATGCCATCAAAGCCGTTTCTGAAGAGATAATCCCTGTTTTAAAGGTCATTGCCACTCTGTAAATCCATAAAACACATAACGCAGACAGTGAATCTTGACATTTGATTTGTGAACAGGGAGATATGTGGGTCAGTTCTGTCTGGGAGAGAGCACTTAATTATTGTGCCTTAATTAATGTATCAGACATCCTCATTAAAAATAACATCTCTATATACTGAACAAAAATATAAACGCAACATGTAAAGTGTTGGTCCCATGTTTCATGAGCCGAAATAAAAGATCCCAGATATGTTCCAGATGCACAAAAAGCTTACCTCTCAAATGTTGTGCACAAATTTGTTTACATCCCTGTTAAAGAGCATTTCTCCTTTGCCAAGATAATCCATCAATTTGACAGGCGTGGCATATCAAGAAGCTGATTAAACAGCATGATCATTACACAGTTGCAATAAAAGGCCACTCTAAAATGTGTAGTTTTGTCGCACAACACAATGAAAAAAGATGTCTCTAGTTTTTAGGGAGCGTGCAATTGCCATGATGACTGCAGGAATATCCAACAGAGCTGTTGCCAGAGATTAGAAAGTTAATTTATCTACCATAAGCCATCTCTGTAATGGATTTCCTCCCCTTCGTCTGAGGAGGAGTAAGGATCGGACCAAAGCGCAGAGTGGTAAGTGTTCATGATGATTTTAATAAAGAAAGCACTGAACACTGAATCAAAACAATAAACGGTGGCATGAATTAACAAAAACCGAAACAGTACCGCGTGGCCCAAACACTCACACGGAAACAAACACCCACAACTCAAAAGTGAAACCCTGGCTACCTAAGTATGATTCTCAATCAGAGACAACTAACGACACCTGCCTCTGATTGAGAACCATACTAGGCTGAACTCAAAACCCCAACATAGAAAAACATACATAGACTGCCCACCCCAACTCACGCCGTGACCATACTAAATAAAGACAAAACAAAGGAAATAAAGGTCAGAACATGACAATCTCCAATATTGTTTTAGAGAATTTGGCAGTACATCCAACCAGCCTCACAAGCGCAGGATATGTGTAACCACGCCAGCACAGGACCTCTATATCCGGCTTCTTCACCTGCAAGATAGTCTGAGGGGGGTGCTGAGGAGTATTTCTGTCTGTAATAAAGCCCTTTTTTGGGGAAAAACTCATTCTGATTGGCTGGACCTGGCTCCCTAGTGGGTGGGCCTATGCTCTCCCAGGTCCATCTATGGCTGCGCCCCTGCCCAGTCATGTGAAATCCATAGATTAGGGCCTAATTAATGTATTTCCTTTTTACTGTAACTCAGTAAAATCTTTGAAATTGTTGCATGTTAAATTTATATTTGAAGACATGGAAGCACAGAAGAGACATTAAGACTATTTTCTCCCACAGAAACTGTGATCGCTTTCCTTCACTGTATCTCTGTCTGTGAAACATTAGTCCACGTATTGATTGATTGAACTCCAATTAGTATCTTAAATATGTACCTGTATCAACTCATGTGCTTTAGGTTCATCTTTATTAGAATCTTTGTGCACTGCCTGGCAGTACCTTGTCTCTCTAGGTACATAGCTTGCCACTCTATAATTAATCAATGACTGAATGAGCAGTCCTCCTGGTACTGTAAATCCTTCAGCACTGTTCCTCAACAGTTTTTTCTTTGAAACCTTAATTTGAACCATTGCCTCAGTCACGGCCTAACGGCAAACAATTTATAATCCTGCATGTATAATAAATTCATAATAAATGTGTTACTCAAACGTGTCACACCTGAACATACTTTCCTAACACGCATGTGTTAGGTCTCATTTGTCCCATTGCAATCCCAACAGAAGCTCTTTTTAAGCTATTCTGAAAATCTGTTATATTCATCTAAGGCATGCATGACCTGCCTCTCTCCTTGGGGGGGGGGGGGGGGTTACAGATGGGTCCCACCTCACACAGGGCTTCAGACCTCCGTGCCATGTTGGTTAAAGGGTTAGGGTCCCCTGACTGGAATGGACCAGATCTGTACCAGAGTACACAGTTCAGAGATGGAGGACTCGGGGGAGGAGGCGGAGGCAGCACATCACGGATGATGGCCTCACACTTCCAAAATGAGCAGTTGGTGCTCTCAGCAATACACACGTTGCCATAGTTACCACAACACAGCTAGACCAGATGCCCTAGTTACATCCGATGTTATAACTAGTGGTGGCATATCCATGGTTTTCTTTGTCATTGTGAACATATCCTAAAAGGCAAACAGATCTGTGATGAGAGGTAGTTCTCTTTCAAATACTCATTTAGATGTATCATTGTGGGGATTTGCTCTGCGGCTCTACTACAAGTTGTCCAAACACACAATGTCTGTTGGAGACAGACAGGTCAAGAGGCGAATGAGGTGAGCCCCTCCCTCTTTATAAGGCACCACTCGCCTGCCTTTTGGTCATTCTCGCCTCTCTTCCTTGCGGAAGTTTCACTGCGGCTCCTACAACTCAACTCCTGTCTTCATACTTAACAGTTCTCAGATGAACCGCAAGGTTAATGCTGCTGAACGTAGGACCCCAGCTCCTGTCTATAGTGTTGAGTACTAACTGAAAGGAAAGTTTTGCATCAAATAGAATTAGCTTCAAGTGTCATACGGCTAGCTATCAAGACTTGGAAAGCAAGCTAACCATACTCCTACCTGCACATAGGGAAGTATTGCTAGCTCCCTTCTTTCATCTCCCTTAATATACAGTACATTCACTCATTTGTGTTAACTAGATCGACCGGTTTAGCCTCACGGCTCTACGGCCGTGTTCAGCTAGCACTGTGCTAACTACAAAAAACCTTAGCCACAGCCAACTCCCGCTAGCATCCCTACCTGCACACACAGTAGCATTGCTAGCTACCTTTTCTCACCTAGTTAACCTACATTCACTTGTTGTGTTAGCTAGACTGACAGGTTTAGCCTTTAGGCTTCTTGGTCAAGGGAATTTGCCAACCCTAAGTCTTATCTTGCACCCATGCAGTCCCCCGCAGCTAGCACTGTGATAGCTAGAGTGCACCTTGTCCACAAGGTAGCTGTTAACTAGCTAAACGCCTCACTATCCTGGTGGCTAGAGCTTTCTTATAGTGCTCACCCTAGCTAACTATTAGCCTCATGGCTTTTTACCTAAGTAGCTCATGCTTTTTACAGCAGATGTCTCTTTGTTAGCAAACCTTGTTCTTTACAATGGCCACTACTACCCCATCCCAAAATGAACAATGCCCAGCACTCGAACTCCCATGTTCTTGTGCTTGCAGGTCCTTCTATGCATCGATTACTTGGGAAGGGAACATGCTCAGGCAGCACTCGATGACCCTGTGAGCAGTGTAAGAAGCTGACAAGGGCGGGTCTGATCCGCCGGCCAAGGTTGAGATTCCTCTCACCACAACTGAGCCAAGCTGGGGCGAGGTTATAGATAGCCTCGATTCCCTCCCCTCACTGTCTGACGACTTGCTGTCAGAGGAAGACAAACTAGGTGATGGCGAGGATGACGACGGGATTATCTCATGAGTCGCCTCAAACTCACGTCTGAAATGGAGGGTGAAGACCCTCTCAAGACTCTACGTCTCCCTGCCCTCAGGATGAAGGAGCTGCTCTTCCCCTCTTGGAGTTTGGGTTCTTAGACGTTTGCAAGTGAGCCATAGCCAGACTCGACATCAAGCGGCTGGCTCCCTTGGGGGGTCAGAATCCTGAAAGGGATCTGTACGATGGGAAGAGACTCCCTTCCCGTACGTCCCCTGCTAAAAAACTGCTTCCGTGGTCCTAGCCTGCCTTAGGGAAGCTAAGGGTTTGTGGGATAAGCCCATCACCAACAAGTTCCCTGCTAGGAGCTCCCCTTATCTGGTCATACAGATATGGGCCCCATGGCAGCCAGTTGGTTCCTGCAACTCGTTCCAGTCCTACAGCCTGTAAGGAAAAACAGCTGGCTTTGGGAGTCCAAAACCCCCAGAAACGCAGCAGACTGCCAATACCCAGGTTAGGATCCTGAACCAGGGCACACATGACGGTAAAAAGTCCTTTGCTTTAGCTGCAGCAAGGTTCTGCCCTCTTAAACCCCTATTGGGGGGCAAGAGGAGCCGGCTATCTTAAGACAAAGCCCTGGTGGCTGAGGAGGTTGGCGCGCAAAGCCTCCGGCTCCCTTTCCTACCCTCTCTATCTCTCTCTTAGGTTTATAACGTGAGCCATTCCTCCCCTTCCTTACCTCACAACTGCACTTTACCCCCAAGTTCTATCCTTACTTAATCTGTCCCCTCTGTATCCCATTTCATTCGTTCTATCCAGGGGTAGAAGTCAGTATGTCCACTCTCCCTCAGGTCTATTTTTACAATAAAGCAGGCTGGCAAATTGCCATTTATCATGTCCTTCTTGCCATGCATTTTGCCTCAATATGTCTATTGCATACAAGCGAACACAATGAAACGAACACAATGAGAGTCATGTGTGTACCCCCTTGGTTCTCCACAATGGGGTGCCATCACTCTAGGTGAGCGAGGCAGATAATGAAACCTGGGAACAGGTTTTTTTCTTGCTCACTGCGAGACTCCTGTAGCCCACTGGGTCTTTGGGGTTCTTCGGTGAGCCAATGGCAACTCTGCTCTATCGAGTTAAAGAACAGTCAGTACAGTATTAATTGCTCATACTTTCTGGTTCAATAAAGGGGGAGGCTTTTTCCACTGTTAAGGTTTATTTAGCCTTTATCTGTCATATAGGCTTCGATAATAGCACAGTTGGAAAAACATCCTCTGTTATGTCGTTTCATGAAGGGAGTGCATCACTTACCCCCAGTCTCCAAGCCTTTAGTCCTGTCTTGGGACCTGTTTACTGTGCTTGACGTCATTTCACAGCCGCCTTTTGAGCTGTTCAAAAGCATGAAGATGAAATATATCTCCTTTAAGACTGCTTCACTGCTTGCCCTTACATCCACAAAGTGAGTCAGTGAGCCGCACGCCCTGTCAGTTCCCCATTCATGCCTACAATTTCTCCCGGGGTTATCCAAGGTGACCTTGTTACCTAACCCATCCTAATGTATGCAACAATTACAATTGTCTGGCCTTGGAACTTGCAGCCTTCCATCTGCCTTCGATCACTTTTGCGTAGAAAAATGCATTTTCATTGACGCATACCGTCCTCAGTGTCGGATCTCTGAGGGGTGATGTTGTTGGGACTACCCTGGTTTCGGAGAGCATGTCTGCGATATGGGAGTCGGCCATATCCCTATAGTGATACATCGAAACAAGTATTTGAAAGAGGACTAAAAGTTCCTAGTGTAACCCCGGTTCTCTGATAATATGAATGAGATGTATCACATAGTGATGTGAAGTCAGGGTAGGCAGGGAAGGCATTCTAATTTTTTTTTTTAAATTATGAAATTATGAAAATAAGCTAAAACTTCAGGAAAGGCACCAGGGTATGCATGCCTTCATCCCCAATGTCCACATTCATTCAAATTATGAATCGAGCCTAGGTTCATGACTCCAGTCACTGTTACTAAACAGGGTCAGCATCAGGGAGTAACATTGGTTCACGAAAAAAGACCCTGGAAATTACAACATGTTGGAACTAATGTTGGAACTAATGCTAGCCCTAAATAAAATGCGCAGCATCAGATTAGCCAAAAATGAAATAGCACATTATCCAAAAAGGTTGTCCATGGAAGCATTTAGCATAGCGTATTTGCTTCACACAAAGTCGCCATAAATTCAAAACGTATGCAAAATTGACACTGCCGGATTGCACACGAGACCCAAATGCAGTTAATAAACCCTACAGGAAACCCTTACAGTAGTCCTACTAAACATGTTGTGTTTAGTAGGCTTATGAGTATTGCCTAAATATGTTGTGTGGGTAATGCCTGGGGTGAGCTGTGCACATTTAGGCATCTACATAATTTGGCATCCCTTAAATTGAACGAAACTACTGTACCTAGCTAGGAAAAACAACCGAACAAAATGGAAACTACTACTATACTGCACCTCAAATAACTTTCCAAATGTAATTTCCAAGGATAACTTGATATTATTCAGAGAGGGAGACCAACAGAGAGACCAAGATCTCCTGATCTTCATCAGAGGAAGAGACAGAAAATCATCAGATTGTTTAAACAGTTCTTGACTGGTTCCACCTGACGCAGGGTCCAGTGCTTTATAGTGCAAGAAAGCCCAATAAAAATCCAAGAATGCCAAGAAACACGAGCAATGGACATTAGACCGGTGGAAATCTGTCCTTTGGTCTGATGAGTCCAAATTAGAGATTTTTGGTTTTAACCGCTGTGTCTTTGTGAGACGCAGAGTAGGTGTACGGATGATCTCCGCATGTTTGGTTACCACCGTGAGGAGGAGGAGGTGTGATGGTGTGGGAGTGCTTCACTAGTGTTAGCAGTTGAAGTTACTCTTCAATAACACAGACCCCAAAGCAAGGGGGAGGAATATAGGTTTATTCAAAGTGGACAAATCATGCTTGGAAGTGGATTGTAGATATTCATGCTCCCCTGTCCTCAGTGATTCTCTTCCGTGGTTCTTTCCTGTGACTCTCTCCACAGAACAAATTATGTACTTTATAACCCATCCCTACTCAGTGGTCGACCAATTAGAATTCCTTGCAATAAAACTGGGCCAATGGCCAAATAACAATAATCCTATTTCAGGCTCGATGCATAGACAAATTCCTTCCATACCTCTGACCCATTGATCAATCATTCCCTATTACAGAGAAACTACTTTTTCCATTGATCGTTAGTACTCTATTGACTCGTCCTCTCATACTCTACGTTGTGTATTTATCGTGGAAATATTCTTACACTGCCCCATAGACCATTTAAAAAAATATGTATTCTTAAAATGTCATTTTAGAAAACAATAAAAAACATGAAAAAATAGACAGTTTAAAAAACATTAGCAGTAAGCTAATGACGGGAGACTCTGGCAGATCAGGACAGACGGGAGACTCTAGCAGCTCAGGACAGACGGGAGACTCTAGCGGCTCAGGACAGACGAGAGACTCTGGCGGCTCAGGACAGACGAGGCGCACTGTAGGCCTGGTGCATGGTGCCGGCACTGGTGGTACTGGGCCGAGGACACACACCTCAGGGAGAGTGCGGGGAGGAGGAACAGGGAGAACTGGGCTCTGGTGACGCACAGGAAGCCCGGTGCGGGGGCCTGCCACCGGAGGGCTGGTGCGTGGAGATGGCACCGGATAGACCGGACCGAGAAGGCACACTGGAGATCTGGAGCACCAAGCCTGCCCAACCTTACCTGGTTGAATGCTCCCCGTAGCCAGGCCAGCGCGGCGAGGTGGAATAGGTGCCCTCCCCCAATAAATTTTTCTTCCAGCCACGCCGTCGTGCTGCCTCCTCATACCGGCGCCTCTCTGCTGTCGCTGCCTCCAGCTCTGCTTTGGGACGGCAATATTCCCCTGGCTGTGCCCAAGGTCCTTTGCCGTCCAGAATCTCCTCCCAAGTCCAGAAGTCCTTTGATTGCTGCTGCTGTCCGTCACCACGCTGCTTGGTCTGTTGTGGTGGGTGATTCTGTCACGATCGTCGTAAGGAGCGGACCAAAGCGCAGCGTGGTGTGAATGCATCATTTTAATGGATGACGAAAACACGAAGTAAACTGAACAAAACAATAAATGAACAACGACCGTGAAGCTATATACGAAATGTGCTGACACAAGCAACTAACATAGACACCTAGATGAAAACAACCTCATAAATCTACAAAAACCCCTAGACAGTACAAACACCCTAGAATAAGGCAAAAACACACATATCACCCATGTCACACCCTGACCTAACCAAAATAATAAAGAAAACGAAGAATAATAAGGTCAGGGCGTGACACACATCTTCTATTAGGAGGAAACTCACAAAATAAACAATTGTCTACAAGACAATAATATTAAATCGTCCTATTGGCAAGGTAATCCACCAAAAAGTGATATAAAAAAAATGTATAAACTTGTAAAATTTTCCTTTAAAAGTGACCAGCTCTTCCACACTGGTATCAGTCCCACATAGATAACTATTAGAAATTATGTTCTGACAGTCTGGCGGTAGTGAGGAATTCTCCTTCTGTTCCCACTGGTTGATAAGGACATTTCTAATAAACACTTCACTGGTGATCTTGTATCATTTCAGGTACTGTCCTTGGGTCAAGGAATATTGTTTCAGCTTCAGACGGTAGATTCTCATAACCTGGAACGAAGGAAACATGTAACATGTCATGGTTTCAAGAGAAATTGATATTTCACATAGACTTCCCTAAGTTAGCATGTCTCGATTTTCAGAAAAACGTTGGACATTTCCCTAATGTGATGACTCCGGTATAAAACATAGAAGCTTTATCAGATTCTGATCGTCTTACTATACTTCTTCACCTGAGATTGTCTCCCGATAAGCTAATCAATCAGTTCTATATTCTCCAGGCTCTGCTTTGTCATCAAAATGGACAACCATGCAATGAGTGACATGTATCCATTGTGATTTTCCCTTGACTTCTACCGCTGACCTCGTTATGAGCAAAACTTGAAAAGGACCTTCCCATTTTGGCCCTAATGTCTCTATTACATATTGTGGCAGATGGCAGGGAAAGGTGAGGGGAGATATCTTGGCTCCACCCCCAAGTCTTATATGGACTTCCTGCCAAAACAAGGCAAGGCTGTGGATCATTAAGCCAGGGAGTGCTTGGGAAAAAAGAGGAAGCAACCTGCACAAAGCGGCAGAGAATGGAGAGAAAAAAATGTGCGTTACGAAGAGTGGGAGAAGAGAGAACAATATCTGTGTGATAGCCCGTTGTGACCTGGACTGTCGGATTACCCCCCTTGTGTACCGAACCGTATTGGCTGAGGACCCGAGTTTTAAGATTACCCCTGGAGAACAGAACGGACAACGAGAACAGCTTGTGGACTGTGAAGTAATTGGTGAATTCCCCTTCTTCCCCAGTGTACAAAAATCCGTAATAAACTCTCCATTTGCATTCTAGTTGTGCTACTGGTGCATGTTTTGTTACTGAACTTGGTGACGTGGAAACCCCACACCCTTGAGCCTGCTACATATGGTGGAGAAAGCGGGCAACCCAAACCAAGCTCAATAACTAAACAGACATGGAGCACAATGGAAGCATTGGTGAAACAGCTGGTGGAGGCGAACATAGCACAGCAGGCTATGCATCGGGAGCTGCTGGAGGAACAGCATCAGCAGACCGCTCTCCTGCGAGAGCTCTCCAGCAGACCGCTCTCCTCTCCTGCCGGCATAGCGGCAGCGCAGCATTCTCTCGTCGCAAACCCAGTAGGTTTAAACTGAAGCTGACAGAGGCTGATGACATCGAGGCTTACCTCCAAGCTATCGAGAGGACGGCGACTAGGGAGAAATGGCCCCATGAGCAATGAGCCACCCTATTAGCACCCTTCCTGTCAGGGGTGGCACAGAAGACCTATCAGGATCTGCCGGTTGACCAGGCGGCGCATTACGAGGCGCCGCGATGGCTAAACCCTGATTAGCAGGGCACAAAGATTCCATGATTGGGCGGATGATCTTACACCGTCCCCCGATCACAAATGCATGATCTAATTAGGCTGGCCAAGAGCAGGCTAACTGCTGAACCCCTGACACTCACGACCATCGAGAAAGTGGTCATGGATACATTTATATGCTCTCTCCCGTTCTAAGCTAAAAAGTTAGCCAGCCAAGTTACCCGGCAGAGCGCAGATCAGCTGATGGAATTGGTGGAAGGACAACAGGTGACTTTGAAGGTCCTGCGCATCAGACAACCACGGAAGTCGGTACCCTCCCCTCGCCCGAAGGAGCAAAAAAGGAAGGAGGACCAAGCCGGGACCCCGGCCAAGGATGGCGAACACCCACAGCTCCCCAAGATGACGCCCCTTCCAGAACCTGGACAGCAGGAAATGCTATGAGTGTGGCGAGCCGGGACACATTGCATGGAACTGTTCAAACCGCAATGTCCGATGTCTTCGACCTCAGCCAGTGAGGTAGCCAACGGCTGTATCTGCGGCTTGCTGATGGAATGCTGGGCTAGGGAGAGTGGTCCCGGTAAGAGCCAATGGAAAGGACAGCACTTGTAGACTCTGGGAGTATGGTGACCCTGATCCAACCTGGCGGAGACCCTGGCCGTCACGTGCATACACGGTGAGACCAAGGACTACCCTACCACACTCCTCCACCTACAGACCACAAAGGGACAACACACGGGACCAGTGGGAGTCGTCCCAAACCTGCCTGTGCCGGCCTGGTGCATGTTTTGTAATTGTACTTGGTGACGTGTAAACCCCACACCCTTGAGCCTGGTACAATATTTTTTTTACCATTACCCACTGTCCTGGTACTAAGTCATGTCTCCCCTCTGGAGTTATTCCCCATGCCTCTTTCACTTGTCTGTTTGCTTCCCCTACTGCATTAGAGAGATGTAAGCAATAGTTAACGCTTCAAATGGTCCCAAGTTTTCATACCCACTTCTCGCAGATGTTTCAATGTTTTTGACCATTCATCCAACTGTTTTGGAGATGCTGTTTTATGTGTGATTACTGTCACTGGAGGTTTGTATTTGCTACCTTTTACAGCCTGTGTTCTGGTTGGCCTTGGACATCGGGTCCACTTGTTGGAGCCAAGTCTGTTTTACCGACCCTCTCCTGTAATTCTTGAAACTCGACTTTCAAGGTTTTTATATGTTCAAGAGCTTTCAAACATTCTTTATTTCTCTTCAATGACCTGTCAGGATTCTCCAGAAAGAATTCCTCATCCCGTTTTCTTACTTCAGCTAAAACAGTCAAAGACAATCGTGTCTTTCTCAAGGAATTAGACATTCTCTGAATTTTTCCCTAAGCTTTTTGTATATCAGATATAGTCAATATTTCATCGTTGTCAACAATGACAGAATATTTCTTTATTATCTCTTGCTTACATTTCTCTACTTTGAAATGGTGCCGACAGTGAATTTAAAATATTTTTCATGCTCACATCCAGAGGTGCTGTTCCGCCCTTTTCCAGAGTGGTTTTCTCACCTAACAATGGCATATTAATTTCAATAATTTCCGGACCTCAGTGATTCTCTCCTGTGGTTTTCTCCTGTGAATCTCGCCACAGAACAAAGGCACAGGATGTACTTTATAACCCAGCACTAGCCTGTGGTTGACTAATTAGAATTCCTTGCAATAAAACTGGGCCAATTCCTCCCAATTGAGATGATCTGGGGTGAGTTGGACAGCAGAGTGAAGGAAAAGCTGCCAACAAGTGCTCAGCCTATGTGGGAACTCCTTCAAAACAGTTGGAAAAGGATTCCATGTGACTACCTCATGAAGCTGGTTGAGAGAATACCAAGAGTATGCAAAGCTGTCATCAAGGCAAAGGGTGGCTACTTTGAAGAATCTCAACTATAAAATATATTTGTTTAACCCTTTTTTGGTAACTACATCATTCCATATGTGTTGATGTCTTCAACATTATTCTACAATGTAGAAAATAGTAAAAATAAATAAAAACCTTTTGAATGTCTAGATGAGTAAACCTTTAACTGTACTGTATATACTGTATATGTATACACTACCATTCAAAAGTTTAGGGTCACATAGAAATGTCCTTGTTTCTGAAAGAAAAGCACATTTTGGTCCATTAAAATAACATCAAATTGATCAGAAATACAGTGTAGACGTTGTTAATGTTGTAAATTACTATTTCCGCTGGAAATGGCATATTTTTTTTAATGGAATATCTACATAGGTGTACAGAGGCCCATTATCAGCAACCATCACTCCTCCATTGGCACGTTGTGTTAGCTAATCCAAGTGTATCATTTTAAAAGGCCAATTGGTCATTAGAAAACCCTTTTCCTGTGACATCAGAAGATCTTGTACAACGCTTTGTACTACTCCCTTCACAGAACAGCGCAAACTGTCTCTAACCAGAATAGAAAGAGGAGTGGGAGGCCCCTGTGCACAACTGAGCAAGAGGACAAGTACATTAGAGTGTCTAGTTTAAGAAACAGATGCCTCACAAGTCCTTAACTGGCAGCTTGATTAAATAGTACCCGCAAAACACCAGTCCCAACGTCAACAGTGAAGAGGCGACTCCGGGACTCTGTCTGTGTTCGTTTGCCCATCTTAATCTTTTCTTTTCATTGGCCAGTCTGAGATATGGCTTTTTCTTTGCAACTCTGCATCCCTGAGTCGCCTCTTTACTGTTGAAGGGGGAGTGATGAACTCTACAGCAGAGTCTGTTTTTTTCCCCCTCCAAAAAGACAGAATTTGTAGATAATTGGCCCTTTTTCTGGGACTCACCCACAAACAGGACCAAGCCAGGCCTGTTGAGGAGTGACAGACTCCATCCTAGCTGGAGGGGTGCTCTCATCCTATCTATGAACATAGACAGGGCTCTAACTCCTCTAGCTCCACAATGAGATAGGGTGCAGGCCAGGCAGCAGAATGTTAGCCATCCTGACAGCTTAGTGGAGTCTGCCACTGGCACAGTCAGTGTAGTCAGCTCAGCTATCCCCATTGAGACCGTGTCTGTGCCTCGATCTAGGTTGGGCAAAACTAAACATGGCGGTGTTCGCCTTAGCAATCTCACTGTAATAAAGACCTTCATTCCTGTCGTTATTGAAAGAGATTGTGCTATCTCAAAATAGGGCTACTTAATGTTAGATCCCTCACTTCCAAGGCAGTTAAAGTCAATTAACGAATCACTGATCATAATCTTGATGTGATTGGCCTGATTGAAACATTTACTGTGTTAAACGAGGCCTCACCTCCTGGTTACACTAGTGACCATATCCCCCGCTAATCCCGCAAAGGCAGAGGTGTTGCTAACATTTACGATAGCAAACTCAAGTTTTCGTCTTTTGAGCTTCTAGTCATGAAATCTATACAGCCTACTCAATCACTTTTTCTAGCTACTGTTTACACGCCTCCTGGGCCATTTACAGCGTTCCTCACTGAGTTCCCTGAATTCCCATCGAACCTTGTAGGTATGGCAGATAACATTCTAATTGTTGGTGACCTTAATATTCACATGGAAAAGTCCACAGACCCACTCCAAAAGGCTTTCGGAGCCATCATCAACTCAGTGGGTTTAGTCCAACATGTCTCCGAACCTACTCACTGCCACAGTCATACTCTGGACCTAGTTTTGTCCTGTGGAATACATGTTGTGGATCTTAATATTTTTCCTCATAATTCTGGACAATCGGACCACCATTTTAGTACGTTTGCAATCACAACAAATAATCTGCTCAGGCCCCAACCAAGGATCATCAAAAGCCGTGCTATAAATTCTCGGACAACCCAAAGATTCCTAGATGCCCTTCCAGACTCCCTCCACCTACCCAAGGACGTGAGAGTACAAAAATCAGTTAACCACCTGAACTTAGTTTAATCTTGTGTAATAACCTAGATGCAGTAACACCCCTAAAAACAAAAAACAAAGCTAACTAAAAAGCAGAATTCCCCAAGAGAGGATGGCTTTCACTTCAGCAATGATAAATTCATGAACTTTGACGAAAAGATCATGATCATTAGAAAGCAAATTACGGACTCCTCTTTAAATCTGTGTATTCCTCCAAAGCTCAGTTCTCCTGAGTCTGCACAACTCTGCCAGGACCCAGGATCAAGGGAGACACTCAAGTTTTTTATTTTTTTATTTCTTGACACATTGATGAAAATAATCATGGCCTCTAAACCTTCAAGCTGCATACTGGACCCTATTCCAACTAAAATGCTTCCTGTGATTGGCTGTCCTAGGTTGAACATAATAAACGTCTCTCTATCCACCGGATGTACACCAAACTCACTAAAAGTGGCAGTAATCAAGACTCTCTTGAAAAAGCCAAACCTTGACCAAAAAATATTTGAAAAACTATCGGCCTATATCGAAACTCCCATTCCTCTCAAAAAACTTTGAAAAAGCTGTTGCGTAGCTGCCTTCCTGAAGACAAAGAATGTATACGAAACGCTTCAGTCTGGTTTTAGAACCCATCATAACACTGAGATTGCACTTGTGAAGGTGGTAAATGACCTTTTAATGCCGTCAGACCGAGGCTCTGCATCTGTCCTCGTGCTCCTAGACCTTAGTGCTGCCTTAGTGCTGCTTAGTGCTGCTTTTGATGGTCTTCATGGACACATTCTGTCCTGGTTTAGAACTTATTTGTCGGAAAGATATCAGTTTGTCTCTGTGGATGGTTTGCCCTCTGACAAATCAACTGTTCCTCAAGGCTCCATTTTAGGACCATTATTGTTTTCACTATATATTTTACCTCTTGGTTATGTCATTTGGAAACACAAGGTTAACTTTCACTGCTATGCAGACGACACACAGCTGTACATTTTGATGAAACATGGTGAAGCCCCAAAATTGCCCTCCCTGGAAGCCTGTGTTTCTGACATAAGGAAGTAGATGGCGGAAAATGTTCTACTTTTAAACTCGGACAAAACAGAGATGCTAGTTCTAGGTCCCAAGAAACAAAGAGATCTTCTGTTGAATCTGACAATTAATCTTGATGGTTGTACAGTTGTCTCAAGTAAAACTGTGAAGGACCTCGCCGTTTCTCTGGACCCTGATCTCTCTTGACGATTATATCAAGACTGTTTGAAGGACAGCTTTTTTTCCATCTATTGTAACATTGCAAAAATCTGAAACTTTCTGTCCAAAAATACAAAAAAATGAATCCATGCTTTTGTCACTTCTAGGTTAGACTACTGCAATCCTCTACTTTCAGGCTACCCGGATAAAGTACTAAATAAACTTCAGTTAGTGCTACAGGGGCTGAGTCACTGCCTTACTGGTGCTCTTCCATGCCGTCCCTCGCTACCTGTCCCAGACCTGCTGTTTTCAACTCTCTAGAGACAGCAGGAGCGGTAGAGACACTCTGAATGATGGGCTTTGAAAAGCCAACTGACATTTACTCCTGAGGTGCTGACCTGTTGCACCCTCTACAACCACTGTGATTCTTATTATTTGACTCTGCTGGTCAACTATGAACATTTGAACATCTTAGCCACGTTCTGTTATAATCTCCACCCGGAATGGCCAGAAGAGGACTGGCCACCCCTCATAGCCTGGATCCTCTCTAGGTTTCTTCCTAGGTTCTGGCCTATCTAGGGAGTTTTTCACAGCGACCGTGCTTCTACACCTGCATTGCTTGCTGTTTGGGGTTTTAGGTTCTGTTTCTGTATAGCACTTTGTGACATCAGCTGATGCAAGGAGGGCTTTATACAATTTTTTGATTGATTGACGTTGAGACTGGTATTTTGTGGGTACTATTTAATGAAGCTGCCAGTTAGCTAGCTAGGTACTGTAACTGTTATTGTAGCTTTCTGTTTGTATGTAGATTGCACTTCAATGGCATCCCTCGAGGAGATTATTTTATCTTTCCAACCAGGCAAAGTTCTATGAAGGCACCACTGATCTCGACAAGAGGCACACCATTCAGAGAAATTCACAATTCAGGGTAACGTTAAGCACATAACTGGGCTGATTTAGCTACAGTATGTACAACCATACTGGGGGGGGGGGGGGGGGGGGGGGGGCTCATAATAATGTCTGGAATGGGGTTAATGGAATGGTATCAAACATGTGGTTGATACCATTCTATTGACTCCATTCTAGCCATTATTATGAACCGACCTCCCCTCAGCAGCATACACTGATATACAGTAGTTATATGTCTGCCATATTGAGGTATCTAGCTATACATTAAACCTGATCAATCAAATTGATAGGTGTAAGCAATTATGATAATTCCAAATGCCCTTAACTCGGTGTCTTCTCTAGACATACACAGAGAGAGGAAGAACGTGAGAAAGAAAGGATGAAAGTGAGAGAGGTTGGAAGAGAGTGGAAGACCGACAGAGAGAAGATGGAGAGAGTAGAAACAGAGAGCGAGAAAAGCAGCAGTGCAAATGTACTTAGACTTGAGTATTTCAACAATTCAACTCTTTCAACTTGTTAGGCAATCACAGTACCTACGGGGGAAGGATGGCCAGCCACACAGGAGGGTGATTTTTACTAAAGAGGAGAAGGAGGCCGTGCTGACCGAGATGCATGCTGGCCAATTCGGATTGAATAGCATGATTGCCAAAATCAACCTACGCTTCTTCTGACAGGGAATTGTCAAGGTGGTGGACAGCTGGGCAAGTGAAATAACCTTTTGCTAATCAATCACATTCTATTATTTCTGAAATTATTATGGTTTCAATTAATGTCATATCATATCAATTAATGTCATATCATATCAATTAATGTCATATCATATCAAGTAATGTCATATAAAGCATTTCAGTCATTTTAAGCCCTATTTCCCTTCTTTTGTTGAAAAGGAAAACAATTATGTTTTTTTTTTTACCTCTTGAACGTCAAGGCAAAATATAGATGTCAGTGTAAATAGACATACCCTAAAGTAATAATTTTTCATGAGATGGCCATCAACAATAACTAATTCTGCATAGTTCTAGAAAGGTCTGGAACTCACTGTTCTGGTAACAAGTGTTATAAATTGCTGAGGTGTATTCTCTTCTCAGTGCACAAACTCAAGTACATAGTACTAATAATATGAGAAACCTTTGCTATGAGCATAGTGCCCAGACCAGCACCTTGAGGCAATTATGCTGAAGGAGTGAATTCAGCTGTCTGGGACAAGCACGCAATGCAAAAAATATATATGTTTCACTCTCCTTACCAAAGACAATGCTAAATAAATACTATGCAAAAGCAATTATGAGAACAGACCCACTCAAGTACACCAAACTCCAGCCCCATTGATGGGTTCCAAGTCCATTAGAAACACTTACCCACTTTCATTATTTTACCTCGAGCTTTTAGAAGATATGTAGCATAGCATGCAGTACTGCTGCAATTTCACCCTGGTACAGAACTCTCCTGAGATAGCTCAATGGTTTGAAGCATCGGTTATCCTCTAAATGTATCTATACTGTATATGCAAAAACACAGATTTTAAAAACAATTCAAAACAATCTACCTGCAGTAGCATGCTGGAAAAAACTTAATTTGTTATCATTAGAGTTGATGTCACTTCTAATTTAGTTTTGAGTCAGTACCACATTAACATTTTAAGTAGTAATGCCTTTTCACTGACATTATGTTCAACTTACTAGAAGTATTTGAGTTTAAAAGTCCTTGGGGATTACAGTGTAAACACCCTTGGTGTCAAACTGAGGTTACCATGGCAACAAACTCACAAGCCACAACAGCGCCTCTGGTAAATGAACACAAATGGCTGTGAGATGCTTTCAGCAGACTGGGGATCGGTGTAATGGAATTACTCTCTCTTATATCCACACTGCTCACACACGTCAATGAAAGTCTACGTAGCCAGGCACTAAAATAGAACTTGGTTCTATTTGTGATGCTTGATGCGCTGCAAGTCCCGCCTCTCCCATCTCCTTATTGGTTTTTAGGAGCATATACCCGCGTGGGGGATTGAAAGATGAACTGAGGTGCACACTCCAGTCCAGTTGGTGATGGTAATGCACCTTAAAGTTGGTTGCCAACTGCCATATAAAGTCCAAAGAAGAAGAAGGAAGGAGCCAGAAGGAGGAGATTTTACTAGAAACAAATCCAAATTACTATTAATTGTCGGAGTAGAGGACCTTGTGCATTTCAGGTAAAATAACAACCCAATGTGTATATCCCAGGACAAATTAGCTAGCAACAGCAAACTAGCTAGCAAAATTGTCAAAAATGTTTAATGCTTTTCGACCTTTCCCCAAATGAATACAGTTGGTTCAGAGTTTATTTTGATATTACAACCTGCGTGTCCTGATTGTGTCTGGTGTGTGAACGTACGCTCCTGATCTAGTCAACATGTTACACATTTCCTGTCTGGAAACACTTCTAAGTCGCATAGAAACACACTCACTGAGACTAACACGTTTTAGTTGCATGTTGTTTATACCGTTACATTTGTAAATACATCCTTGCCTATGGACTGATGTATTTAGATCACTTTCTTTGTCACTGGCCTGTGATCGGCAAGATAGTTGTTTTACTATTGTATTGGCTTTGGTTCAAGAATTCTATTCTATCAAAACCTGATTTGTTTTACCTTTTTTTTTCATGGGAGCGAATGTTAGGAATAGGAAGGGGATATCAACCTTCGTTTAGAATATGACGGTGAGTCTTGTAGATATCCCCTATCTCTTGTTTTTCATTTGAAAGATGGCACAGCACTGTTAGAGTTCTCCCTGATGAGACCGTGAGGAGGATCAGGATACAGGCCTTCTTGACTGAGTAAACTCTCCTGCTTTACCCCTTCTGAGTCTAAACTCACGTTGACCATTTTTAGAGGGACGGGTATGAATAACATAATACAATTTGGAAGGTTGCTTACTTACACAGGCACATCACATACTGTAGGCATGCACTCACATACGCAGGCATGCACACGTTGACACACTGATTTGTGCATTTATGCACAGCTAAACACACACCATGGATGCAATCCCATTATTGATCTGCTTTAATGTTAAAAATGAAAACAAACAAAGACTCACAGCAATGAGGCAAACACATCAACACTATTCGGTATGGAACACTAGTCAATGGATCTCATTTGCTGTCAGTCGGTGACTTAGACCATTCATCTATTTCATCCAAATTACTTTGGTGGTCTATCCTGGGTATGTGATTTAGTAGTTCCACCTTAATTGGACTCTACAGAACACAGACAAGACCTCTATCCTCGTCCCTGTTTTAATCATCCCCTTCAGCGTTGAGAGAGTGAATTAAAGTTTCATGAGTAAAGTTTCCCAAGTTCCTTCTCAAGCTGAAAAGGGCTTTTACTACTCTCCTTTCTACTGGATAGCTTCTTGGAGCTGTTGAGAGGCCACCGATACTATACACTCAACAATCTAGATTGCACAAAAGACACATTTACGTCAGCGTTCGATAATGGACTAACAAAGTGCTATCCACAGCACTCTGTTCTTGCGGCTCACACTACAATTAAACTCATAAATGAACACAAATCTGTCACTCGTAGAAAATCCTTGATGGCAAAAAAAACTGTGCTTTCACCACAGAGGACCACTAGCTTCAGAAGAACACTGTTTCAACACCATAGGGTTCACTGAATGCAACAGTGAATGTGTCCAGCAGGCACCTGCTTCCAGGACCTCCATGGTGAGACGTGTGGAGGCTCAGGCTGACTAGAGGCTCTCTGACAGGGGCCATGGTAATTGGAGTAGCTGCTGCTCTCTGGCTTTGGCCCACTTGCTGTTCTGGTGGCCCTGCACAGCAAGTTGATGGGGAATCATAGGCCAGCCTGTCACTGAGTGAGATGCTAGGTCAGGATCGTGCTCAGAGCTTGTGTTGAAAGAAGATGTGGCTAGCTGCTCCTGTATTGCAGTAGAACCAGCCAGCAGTTGGAGGAAACACAAAGAGAGAAAAGCTCAAACAGATTATATCGGCAGAGACATGTTCGCTAGGTGAGGACCTCCTAGAGCCTAAAGGTTTTCTGAACAACGATGAGGAACATCAATTCTACAGTACAAAATGTGGAACAGAGTAGTTCCTAAGTGGAGGTCAGTGCTACTCTACGCTACACCAAACATGGCTGCTTCATAAGCGAATACATTATATGGAACATAGAGAGTCAAGCAAGTTACTGTAATACTAATTCTGTCTCGCCTTTGCTCTGTAATTCACTGCTTCCCAGTCCTGGAAGTGGCTATCTGCTATTGCTGTTAGCTTGTTTTGTCTGATATTTGTCCAAGGACTTTCTTTTTTTTGGTGACAGGTTTTACTGGATCTATGTCTTTGTTAATATATCTCCTCTTGAACTTCAATCCTCTTCTAATAGATACTTTTGATGAAGTCAAGCCCTTGGTCAGCAGGGCTTAACAAAGTCCTCAATATCTTTTCAGCATGACAGACATTAATTTCTATTACAGTAGCTGGGCCATTGGGTCCCTGGATCTTTAATCAAGATCTCCAATTAATGAGGGAATATAGCTCGCCAGTTTGTAGTCCTTAAAACGGAAAATTTGTTAGCATTTTCTACCTCTGGTTCGTTGGCCATTCCTATGGTGGAAGTGATTTGGAAAAATATTAGCCGAAAATAAGGTCTGGGGTTAACCCAGGCTTAGGAGATTTGATACGTTTTGTTCTATGAGATAATATCAAACAGTTAACATGGCCTTTATGAATTATGAAGGCTAGCGCTTAAGAGCGTTGGGCCAGTATCCGAAAGGTTGCTGGTTCAAATCCCAGAGCTGGAAAGGTGAAAAATCTGTTGATGTGTCCTTGAGCAAGGCACTTAACGGTAATTGCTCCTGTACGTTGCTCTGGACAAGAGCATCTGCTAAATGATTAAAATATAAACATAACATGTGCTCAAAATAAATCAGTTGCTAACAAGTCGCTAACTGCCATAGAAATGGAACTACAGCATTAGTTGCAAAATGTTTCACTTCACTACACCGACCACGCAAACTAGTGTACACTACTAACACTAGTCCACCAAAAATCTAGTTTGCTTTATGCTTACTAAGTCGAACGAAAATGCAAGGATGGTACATTGTTCTGCTCCAGGTTGTAACCACATCTCTTCCACGGGAAGTTGCTTGTTTTATCGGTTCTCGAACGATGTTGTCCAGAAGAGACTGTGGGTCTGTTGGATAACGTAAGCTAAGCCTGTTAGCTATACGTCAAAAGTGTAGTTTTATTTTTTTACATGCTAGCACTGCGTTAGCTTTTTACTTGTTTTGATTGCATAAATGCTTAAAAAAAAGGTGATATTAACTGATTAAGATTATCTCATAGAACAAAACATATAAGATCTTTTAAGCATGTGTTTTCCACAGACATTATTTTTTTGACATTTATCAACAACAAAAAACATTCATTTCCCCATAGCCTTTGGCCAACGAGCCATGGCAGAGATAGCATCTGTTAGTGCCTATAAAAATGACTATTGCTCTCTATTAGAACAACATTAGCAGAGATTTGTACGACACTTCAAAACACAATTAGAAGCCCTTAGTGCAGAAAAGCATGAGCACGTCTCCGTGAATTTCAGGGGTAACAGACTTTTCTTGCTGAAGGGTTTGATTTTGGGAGAGATTTGAGAAACATTGTAACAATGATAGAATAGTGTTCTATTTCTATAGTGTTAGATTGAATATAGAAAAGAATGCTGTTATAAACCCGAGGGACTACTTTTGTTGGTAACGCATGAATGTATTGGTGTAAGTGTTGAGGGTTACCTGTGGGTTGGCGTGATCGTGAGAGAGCTGAGAGTTACAGGTCAAATCGGGTTGCAAGGTTGACTCAGTCAGACACAACAAGTTTCTATTTACATTTGGATATTTACTCTTTATTGGTCTATGTTGGAGAAGGTTTTTAATAACCCCACGATTACAACATAAATAGGAATACTCATGCAACAGGGATATTTTCATATCAGAATTTTGGCTAGCAGTTGAACCTGATGGGCCGAGAGGAATGGACTTGATCGTAGCTTAGTTTAAAGACGAAAGAAGTAATGAGGCTCAATGTGATGGAAACCTGTCATCCTTAAATGAGCCTGAATATGCCTGAAGGGGAGAAACCTTCAGAAATACAATAGCACAGCAACACGAGTCAGAATGCTTGGAAACCCCGCGTAGCCATTGATTAGCAGCAATCTACTGTTTTACAAGTCCACTATTTAATTGTTTAACATTCAAAAATGATCATTTGTATATTCTCATCTTCAACTTTCATTACAATGTACGAGGAATTCATGGACAATATATCATCAGTGAAGAGAAATAGGCTAATCATTTGATGTATTATTCGCTATAATTGCCATATAGAGATATTAGCAGATTTACCTTTTTTGAGACAGCAAATAAAAAACATCTCCAGGTTTCAGAGAGTTGCTTAAAGCGTGACTTTTGCCATTCATTATTGCCCTCGTTCATGTTATGTCCTTGGGGATTGTCTGGTAGTTCGACATTTTGTAAGGCATGTAACATGAAATTGTATCACTTTCTCAAGGATCTCTCTGTACTTTGCTTCGTTCATCTTTCTCTCAACCCTGACTAGTCTCCCAGTCCCTGCCGCTGAAAAACATCCCTACAGCATGATGCTGCCACCACCATGCTTCACCGTAGGGATCTTGGTTTCATCAGACCAGAGAATCTTGTTTATCATGGTCTGAGAGTCCTTTAGGTACCTTTTGGCGAACTCCAAGGGGGCTGTGCTTTTTTACTGAGGAGTGGCTTCCGTATGGTCACTCTACATAAAGGCCTAATCGGTGGAGTGCTGCAGAGATGGTTGTCCTTCTGGAAGGTTCTCCCATCTCCACAGAGGAACTCTGGTAGAGTGACCATCGGGATCTTGGTCACCTCCCTGACCAAGGCCCTTCTCTCCCGATTGCTGTGTTCTTAGGGACCTTCAATGCTGCATAAATACTTTGGCACCCTTCCCCAGATCTGTGCCTCGACACAATCCTGTCTGGGAGCTCTACGGACAATTCCTTTGACCTCATGGCTTGGTTTTTGCTTTGACATGCATTGTCAACTGTGGGACCTTATATAGACAGGTGTGTGCCTTTCTAAATCATGTACAATCAATTGAATTTACCACAGGTGGACTCCAATCAAGTTGTAGAAACATCTCAAGGATGATCAGTGGAAACAGAATGCACCTGAGCTCAATTAATACTTATATAAATAAGGTGTTTGTTTTTTATCTGTAATACATTTGCAAAAATTTCTAAAATCCTGTTCGCTTCGTCTATATGTGCTATTGTGTGTAGATTCATGAGTAACATTTTGTATTTGGTCCATTTTAAAATAAGGCTGTAACATAACAAAATGTGGAAAAGGTCAAAGGGTTTGAAAACTTTCTGAATGCACTGTAATTTCTAACATACTTAAGTATCAAAGTAAAAGTATGAATAATTTAAAAAAAATCCTTATATTAAGAAAACCAGACAAAGACATTTTTGTGCTTTTTTAAGTGTATGTATAGCCAGGGGCACACGTAGGGTGGCCACATTTAAAATACCCAAATGCGGGACAAAGGGAAGATTTTGCCGGACATTCACGGGACAGTGTAGTCTACATTAATTAAAAAAATGTGTGTGAATTGGATCATTTTACTGTCCTGCTAAGCATTCCAAATGTATTGAGTACAATGCATGGAGTACAAAGTACATTATTTTCTTTAGGAATGTAGTGAAGTGAAAGTAAATGTTGCCAAAAATATAAATAGTAATGTAAAGTACAGATACCCTCAAAAAAACAACGTAAGTAGTACTTTAAAGTATTTTTACTTAAGCACTTCACACCACTGCCTGAGGGAGATTTGTAACAGTGTCCTGGACTATAATGGAAATTAATTGTAGAAACAAACCGTATACAACTTTAAACTGGTAGGTCTGTATCTAGGTAATTGGCTTTTGATTGTATTTCAACCTATCCACATTTAGCTAGACATGTAGGCATGTTTTAAGGGCTGTCTTATTAAAAATGCAATAAAAGGTCCAAATAGAGAATGACATTCTGATTGCTTTAATTAAAAGAAATGGTCAGAAAGAGCATGACTCAATTATTATTCTGCCAGTACTATGGAGAGTTGGTAATATGCTAAACATTTTAATAGGACACCAGGGAGAGAGATCTGGAGAGGGCATGGCCAACACTGCCAAGTTTGAAATTGTTCAATCTGTTGGTTTTAGAGAAAAATATTAAGGATCACTGTGATAGGGTTGCATTTCACATCAAGTAGCCGTCAGGGAGCTACAGATGTAGAATCTTAATTTGATCTTCCTGTTGCATGAGAGCCTTCCTGAATTTGTTTTATCAGCCCTTACAAAAATGTACATTCATTATAATCCACATAAGAATTCACATTTCCTGTTGCTGCAGGATTATTTTCCTGCTGTAGCAACACACTGGTCACAGACATCAGTTCAACATCTAGTTTTCATTTATATTGGTTGAGTTTTCAACTAACGTTAATTCAAGGTGAAATCAACCAAAAATGTCACCAATGTCATTGGATTTATGTTAGAATTTGGTTGAAAAAAGACTAAATGCTCTTACATTGATTCCTTCCAAATTCAATTTGTTTTCCACATTTATTCACTGTCATCACATACATTTTTTGGGGTTGAAATGATGTGGAAGTTGTTTGATCCCACAACTTACATATGTAGAACACAACGCCACCCCATACTTCATGGGTCACTTTCATATCATTTAAGTAAATTGTTTTTGTGACCTCAAGCCTGTTAATACATAACCCTATGCACAGCCACATCTGGTATGAACACTCCCATGGCACCTCATTGAAGTCCCAGTGTCCTCTGGTTAGTTTGATGACTTCATTCATTTGACTTTGACGGTTACAGCAGGGGTCTAGGTCGGTCACTGGATGACATTTTTTGAGCATTGCACAAATTTAGAAATACATTTTCGGGATAGAAAAACTCTTTCAGTGTCAACATAAACGACTAAAATGCAATAGAAAGTATGCAGAAAAGATAATGGACCTATATATATATTTTTTTATAATAGCCTAGAATCTTTGAGAACTTACAATCAAAAAAATTAAAGCTAGACAGTCTGGCCCACATTGATTTTGTTGTAATGTTTGAGCATAATAACATAGCATCAGCCATATCCTTGTCCCGGACCTGATGTTTTCACTCTCTCTCTCCCCCTCCCTCCCACCTCCCGCTCTCCATCCCAGTGGCGACCCGTCATGTTTTGAGCCCCACATTTTTACCAATAAATAAATAAAAATCCAATCCCCTTGGGTGCTGCCATAGAGTTACATTAGAAGTGCCCATGAAGGCTCAAGGTCATTGGCCACAGATAAAATGACGTCATATCACCTTATACTGTATCAACAGTAGCTTTAATTGGACTGATCATGTCAACATCATATTTCAAAATCTTAGCTAGCAATCATCATCATAAATTAACCATCCTGCTGTGTTCCGGTCGAATTGGACTGATTCGATCGGTTTTCTCTCTGAAAAAGGTCGTTAATTTAATCTGATTGTCATAAGGTTCCATTACTTTGTCCACACAGGGCATCTGAACACACAAAATACATTTAAATGATTTTCATTTAACTTTTGTACACCTGTGTTGTTCCCGGTCAAAAATGACCGGTCATTAGGAATGAATGGGTGACTACAATTAGTGTATTGAATTGAGTTCAGGCACATGCCCATTATTCAGATGGACACACTTCCTCTCCCAGACCCCCACATGCATGTGTGTTTGAGCGCACACACACATACACACACACACATCTCACTCCCCTTCTTGGCTTCCATGGCAACCCCCATGGGAATCTTTCCCCCAATATAATTTTTCCCCCACGGATACCACACCTGTTGGCATTCAAACAAACAATCGCAACATTGTTTCAATAATATATAGAACTTTTCTCACAGCTCTGGTATATAAAACTTTTTTGAGACCTTGCTCACAATTTATTCTGTGGCAGCACAATGTAATGCTTCTCGTTGGTGGAAGGAGAGGAGGACCAAAATGCAGCGTGGTAAGTGTCCGTCATGTTTTAATTGAACAAACTGAACACTACACAAAATAATAACGAAGAGCCACCGAAACAGTTCTGCCAGGTGAACAGACACTAAACAGAAATCAAACACCCACAACCAAAATGGGGAAAACAGGCTACCTAAGTATGATTCTCAATCAGAGACAACGAACGACACCTGCCTCTGATTGAGAACCATACTAGGCCAAACACATAGAAATATAGCAACCTAGAAAACGGAACATAGACTACCCACCCCAACTCACGCCCTGACCAACCTAACACAAAGACCAACAAAGGGAACTAAGGTCAGAACATGACACACAATGACCAAATTATATACTGTATGTGAGGCTCTTGATCATATCTTTGATCATGACACTGGTGAGGAGGAGAGAGTCCTTGTTAAACTTTGACACAAAGTAGTCTGTCATAAATAGCATAATATGTTTCATCTGAGTATTTGTTATAGTCCAAATAATCCATACATTATGCTTTTTTTAACTCAAAAACAAGTTTTATGAGCTCAGGTCAATGAGGCCTACAGGTCATAAATAGCAAATAGAAGTTCAAAACTTGTAATGTTCACAAGACTTTAAGTTGATAAAAAGATCTAACGCAAGATTTGGTAATAATATATGTATTATTATGGATTTATAGTCAGCTGTAATGGGCTGGTAATTTTGGACCGGGAACACAGAATTAATTAACATGAAACGAAGGAGGGTTAAGTTGACAATCTACTTGCAAATAATTTTTAATCCTTGTCTTATAAAAGAGAAATTATAGATTAAACATCTCTGTGCTCATCGGCCATTGGACACAAACATTACACAACAAGTTAGAAATCACAATTTCAACAATGAGTGGTTTGGAAGTGGCTAACTGCAAGCATTGCAAAGCACTCACTAGTCTGCTATTCAGTAGTGGCTGTGTGGTCCCAAGTCTGGGTTAAAGGGTTTCTTTTCCAAGCTTAAAATTATAAACATTCAACATTGGCCATGCTGTCAATCCAGCATGATTTCTGCCGCGTTCAAAACAACTGTTAACTCGGAACTGGGATATCTGACTTCAGTGAGTTCAAGACAACTGGGAACTCAGGGAAAAACGAGCTCCGACTGGCAAAATATGTTTTGAACAGTCATCCACCTCAGAATTGTAAGTCGGGAACTTGGGCCTCTTTCTAGAGCTATGACCTGAAGATCACTAGAGTCATCATGATTCAACCGTGTTTTTTTCAGAGTTCCCAGTTGTCTTGAAAGCACCATGAATCCAGAGAATTCCAGACTGATGACAAAGTTTGATGACAAAATTTGCTTGTTCAAGTGAGCACAGCACAACAAGGAGAGTCCAAAAATGTCTTGTATGCTGATGCGTAAATGATGTAATATGCCAGGGAGATATGTATACTGTAGCTAAGAAAGTAATACTAAGTGCATGTTGTGTAGGAAGCAGTTAATAGCCCATGTGCCTCACCCTAATAATTTAGTCTATTTTCCTCTCTTAATTTCGCCTACTGTTCTGACTTGGTGGTTCTGACTTGGTGGTGCACATTCCAGTTCTCTGCTGCCTGTGACTGGAACGAATTGCAAAAATCGCTGAAGTTGGAGACTTTTATCTCCCTCACCAACTTCAAACATCTGCTATCTGAGCAGCTAACCGATCGCTGCAGCTGTACATAGTCTATCGGTAAATAGCCCACCCATTTTTACCTACCTCATCCCCATACTGTTTTTATTTATTTACTTTTCTGCTCTTTTGCACACCAATATCTCTACCTGTACATGACCATCTGATCATTTATCACTCCAGTGTTAATCTGCAAAATTGTAATTATTCGCCTACCTCCTCATGCCTTTTGCACACAATGTATATAGACTCTCCTTTTTTTCTACTGTGTTATTGACTTGTTAATTGTTTACTCCATGTGTAACTCTGTGTTGTCTGTTCACACTGCTATGCTTTATCTTGGCCAGGTCGCAGTTGCAAATGAGAACTTGTTCTCAACTAGCCTACCTGGTTAAATAAAGGTGAAATAAAAAAATGTAGCCTATAACCTGTTTTAGAGAAATGTAATCATCAAATATTGCAAAGGCTTTCATTTCATGCTTATATGCCCCCTTTATTTATCCTACGGTTCTACCTTGGTGTACAGGGAGAATGGACCATGTACTGAATTCTGTCGCTGTACATTTTCAAACGTGCTGAACAAATAGTTATATTGACTACGTCCGTCCTAGCTTGCTCAAAATTACAGATTGCCATAGTTTGTACATATCAATTGTCAGTAGAAACCACATTTGTTTAAGCAAGTCAGCCATATCAGCTATGTTTTTTAAAAGGAAAGAACTGTTTCACTGCCAGACAAGGCTCACTGATAGCCAGGTGTAGCAGTGGTAAGTTGTTGGGACTGCTGTTGGGACTCTGCTGTTGGGACAGGTTTATGAAGTCCCTATCAGTTTGTAGGCACTGTGTGTCACCGTTATAGTGCAGTTAATGTAGTGTTTAGTGTTGTGTTGTGGCTTTGCAGGGATGCACACCCCCCAAAAATGGTTTGCCCCACCAAGATTGACATGCTAAAATCGCCACTGCTTTCTCCCAACCACACCTACTGTCTCGACCTCAGGTTTACTCCTGAGGTTGGGCGGTCTAGCTCCCTAGAGCATCCCTCCTGGAGAGGGCATCGGCATTTCCATGGGCTGCACCTGATCTGTGGACGACAAAGAAAGCAAAGAGATGTAAAGATAGGAACCAGCAGGTGAAGCGGGCATTAATGTACTTTTCCCGTGACATCCAAACCAGTCGTGCGTGGTCCGTTACGAGGGTGAAGTGCCGGCCCAATAAGTAATACTTCAGCGTTTCTAGCACCCACTTGATTGCTAGACATTCTTTCTCCACCATTGAAGAGAATGGCAACAGCTTCCCGTGGCAACAGCTTCCAGCAAATGTGCATGACTGTGTGTTCCTCACCTTCTTGGAGCTGTGATAGGATGGCACCCACCCTTGTTTCATACGCATTGGTCTGAACCACCAGTGGTTTAGAGAAGTCTGGTGTCACCAGCATGGGTCAAGAACACAATGCACCCTTTAGGTCCTGGAGGCTTTCTTTGTCTCCTCAGTCCACTTTACCTGGGCGGGCAGATGGCTCCTGGTCAGATCTGTCAGGGGGCTGGCTGGGGAGGCAAAGTGGGGAATAAATATCCGGTAGTAACTAGTCAACCCCACAAACGTGCGTACCTTATCTCGATCTGGTGCATACTACTCGCACCTCTCCCTTAGGCTCAATGCCTAAATTTTTCTGGCACGAGCGGAGCGCAGGCATAGGACGCACTGCACCCTCCCTGCGCCAGCTCTGCGTGCTCTCCTTGTTTCCGGTATGCGGTAGGGTCTCGACGTCCCCTTTTTTCCAGGTTCGGTGATGATGCGATGCTGTACCAGATCGGTGTGTCTTGGTTCACTGGAGAACACATCCTGGCTTCGACTGACCAACTTCCTCAGCGACTGCTTCTGGACTTGGCCCAGCTGCTACCCCATTGGCACCTCCGCCGGCTCGGTCTCTATGGTAGCCTTTTTGTGAAAATAGAGTCGAGTACATCATGTGCATTTCATTTTTTTTGCAGATTCTCATGGTAAATCTGGGTCAGATACCTATCTGTCTGACTTCACCCACCTTCTCAATTACTTTGTGTGGCCCGCTCTATTGGACCAAAAACGTATATTCTGAGGTGGGGACCAACACCAACACTTTGTCTCCGGGCTGAAAGTCCCTTCGTTGTACCCCTCTGTTGTACACCCATGCTTGGGCCTCCTGGGCCTCCAGCATGTGTTCCCATACCAGGGGCCACAGAGTTGCCTTCCTATCTCTCATGTCTCCCACGTGTTTGACCAAGGTCCGGTGGGGCGATGGTTGCTGTTCCCAGGCTTCTTTAGCCATGTCCAGCAGTCCTCGGGGTCATCTTCCATACAGGAGTTTGAAGGGAGAGAATCCTGTTGAAGGTTGGGGCACTTCTCTAATCAAGAACATTAGGTAGGGTAGCAACTGGTCCCAATTCTTTCCGTCAGCCTATATCACCTTCTGTAACATCTGCTTCGGGGTTTGATTGAATCTTCCCACCAATCCATCGGTCTGAGGGTGATACACTGAGGTGAGCAACTGGGTTATTTTCATTAGCTTGCATAAATCCTTCATGATTCGTGACATGAACGGGGTGCCCTGGTCGGTCAATATCTCATCGGGAAAGCCTACTCAGGAGAACAGCGTTAACTTCTTATGGCTGCCATCCCGTTAACGGGATAATTGTCATCAACAACCGCTGAATTGCATAGCGCCACATTCAATTCATATTACTAAACATATTCATATTCATGAAATCACAAGTGTAATACAGCAAAACACAGCTTAGCCTCTTGTTAATCCACCTGACGTGTCAGATTTTGAAAATAGGCTTCACAGCGAAAGCAATCCAAGCGTTTGTGTACATTTATCGATCGCTCGACAAAACATTATGTACACCTAGCATCAAGTAGCTTGGTCACGAAAATCAGAAAAGCAATCAAATTAATCGTTTACCTTTGATGATCTTCAGATGTTTTCACTCACGAGACTCCCAGTTACACAATAAATGTTCCTTTTGTTCCATAAAGATGATTTTTTATATCCAAAATACCTCCATTTGTTTGGCGCGTTATGTTCAGAAATCCACAGGAAATAGCGGTCACGACAACGCAGACAAATTCCAAATAGTATCTGTAATGTCCACAAAAACATATTAAACATTCTTTATAATCAATCCTCAGGTTGTTTTTAAAATGTATAATCGATAATATATCAACCACAACTGTCTTTTTCAGTCAGAGAGGGAAAGGCAATGGCTACGCAAATTCTGTTACGCACACAAAATGCTGCAAGCACCCGGCCATACAATGACGCGATGTTATCTTTCTTGTGCATTTTTCAAAATAAAAGCCTGAAACTATGTCTAAAGACTGTTGACACCTTGAGGAAGCGATAGGAAAATTAATCTGGTTGATATCCCATTAAATGGAGCAAAGGCAGGCTATGGAACATGGAGTTTTCAAAATAGAAGCCACTTCCTGGTTTGATTTTCCTCAGGGTTTCACCTGCAATATCAGTTATGTTATACTCACAGACAATATTTTGACAGTTTTGGAAACTTTAGAGTGTTTGCTATCCAATGCTAATAATAATATGCATATATTAGCAACTGAGACTGAGGAGCAGGCTGTTTAGTTTGGGCAACTTATTCATCCAAGCTACTCAATACTGCCCCCCAGCCATAAGAAGTTAATGAATATGTGGTTGATAGAGCGCTGCGTCACATGTAATGGAGGCTTATTTCCCAGAAGACAGTGAACAAGAAATCATTGCAGGGTTGGGAGTGATTTTTGTAGCGTCTCTGAAATTAATGAGCTCGAAGAGTTCAGTTTGAGTTAAGCAGACGTGGCAAGACATGTTCCTGCCTGCATATAAGTTATTGCACAACACTATTATCACGTGTCAAACATTAGTTAAGGTGTGGTCCTGTGAGGCTCAGTCGGTAGAGCTTGGCATGTACCACACCAAGGGTTGTGGGTTTGATTCCAGCTGGGGCCACCCATATGTAAAAAAAAAAATACAAATAATGATGTGCACACTAAAAGTCTCTTTGGATAAAATCATCTGCTAAATGACTTATTGTGATGACATTGAATCTTCTGGGTTGATACTGTTATGTTTGATGAGTTTGGGATGCACATGAAAACAAGAGAAGCTGTTGAAGAACGTTTAAATTGATTACAATAAGTGAGACCAAATCAAGACTGTAATGTGATGTGACATCGACAGCCAACTATCCTAAATACATAAACAGGGTGATGGTTCCGGGATGATGTTGTTTTACTGTTACCACTTAGGCATGGGAAAAACTATTAGTGTGATAGTTTACTTGACAATGAATAATGGTGCAAACGCAGTCCTAGAAAAGAATAAATGATCACTTACCTTGCATCCACGATTCAAAAAAAGGTTCTATAGGAACATATTTCCTAGTAATATGGGTTGGTATTTACATCACTGGATACTATCTAATTTAGCTAATGTACCTCATGAGTTGGTAGTGGACTTACAGTATTGGAATTATAGTATATGTATTTTGCATAATGTATACTGTGCATGCTTGCATGTGCTGGTAGTAGGCCTTATTATACTTAATTTATGTTTGTACTGTATGACTATATGTCTAGGTACTGTAACATGCATGACGTCACAAGCCCTAAGAGAAATTCATTTCCTGATGTATGTGTAAAGTCAATTCAATACATTATTTATGCCGATGTAAACCCAGAGGTCTGAGAATCGCTCCGGGCAGAGAATAACATTTTTTGCCTGTGTGTATCTGTCTGTCTGTTTGTTTGTTTGTTTGTTTTAACTGAGAAAACATGTCTACCTGTATGTGTTATCAATATGGTGTGATGAAAATATATGCAATATCCATTGTAAATATACAGTTGAAGTCGGAAGTTTACATATACACTTAGGTTGGAGTCTTTAAAACTTGTTTTTCAACCACTCCACAAATTTCTTGTTAACAAACTATAGTTTTGGCAAGTCGGTTAGGACATCTACTTTCTACAAGACACAAGTAATTTTTCCAACTATTGTTTACAGACAGATTATTTCACTTATAATTCACTGTATCACAATTCCAGTGGGTCAGAAGTTTACATACACTAAGTTCACTGTGCCGTTAAACAGCTTGGAAAATTGTCTTGGCATTAGAAGCTTATGACTGGCTAATTGACATCATTTGAGTCAATTGGAGGTGTACCTGTGGATGTATTTAAAGGCCTAGCTTCAAACTCGGTGCCTCTTTGATTGACCTCATGGGAAAATCAAAAGATATCAGCCAAGACCTCAGAAAAAAATTGAAGACCTCCACAAGTCTGGTTCATCCTTGGGAGCAATTTCCAAACGCCTGAAGGTACCACGTTCATCTGTACAAACAATAGTATGAAAGTATAAACACCATAGGACCACGCAGACGTCATATCGCTCAGGAAGGAGACGCATTCTGTCTCCTAGAGATGAATGTACTTTGGTGTGAAAAGTGCAAATCAATCCCAGAACAACAGCAATGGACCTTGTGAAGATGCTGGAGGAAGCAGGTACAAAAGTATCTATATCCACAGTAAAACAAGTCCTATATCAACATAACCTGAAATGCCGCTCAGCAAGGAAGAAGCCACTGCTCCAAACCTGCTGTAAAAAAGCAAAACTATGGTTTGCAGCTGCACATGGGGACAAAGATCATACTTTTTGGAGAAATGGTCCTCTGGTCTGATGAAACAAAAATGGAACTGTTTGACCATAATGACCATCATTATGTTTGGAGGAAAAAGGGGGAGGCTTGCAAGCCGAAGAACATCATCCCAACCGTGAAGCATGGTGGTGGCAGCATCATGTTGTGGGGGTGCTTTGCTGCAGGAGGGACTGGTGCACTTCATAAAATAGATGGCATCATGAGGAAGCAACATAATGTGGATATATTGAAGCAACATCTCAAGACATCAGTCAGAAAGTAAAAGCTTGGTCGCAATTGGGTCTTCCAAATGGACAATGACCCCAAGCATACTTTCAAAGTTGTGGCAAAATGGCTCAAGGACAACAAAGTCTTGGAGTGGAGTTGGAGTGACCATCACAAAGCCCTGACCTCAATCCTATAGAACATTTGTGGGCAGAACTGAAAAATAGTGTGCGAGCAAGGAGGCCTACAAACCTGACTCAGTTACACCAGCTCTGTCAGGAGGAATGGGCCAAAATTCACCCAACTTATTGTGGGAAGCTTGTGGAAGGCTACCCGAAACATTTGACCCAAGTTAAACAATTTAAAGGCAATGATACCAAATACTAATTGAGTGTATGTAAACTTCTGACCCACTGGGAATGTGATGAAAGAAATAAAGGCTGAAATAAATCATTCTCTCTACTATTATTCTGACATTTCACACTCTTAAAATGAAGTGGTGATCCTAACTGTCCCAAGACAGGGAATTTTTACTAGGATTAAATGTCAGGAATTGTGAAAAACCGAGTTTAAATGTACTTGGCTAAGGTGTGTGTAACTTCCGACTTCAACTTTATACAGTATAACGAAAAAGCTTAATCTGTTAGAATATGTCATACCGTTGAAATTCTTCTGTAAGATCTCCACAAAGGACAGGAAATACGTATCGTCTATGTAGCTATGTATTTTAGCAATGTGACATGAATCCTGAAAGGCACAACATATTTTGAGCATTTCCTTCATCCTCACTGTTGGACATTGTGGCCCAGTGAATTGCAGGATGATAAAAAAAAAAATAACATGCACAGTCCGCTATGTGCCTTGCATGGCCTTCAGTCTCCAAAGCCTCTTTCAATGCTCTGCAAATCCTTTGCTTTTCAATTTCTCATCTGTGGACACATTTACTCTCTCTCTCTGTCTCTCACTCTCTCTCTCTGACCTTTCAGAGTTTGACATCGTCCCCTTAATAGTAGGCAACAATGGAGGATATGAAAAATCCTGCACTTACATTCAGGTGTCTGCTGCTGATACACTAGCTCAAGGATAAATAGCAAATTGATTTCAGAAGACAAGTAGGCGAAGAAGGTTCCAAAGCCCACAGATGATAAGAACTAAAAAGTAAAGGTCTGAGATAGAAGGCTTCAAGACCACCACTAATATTAAACTGAATGTGCAACTGACATGCACTTTAGTGACTAAAAACTATACTTGTTTGGTGTCCTTTTTCTTCCAAACAATTTAGTTTGAGGAAGTGCAAAATGGATCTTGAAATAACATGTTCCTTCAGCATGGAAGCAGGCAGAGAATTTGCCATTTATGATTCAGCGAGAGATTTTACCAACCTGAAGGTTAGAGACCCTGAGAGCTCCCCTAGTTATTCAACATCCCTAAATATACTGTATTTCCACTGACGTCATTGTGATCTGACATTGAAAAAATGTAGAGGGTGAATTAAATATTAGCCTTTTGTACCAGTCATGAACAATTACATTCTGCAGCCTCTTATGTTTGATATTACAATGGTAGTGGTACACCACATTAAAAGTATGTGTGAGAGTGCATGCACATGCATAAAGCATACAGTACAGATGTAGGATCTTAATTTGATCACCCTGTTGCAGGATAACTTTTAAAAGTTTAAAAAATGATTCTGAAGTTTTTAATTTCCTCTCTGAAATATCAGACTTGATTTTCCTTTACAAAAATGTATCAACACCTAATGTCCATTAGTTCTAATCCACATAATTCACATTCAAAATAATTAAATAATTCACATAATAATTCACATCCTGTTACTGCAAGACTACTTTCCTATTGTAACAAACTGGCTCAAATTAAGATCCTACGTTCGCACATGTATAATATTTTCATCCAATAAATCATCATCCCACTTTTATATCCTCTCCCTGTCTCTCACTCTTCTACCAGACAGACTTATAGACAGAATCATTTTTTTAAACTCTGAGACCGTCAGTGGTGTAGATTTAGTGGCGATAGAAACTTTCAAGACCACACAAAGCCCAGAGCCTCATGCATACCATACACACAACCAACTCAAAGCAGATCCAAGGTGAACCGTAACAAAGGATCTTGAATTATTTTTACTATCTTGAATTCTCCGTAGGGCGTTTCCGTACCAGAGTGGTGCAGTGCAGTACATACACTTTCTGAAATATTTCTGAGCTATACAGTATTGAAAGCAGCATTGGATCTTAATTTGAGCCAGTTTGCTAAAGCAGAAAAATAATCCTGCAGCAACAGGACATTTTAATTATGATACGGTTTATAATTATATAATTTTTTGTTAGCGTAAATCAAGTCTGACATTTTAAAGTGTAAATTACAAACTTTAGAAGCCTTTTAAAACTTAGATACATTACAAGTTTGTATTTCCTGCTGTGCAGGGAAATTCGCAGCAGCAAAAGATGATCAAATTAAGATCCTACATCTGTAGGTCTACTCTACACTGTACCTTAGGTATCAAATCAAAAGTTTCCCATCCAAACATGACAGCTGAAAAGAATACCAGTGACAAGTATGTCTAATTAATAAAACATTTATGCATATTATACAATAATGCATTTAACAAAAAAATAACCGCCGTACAGTAGTATTTTGACTGTATAACAATGCCTGTATTTTAGTCCAGGCTTGGTCTTGCTCTAGCACGTCTAAAGCAGCCACAGGTGACTCGCTTCAGGGCCCCCCAAAGACAGTGGAGGAATCCTCCATTCTTTGGAAATTTCTGGTAACCTGAAAGATAGGAAGAAGTATTTTTAGCATTCACCACCAAATCTGCTCCAAATGATTTGCTGACTTACTTAAGAGGTCCTCCTGTGTCAATGATCTGTGAAGTCTACATTCACTTTAACGTTAGTCTACCTCCAAGCCCTTAACGTTCATGTCTGCCCCTACAGGATGTGTTTAATTTATTTTACTTGTATTTAATCGGGAGCCCAATGAGACCAGGGTCTAATTTTCAATGGTGCCCTGAGGACAACAAATTCAACACGGACATACCAATAAGAAAAACTCTCTATATAAAAAAAAAAATTATACTTCAAGAAATAACTAAGTTAAGTAAGTCGGAAGCTTGTGTCGTGGAGCTGTGTAAGCTAAAAGGGAATAGTGAAGTGATCTACAAGACTTTCATGAGGACCAGACAATCTTTTGATGCAGGATGCTGTGATGCATATTAAAACTGTCACCAGTGATAAAGCAGAAAGGCGCTATGGTAGATGGCATCCAAATGTTTAAGAGTAGTGGCTACTGCATTCTGGTAAATGGTGTCACCATAGTCAAGAACTGGCAGGAAAGTTGACTGTACAATCTGCTTCCTGGTGTTAAGGGAGAGGCAAGATCTATTTCTAAAAAATAAGCCCACTTTAAATCTTGGCTTTTTAACTAGCTCATAAGTATGTTTTTTAAACATTAAATCCTTGTCCATCCAAATGCCCAGATATTACATGCGGGAATCCGATCGATGGGAGACACATTCAATTAACAAATATGTACAGTTGTCCATCAGAAAATATTTTGCGAGTATTAGCGACCAACATATATTTAGTCTTGCCAACATGAAGTACAGGTTTTAAACCAACCAGGTCTTTTTGTAAGGCAACAAAGTCAGATTGCAGCTCTAACGACACCTGGTCTACAGTTTGGATAATGGCATATATAATGGTGTTGTATGCATAGAGATTAATACACTGCTCAAAAAAATAAAGGGAACACTAAAATAACACATCCTAGATCTGAATGAATGAAATATTCTTATTAAATACTTTTTTCTTTACATAGTTGAATGTGCTGACAACAAAATCACACAAAAATGATCAATGGAAATCAAATTTATCAACCCATGGAGGTCTGGATTTGGAGTCACACTCAAAATCAAAGTGGAAAACCACACTACATGCTGATCCAACTTTGATGTAATGTCCTTAAAACAAGTCAAAATGAGGCTCAGTAGTGTGTGTGGCCTCCACGTGCCTGTATGACCTCCCTACAAGCCTGGGCATGCTCCTGATGAGGTGGCGGATGGTCTCCTGAGGGATCTCCTCCCAGACCTGGACTAAAGCGTCCGCCAACTCCTGGACAGTCTGTGGTGCAACGTGGCGTTGGTGGATGGGAGCGAGACATGATGTCCCAGATGTGCTCAATTGGATTCAGGTCTGGGGAACGGGCGGGCCAGTCCATAGTATCAATGCCCTCCTCTTGCAGGAACTGCTGACACACTCCAGCCACATGAGGTCTAGCATTGTCTTGCATTAGGAGGAACCCAGGGCCAACCGCACCAGCATATGGTCTCACAAGGGGTCTGAGGATCTCATCTCTGTACCCATTGGCAGTCAGGCTACCTCTGGCGAGCACATGGAGGGCTGTGCGGCCTCCCAAAGAAATGCCACCCCACACCATGACTGACCCACCGCCGAACCGGTCATGCTGGAGGATGTTGCAGACAGCAGAACCTTCTCCACGGCGTCTCCAGACTCTGTCACGTCTGTCACGTGCTCAGTGTGAACCTGCTTTCATCTGTGAAGAGCACAGGGCGCCAGTGGCGAATTTGCCAATCTTGGTGTTCTCTGGCAAATGCATAACGTCCTGCACGGTGTTGGGCTGTAAGCACAACCCCCACCTGTGGAGGTCGGGCCCTCATACCACCCTCATGGAGTCTGTTTCTGACCGTTTGAGCAGAAACATGCACATTTGTGGCCTGCTGGAGGTCATTTGGCAGGGCTCTGGCAGTGCTCCTCCTGCTCCTCCTTGCACAAAGGCGGAGGTAGCAGTCCTGCTGCTGGGTTGTTGCCCTCCTACGGCCTCCTCCACGTCTCTTGATGTACTGGCCTGTCCGCTGGTAGCGCATACATGCTCTGGACACTACGCTGATAGACACAGCAAACCTTCTTGCCACAGCTCGCATTGATGTGCCATCCTGGATGAGCTGCACTACCTGAGCCACTTGTGTGGGTTGTAGACTCCGTCTCATGCTACCACTAGAGTGAAAGCACCACCAGCATTCAAAAGTGACCAAAACATCAGCCAGGAAGCATAGGAACTGAGAAGTGGTCTGTGGTCCCCACCTGCAGAACCACTCCTTTATTGGGGGTGTCTTGCTAATTGCCTATAATGTCCGCCTGTTGTCTATTCCATTTGCCCAACAGCATGTGAAATTTATTGTCAATCAGTGTTGGTTCCTAAGTGGACAGTTTGATTTCACAGATGTGTGATTGACTTGGAGTTACATTGTGTTGTTTAAGTGTTCCCTTTATTTTTTTGAGCAGTGTATTATAAGTTTTAACAGATAGACCAATATAATTTACAGTAAACATACTGAACAAAAATAGAAACGCAACATGCAACAATTTCAACGCTTTTACTGAGTTACAGTTTCATATAAGGAAATCAGTTAATTGAAATAAATGAATTAGGCTGTCACGTCCTGACCTTAGTTCCTTTTTTTTGTCTCTATTTTAGGTTGGTCAAGGCATGAGTTGGGGTGGGCATTCTATGTTTTGTTCTATATTTGTATTTCTATGTGTTTGGCCTGGTATGGTTCCCAATCAGAGGCAGCTGTCAATCGTTGTCCCTGATTGAGAACCATACTTAGGTAGCCTGTTCCCACCTGTGTTTGTGTGTCTGTACCAGACAGAACTGTTTTGTTTGTTCCGCCTTGTTTTTTGTAACGACCGTTACATAGGCCCTAATCTATGGATTTCACATGACTGGGCAGAGGTGCAGCCATGGGTGGGTATAGGCCCACCACTTGGAAGCCAGGCCCAGCCAATCAGAATAAGTTTATCCCTACAAAAGGGCTTTATTACAGACAGAAATACTCCTCAGTTTTATTGACTGTCCAGCTGGCTGGTCTCAGACGATCCCACAAGTGAAGAAGCCGGAAGTGGAGGTCCTGGGCTGGCGTGGTTACACATGGTCTACAGTTATGAGGCCATTTTGACGTAATGCCAAATTCTCGATTCCGACGTTGGAAGGGGCTTATGGTAGAGAAATTAACATTCAATTCTCTGGTGGAAATTCCTGCAGTCAACATGCCAAGTGCATGCTCTCTCATAACTTGAGACATCTGTAGCATTGTGTTGTTTGACAAAACAGAACATTTTAGAGTGGCCTTTTGAGAGGCCACATTTTACAGTGCACCTGTGTAATGATCATGCTGTTTAATCGGCTTCTTGACATGCCACACCCGTCAGGTGGATGGATTTTCTTGGCAAAAGAGAAATGCTCACTAACAGGGATGTAACCAAATTTGAAAGTGTCCAGATAAATATGCTGTATGAATATATTATCATTATTAGACGATGCTTACCCAGACACACTGGCCGGATTATTACCTGACCCATAAAATTAGCAGGTGTGTCTGGGGGTGGTTACGGCCATCGATTGTATTTCATGAATATGTGGACATGTCTAGACAATAGTAACCCATCCACTTAGCTTGATCTGGGTGAGTGGTGATTATAGCATTTCCTTCACATGACCCATCAATTTAGACAAGGGTGTCGTGTAAGAGTCATCTAATAACGATAAAATATTTATAAAATATTTTCACCAGGACACTTTCTGTGTGTGAAATTGCTACTCTGCAAGTATGCAAGTACTATCACTGTACCGTTTACACCTTCTGTATCCTGTGCATGTGACAAATGAACGTTGATGTTGTTTTTCACGTGGCCTCACACATGAATCCTTAAAAAGGTGGGTGGGACTAAGGCTTAAGAGGGTGTGAACAATGCTGAATAGGTGTAGACAAAGAAGAGCTCTCCAGTAGGTGTACCAAAAAATTCTAGGGACATTTTCTCAAAAGTGGGGTTACAAGTTTATCGACTTTCAAAGCAGAATTACTTTCACACTGTTCCTCAACTACTGTGTATGATCTACCATTTTCTAGCTCGGAGTCTCTACTTTTATTCAATGTAAAAAACACAATTTCATATTTTGCTACATAAGACCAAATAGAGGCGATCGGTCACAAATAACACTACAGTTGTAACTCACTAAACAATGTATGTGACGAACAAACTCTAATACTTGTTCTGAGGGCAGCTCTGCAGATTGGTCAACTAGCACAGACACAAAGTCATGAAATCAGATTTTAAACCTAACCTTAACACTATTCTTAACCACACTGCTAACCCTAATGCCTAACGCTAACCTTAAATTAAGACCAAAAAGAAAATGTTTGTTTTCATGAATTTTTTTCAATACAGCCAAATTTGGCTGGTCTAGCTAAGGGGAAATGTTAAGAATTAACACATTCAAAAAACAAGGGTATGGTTAGGGTACAGTGTTGTTCCCTGGGGTACAAAAAAGGTCAAAGGTTCACTTCACAGCTACACATATAAACGTACATGTGACGATTAGGTACCTTGTAGATATGGGAGATTTTTCACTATAAGTCATCAATATAGGTAGGGGGCAATGTACTGGTTGGGGCGTGGATAAATGTGTGCATTTGTGCCAACTGTCTGTGGAAGTGTTTGATGGTTATGCTGATGCAAGTTGAGCAACTCCTTTCACACTGTTCTGCAAAGTTTGCAAGAGAATGTGCCAGTAATAGCCTGCATTGTAAAGAGGTTATTGTGCATTTTCCAGTCATTTAATGGCCACATATTGCCAGAAGATGCTGTGAATTTGTCATCTTTGGCAGTAACCTACAGTGCCTTCACTGACGTTTCTGTTGACAACATGCACATCACCTGCTGGTTGGCAGCATACTGTAGCAGCGGCAGCCTATCAGAAGATCGCAGAAGTGTCTTATTTGAGGCTTCAGTCAGCTCTTTACTTCAGTCAGCTCTTTTTGCTCAACCATGAGAAGAAATATGGTTAATTTTATCCCAGCTAATGTGGTCTGTTCCTGAACATTAAGCTTGTATACTATCAATTCTACAGAGTTGTTGAACCTCTTAACAGTGCAGCGCCTGATTGTCATAAGTCCTTGCAAGACTGCAGAACTGATAGTCAAAAGAGATGCTTAACCTTCATCAGCATAACAATTAAACCACTTAAACTGGTACAACATGTACACTGACTGTTGGCACAAATACAACATATTTTAGACCATGCCCCCAAATATGCTAATGAACCCCCGCCAGCACATTGCCCCAGCCTACATTTCAAAGTACAGTGATGAGTGTATCTAATCATGCGTTCACAACCAAGTGGGAAGTGGGAATTTATCACATACGACTGGGTAAAATCTCCCTGATCAGCCCTCCAACTGGTAATTACTAGTGGGAAATGCGTTCATCATCCCTGATATATGACATACCGCCCCAGACCACGACGGACCCTCCACCTCCAAATCGATCCCACTCCAGAGCACAGGCCTTGGTGTAATGCTCATTCCTTCGTCGATAAACGCTAATCCGACCATCACCCCTGGTGAGACAAAACCGTGACTCGTCTGTGGAGAGTACTTTTTGCCAGTCCTGTCTGGTCCAGCGAAGGTGGGTTTGTGCCCATAGGCGACGTTGTTGCCGGTGATGTCTGGTAAGGACCTGCCTTACAACAGGCTTACAAGCCCTCAGTCCAGCCTCTCTCAGCCTATTGTGGACAGTTTGAGCACTGATGGAGGGATTGTGCGTTCCTGGTGTAACTCGGGCAGTTGTTGTTGCCATCCTGTACCTGTCCAGCAGGTGTGATGTTCGGATGTACCGATCCTGTTCAGGTGTTGTTACATGTGGTCTGCCACTGCGAGGACAATCAGCTGTCCATCCTGTCTCCCTGTAGCGCTGTCTTAGGCATCTCACACTACGGACATTGCAATTTATTGCCCTGGCCACATCTGCAGTCCTCATGCCTCCTTGCAGCATGCCTAAGGCATGTTCACGCAGATGAGCAGGGACCCTGGGCATCTTTCTTTTAGTGTTTTCATATCTGTGACCTTAATTGCCTACCGTCTGTAAGCTGTTAGTGTCTTAACGACCATTCCACAGGTGTATGTTCATTAATTGTTTACCCCACGTGGGAGATGCTCGATAAATGTACAAAGGCGAAGCTGCTCGTCATTGCAAAGCATCTGGATTTATACTGCTTTGGAGGAGGAGGAAATTCTTTCAGAGAGGGAGGTTGATGAAAAGGGCGCTACAGGTAGTAGAGTACATTCCATAGAAGTGCAGCTAAGGGAGTTAGAACTAAAGGCAAAGTTGGAGCAAAGAACAATTTGAGCTTGAGCACAAGGAAAGAGAATGTGAGGAGAGATTGGAGCAACATAAATGAGAGTTGGAGCACAGGGAAAGATGAGATGAGCGTGCAGCCAGACTAGAACAAGAAGAACGTGCGTATGCCTTTGGATTAAAAGAGATGGAGCTGGAAGCGCAACAAAGGGAGATAGATCTTGAAAAGCTCTAACTCCAGTCAGGCCATCCTGCACCCTCGACAGAGTTTGATCTTGGTCGGAACAGCCAACTTGTACAGCCTTTCAACGAGAAGGAGGTGGATGTATATTTTACTCTGTTTGAGCGAATTGCCACATCACTAAAATGGCCGTGAGATATTTGGTCACAGCTCCTTCAAAGTGTTATTGTGGGAAAAGCCCAGAAAGTGTACACCGCTTTATCTCTTGACCAGAGCTCAGATTATAACACTGTTAAAGCTGTTATCCTTCAAGCATATGAGTTGGTCTCAGAGGCATACAGACAACAGTTCCATAAAGTATGAAAGACCGAATCACAAAGCCATGTTGAGTTCGCAAGGGAACAAGCATGTCTTTTTGATCGGCGGCGTGGTTCTCAAGAGGTCAAGGAGGGTTGAGGATTTAAAGACGCTCATACTTCTCGAGCAGTTCAAGAATTGCCTTCACAAACGGGTTGTGATCTACATTCATAAGCACAAGGATCTCACTCTTGAGAAAGCTGCAGTTCTTGCAGATGAGTTTGTTTTGACACATAAAACTACCTTCACAAACAAAGCACCCAGTAGTTATCCCTATACAAAAAAACAATCCAGAGAAGTCACCTCCTGCTGCGAGGTTTCAGTCCATTTCTACAGTATCCATCAAGTTTGTCACAACTTCCATGAGAAAGGACACATTGTCTCTCAGTGTCCTAAATTGAGACAAAAATGAGAGAGAATAAAAGCAGTTTCTTCTTGTGGGAGCACTCCAGTCCATTAAGTATCTGGTTGGGACTGGTGTTTCTCCTAAACAAGATTCTGAATCAGATGTGTATGAACCTTTTGTTCAGGTTCACGGGTTCATGTCTCTGCAGAGTGGCAATGCTGTTAAGGAGCCAGTGAAGGCCAGAATCCTGGAGTCACCTCTTCACTGGTGACGTTGAGACTGGTGTTTTGCGGGTGCTATTTAATGAAGCTGCCTATTGAGGACTTATGAGGCGTCTTTTTCTCAAACCAGACACTCTAATGTACTTGTCCTCTTGCTCAGTTGTGCACCGGGGCCTCCCACTCCTCTTTCTACTCTGGTTAGAGCCAGTTTGCGCTGTTCTGTGAAGGGAGTAGTACACAGCGTTGTATGACATCTTCAGTTTCCTGGTAATTTCTCGCATGGAATAGCCTTAATTTCTCAGAACAAGAATAAACTCACGAGTTTCAGAAGAACGTTCTTTGTTTCTGGCCATTTTGAGCCTGTAATCGAACCCCAAAATGCTGATGCTCCAGATACTCAACTAGTTTAAAGAAGGCTAGTTTTATTGCTTCTTTAACCAGAACAACAGTTTTCAGCTGTGCTAACATAAATGCAAAAGGGTTTTCTAATGGTCAATTAGCCTTTTAAAATGATAAACTTGGATTAGCTAACACAACGTGCCTTTGGAACACAGGAGTGATGGTTGCTGATAATGGGCCTCTGTACGCCTATGTAGATATTCCATTAAAAAATCAGCCGTTTCCAGCTAAAATAGTCATTTACAACATTAACAAGTCTACACTGTATTTTTGATCAATTTGATGTTATTTTAATGGACAAAAAAAACCATTCTTTCAGAAACAAGGACATTTCTAAGTGACCCCAAACTTTTGACCCCAAACTTTTTTACCCCAAAAGTTATCAGGTCCAAATGGCACCGCATGGTAGGAATGACCCAGCTAACATTTTTCCGCATGAAGAAATAATTCGATTTTGATTCATCTTCTAGTTTTTCTGAAGTGTGCCTTTAGGTGATGATGAAAGAGAGGGACTCAGCATAAGTTTAATACCGAGGCCCATTGATCATAACAGAATGGAGATCATTTGGATAATTTACCATTATACAGAATTCAATTCCCTGTTGCCCTTTTCTGAGCTTTTAAAAAACCTTTTAGATGGCCTTTTTTAAGTGTTAAAATGTAAGCAGCTATTACCTTTACAGTAAAAACCCATTCATTCAGGTAAGATGCTGTTAAATCAATAGCTTTAAGCAATGCTACATTCTTAGCCCGCCCTTCGCAGTCGAGTCCAATCTTGGCTGGTCATTGTAAATCCCCCCCTTTCCTTTCTCCTCCACCTGCACAGAGTAGAGCTGGTTGAGGAGGCTCTGATGAAGACTCACTTCAATCCCAGCTCAGTTCCCCATCCACCTCCTACTCCCCCCCCCCCCCCCCCCCCGCCACCTGCAAACTAACCTGCTTGTGTTACAATTAGCTACACCAAAAGAACAACACTGAAGAAAAAGCACTGCAGGAGTGATGGAACATTACTCTGCATCACCATTCTGTGGGTGCAAATGGCTTGCTTTCCTTGGCTGCCTAACAGGACAGTTAGTACACCAGTCATTACAGCATTAGCAGGCCAGCCAATTTCTCTGATCGTCATTCCAGATTGAATTTAAAAAAAAACACTTGTCTCAAGGACCATGTACCCACAGAAGAGCATGATTCAGTACTGCAGCCTACAACAACACTGTATAACACGTTTACATAACTGTTTATATAAAAGCCCCTTATACCAAGCTTTACCTATTTTGCATTCTGTCAAAATAAGAAATTGTAATATGATGTACTGTGGTGGTCTCCTCAAACTTTTTCTGTCTGAAGATCACTGAGCAAGCTGAGTGCCCGATTGTAGGGTGTCCACCCACTCTGCCCAGAGTGGGTAAAAACTTGTTTTGGTAATGACGTTTCACTTCCTAATGTTATAAAATACATTTTTACCAAGACAAATATGATTATTCATGTTCTGAATAGTTCAGTGGGGTCTTTCTCTAACATTGAATTTACAGTATATCCAAACAGTCGGATTTCATAACCAAATACATCCGATAATAAGCACCGAGCTCTGTTGAGAGCGATGCAGCTTTCTTGCAGAAACTTTTGAGGATTTTACATGTCTTCAAAGTGGTGTTCGCGGGTCACAAAAAAGTTAAATTAGCATGACGAGCTGAATTAAATGTACAAGGCTTTGAAAATACAAAGCTTGTGGTGGTACACTTAGTGCTCCGATGAATTTTCAAAGAGATACATTTGTTTTAGTGAGAAATCTTCAAAAAAGGACAGGAATTTCACATTCATATGGAAAGCCTATACTAAAATAAGAAAATACTACATGTCATCTTTCAAAATCAATATCTATTTTACCTCTACTGTATATTGTTTTATGTCCCATGGATTTGAGAAGAAAGATGACAAGTTCAACGGGAAAGTGAGCCTTAACCTTAATCCTCACACAGCATTTAGCCTAGTTGACAAGAAGCGGTGCAGTTTTCCTTATTTTTGACCACTTTTCTTATCTGACAAGAGTTTTGGACCATTGGTTTTCTTAGAGGATTATCTACAAAATTAACATATTATTTTACCCATTGGTCAAAATAATAATAATGTTTTTGATTGAACACCCTACCAATTGAAAAGGTTAACATTAACACACACACACACACAAACATGCACACACACACTCACGTGCACACACATGTGCGTGGAAAACACACACAATGTGACGCTGTTTATGACATGTAAACCTATCATCACCTCAACAGTGAGAATATCTCCAGCTCAGCTCAGTGAGAGGCTCAGAGGAGAGAGGTCAGATAAGTCTATTAAATACTTAGAACCCTTCAGTACAAACCACAATCTTTCTCTCATGAACACTATTCATAGCTACTGTACAGAAACCATCTGAGCTTGGCTGTGTTTAAAATCTAATATTTCACAATCCTCATGTTGAAACAAACACTCAGACTTGTGTTTTCAGATTGATGTTTCTAAATCCACCATAAATCCACACAGTTGGAGGTGACTGAATCCACATCTACCGACTGAAATAAAAGAAGAAAACAGAGGATATGGGGAGTGAGATTTCAGTGCCATTTAAGAGACCGACAACAGTCTGCCAGTGCCAATCATAACCAAACATAAACACCCTTCTCATCACCTTTCAGTTTCATAATCACGGAGCATAGACTGTTATAACAAATGTCTTGTCTGTACCGTGGTCTCATGAGGTGCAGAATACTGCAGCATAAGGACTGATGACAAAGGTTTTTACCGACATCTAGTGGTGGTTTTAAAGACTAACAAGCAGTAAGATATGGATTGCATACTATTACCTTAGAGTTACAGGGACAATCTGCAGTTCAAACAACAACAAAGCAGAATTGTAACAACCCTCAAATTCATGGACAGCGCTATAGATGCAAGGACAAGCAGTAAGATATGGGTTGCATACTTTTACCTCAGAGTTAAAGGGACATCCATGTATAGTATAGATTTAACCTTGTTTTTGTTTTTCCCCCTTTTCTCCCCAATTTCGTGGTGTCCAATTGTTGGTAATTACAATCTTGTGTCATCGCTACAACTCTTGTTCGGGCTCGGGAGAGACGAAGGTCGAAAGCCACGCGTCATCCGAAACACAACCCAACCCAACGGCCGGCTCCGACAGAGCCTGGGCGCAAACCCAGAGTCTCTGGTGGCACAGCTAGGGCTGCGATGCAGTGCCCTAGACTACTACCCCACCCGGGAGGCCTATTTAACCATGTTTTGACGCTATACAGTGACAGTGTTTCTTTACGATTACATTGTTTACAAACAGTAGAGTAAAACAATCTATTATGGGTTCTGAAGGGGCATAAAAGTTGATCTAAGCTCATTAGGCATTTATAATTATATTTTGGAAAAGTTAAGGTGTTTAATTGTTAATTTAAAAATACACAAATGGATGTACCATTTGCAGATTGCCCCTTTAAAGTAACATTTTGTATCTACTTACCCGGAGTCAGATTAATTTATGGGTACCAATTTTATGTCTCTGTGCCAAGTATGAAGGAAGTAAGAGGTACAGTGGGGAGAACAAGTATTTGATACACTGCCGATTTTGCAGGTTTTCCTACTTACAAAGCATGTAGAGGTCTGTAATGTTTTATCATAGGTACACTTCAACTGTGAGAGACGAAATCTAAAAGAAAAATCCAGAAAATAACATTGTATGATTTTTAAGTAATTCATTTGCACTTTATTGCATGACATGAGTATTTGATACATCAGAAAAGCAGAACTTAATATTTGGTGCAATAACCTTTGTTTGCAATTACAGAGATCATATGTTTCCTGTAGTTCTTGACCAGGTTTGCACACACTGCAGCAGGGATTTTGGCCCACTCCTCCATACAGACCTTCTCCAGATCCTTCAGGTTTCAGGGCTGTCGCTGGGCAAAACTTATTTTCAGCTCCCTCCAAAGATGTTCTATTGGGTTCAGGTCTGGAGACTGGCTAGGCCACCCCAGGACCTTCAGATGCTTCTTATGGAGCCACTCCTTAGTTGCCCTGGCTGTGTTTTTTGGGGTTGTTGTCATGCTGGAAGAACCAGCCACGACCCATCTTCAATGCTCTTACTGAGGGAAGGAGGTTGTTGGCCAAGATCTCGCGATACATGGCCCCATCCATCCTCCACTCAGTACGGTGCAGTCGTCCTGTCCCCTTTGCAGAAAAGCATCCCCAAAGAATGTTGTTTCCACCTCCATGCTTCACGGTTGGGATGGTGTTCTTGGGGTTGTACTCATCCTTTTCTTCCTCCAAACACGGTGAGTGGAGTTTAGACCAAAAAGCTCTGTTTTTGTCTCATCAGACCACATGACCTTCTCCCATTCCTCCTCTGGATCATCCAGATGGTCATAGGCAAACTTCAGATGGGCCTGGACATGCGCTGGCTTGAGCAGTGGGACCTTGCGTGCGCTGCAGGATTTTAATCCATGGCGGCGTAGTGTGTTACTAATGGTTTTCTTTGAGACTGTGGTCCCAGCTCTCTTCAGGTCATTGACCAGGTCCTGCCGTGTAGTTTTGGGCGGATCCCTCACCTTCCTCATGATCATTGATGCCCCACGAGGTGAGATCTTGCATGGAGCCCCAGACCGAGGATGATTGACCGTCATCTTGAACCTCTTCCATTTTCTAATAATTGCGCCAACAGTTGTTGCCTTCTCACCAAGCTGCTTGCCTATTGTCCTGTAGCCCATCCCAGCCTTGTGCAGGTCTACAATTTTATCCCTGATGTCCTTACACAGCTCTCTGGTCTTGGCCATTGTGGAAAGGTTGGAGTCTGGTTGGAGTTTGATTGAGTGTGTGGACAGGTGTCTTTTATTTATACAGGTAACGAGTTCAAACAGGTGCAGTTAATACAGGTAATGAGTGGAGAACAGGAGGGATCCTTAAAGAAAAACGACCAGGTCTGTGAGAGCCGTAATTCTTACTGGTTGGTAGGTGATCAAATACTTATGTCATGCAATAAAATGCAAATTAATTACTTAAAAATCATACAATGTGATTTTCTGGATTTTTGTTTTAGATTCCGTCTCTCACAGTTGAAGTGTACCTATGATAAAATTACAGACCTCTACATGCTTTGTCAGTAGGAAAACCTGCAGAATCGTCAGTGTATCAAATACTTGTTCTCCCCACTGTAGTTTCGCAAGCCAATTCTAACTAGCGTTAGCGCAATGACTGGAAGTCTATGTGTATCTACTAGAATGCTAGCAGATAACCATAGACAACGCTAGTTTGGTTCACTGAAATATCCTCTCAGAAGTATCAATGAGAATGACCAGTTCAGTCAATGGCCACATTCAGAACCATACATCAAATGACCATCAACACCAATGACCATCTCTAAGGCATATCTTTGGATGCCAGCAAAAAAGTGAGAAAAATATGACGTGTGAAAATGCATCTGATTTAACATGACATGTTCAAATCATAGTCCTTAGTTATTATAACACAAAAACACATTTCAGACATACAGTATACTGTACATTCAGTTGTTCATATTTACAGCTGTGCTTCAGAAATGGAGAAGGTTCACTTGGTGTCCCATTATAAATACAATTTCTTCACCTGAAAATCGTCCTTAAAAAAACACAAGTGCATTGAAAGTACAGACAAATATGATATAGTCATAATTTGTGTACTCACAAGGAAGGGAAAACTACATTGAAATTCAGTGTCAATGCTCACACAAGTAAACACATTTCACAAGGTCTTCTTAGTCAATAATCAATATTCTATTCCTTATCAATCCAGTCTTGAGTAACAGAAGTGAAAAATAATTTCTGTGTACTAATATTGCGTTGTGGATGGGAATAGGGGGAGCCCTCCATCTACGATGAATGGTCATGCCCCCATCCGTGCCCTCTGACCACGCCCTACTGTCCTGGTCTGGTTTGGTCCAGTAAACTCTGGTATGGTATGGACCGGTCAGTTCTGTTGACCCCTGAGGCTCTGTGGTCCTCAGCTGGACACAACGCTGTCTGAGTCTGATCCAGAGGCTTCAGCCTCATCAGCAGAGGTGGTAAGGCCAGGGTAAGGCCGTGGCTGGTCCAGGTTGACGTAGGTCACCTTCAGGCTGATGTAGTGCTCTCCCTCCAGGCAGGACAAGATCTCTAGCACCTCCTTGCCCAGAGTGTGGAAGTCAGGCCTGAGCTCTGGCTCCGGGTCCCAGCACTCCAACATGATGGAGTACCTGTATAGAAACAACAGCATAGAACAATGACAACAGCTGTCAACAACCATGACAGAGTTCCTAATGCAACAACAACAGCTATAAACGACTGTGATAGAATAGCTGTAGATCAGGAACGGGAAACTTTGATTGGGGTGATCCGCATGCCGCCGGTTGCCCGTTAAAATGATCTGACACTAGATCACTTACAAAGCATCAGGGCAGAACTGTGGTTGGTGCAGCCTGCGTCCCTTTAATAGAAAGTGAGTGATGTCGTAGGGGTCCACTTCAGGATAGGGGCTCGCTCCTCTGGTCAACAGCTCCCACATCAGGACCCCAAATGACCACTGTGAAGACAAGGGATAAAGAGCTAGAAAACATTTACAAGAACTGGATCTCTAACAAGTCCTGGGCCAGGTTCATTTGGCAGACGCTCTTATCCAGAGCGACTTACAGTAGTGAGTGCATCCGTTTTCATACTTTTTTTGTACTGTAAGACAGCTAGCTACAGTATACAATGGCTATAAGAAAATTGAAATCGAGTCATAATCCCTCACCACGTCTGACTTAGTGGTGAACTTCTGTGTCTGCAGGCTCTCTATGGCCATCCACTTGACTGGCAGCTTGGCCTTCCTGTGGTCCTGGATGCTGTAGTACTCCTTGTCAAACACATCTCTGGCCATTCCGAAATCTGCCACCTTCACCGTAAACGTTTCATCAAGCCTAAAGAGACCATAGATAATAGACAGACTTTGTCGATGGCACAGCCAGGTACTGGATTGAGAAATAGCATAAACAAAACATTAACGAGTGATAGAGCTGCCCTGCACTTACATGCAGTTTCGAGCTGCCAGGTCTCTGTGTACAAACTTCTTCTGGGCCAGGTACTCCATACCTTTGGCAACCTGTAGCCCAAAGCCAATCAGGTCTTTCACTGTTGGATTCTGGAGGAAGAGAGGTGACACAGGAGTCATTCATGAACAATATAAACGTATATTCTCTCTGACGAACTGACTAGTGGCTATACTTTGTTATTATGAAGTATGAGGAAGAGTAGGCCTTTAACGTACCCTCCTTTCACAGAGTATGAAGTGGCGCAGGTCTCCATGTTTCATATAGGGCAGCACCACCAGGGGGAGCCCCTCCTGAGGCAGCAGGATACCCAGCAGGGAGAGAACATTGGTGTGGTGGAACTCCTTCATCAGGATGCCCTCTCTCAGAAACTGCTCCACCTCCTCTAGGTCTGTGATCCCTGAGAGAGGGAGAATTGAACTATGTGTACCAAGCAGGACATACACCACAGATGACTAGCACAGTTGTTTATGGCATGAGAGCTCAGCCAAACAAAATGAGAAGAATCCACTTACTGTTCAATGACTTAACAGCACAGTGGATTAACTGTTCTTGGTTATTGTTGTCTGTCAGGTAGCCGTGGTACACAGTCCCAAAATGACCTGAATAACGACAAAATAACATCCGTGTTTTGGGGAATATGGCACTAGTCTAGTTACATACTTTAAACTTAAACAAAGAAAAAAGAATGAACAGGTAAATGAGTGGAAACAGAAATAGATGGATTCTAATGAAGATGACGGCCAGACCCATTTTGCTTTTCTTAGTCAGTATCTGAGGAGGTCCCGATCTGTTTGGCATGACAATGACCATAGGAGTTGTCAAGACAGCACAAACAGATCTTGGAACGGGCTATCCAGACCATACCTTTGCCGATGATCTGGTTGTGGTGAACATTGAGCCTGTCGGCTGGGATCAGGACGTCTTTGACCTCCTCCAGGAGCTCAGGTCTCAGGGTGTCCAATGAGATCAGAGGCGTGGCTGAGGGGTCAAAAGTGGCAGCGTAGAGCAGGCTATGTAAGGCTATCCCTCCTGAGCCTGTCCTTTGGCTCACCTGGTTGGACCATTCTGGAGTACAGAGGGGACACGGCAAGAGAAACCATTGATTCATTGATATGAATCACAAGATTAATGAACCATAACAAATGTTCACTCCAAGGATCTCACCTTGTCGATAGTCACCAGTGGGGGATTGGTCAGGGTTGCTGCTTATCCGACTGCGGACAAACATCCTTGCTAAACCAGTGTCTACTTTGGCTGAAATGTTTTCATCAACATAATGAATTACATTGCCTTATACAGTACATACTCAAAAACTTTAGATAACTATCAGAAAATATGAAATGTCTTAAATGCACACATGGTAAGTTATTGCTTACATGACAACAATTGTTAAAGGCATAAAAATGTATGTCTGTCTAACCCGTGCTATCATTTAAGAGTACTGGTAAATGTACTGGTAGATGAAAGTACATCTTCTTGTAGCGTATTCCACACACAGTAACGGTTCTCACCTTTCTTCTTCCTCCTCACATGTTTCATGGTGATGAAGGCCATGGCAGCACCAACACACAACGCAATGACAATTCCAAACATGATAACCACTATGTTGGTGGTGTTGTTGACGAAGACCACCGTGCCCACCTCATAGGCACGCCCATTCACAGACACCTAGGACAAAAAAAACAGGATATTAGTCACACCTTATTCTGGGATCAGTTTGATTATCACTTTAATTTAAGGACCAGTTTACTAATGGTTTGCTTTCAAGGTTAGGGTCAATTCCATTTCAATTCATTTAAGTAAACAGAAATTCAAATATCAATGTCTGTCAGCTCGCACGATTCTTGCCATTCTCCTTCGACCTCTCTCATCAACGAGCTCTTTTGTCCACAGGACTGCCGCTGACTGAACGTTTTTTTGTTTGTCGCACCATTCGCGGGAAACCCTAGACTCAGGAGGGCGGCTGTTTTTGAGATACAGGAACCGGAGCGCCTAGCACCGACGATCATACCCCGCTCAAAGTCACTTAGGTCACTCGTTTTGCCCATTCTAACATTCAATCAAACAGTAACTGAATGCCTCAATGTCTGTCTGTCTGCCTGCTTTATATGCCCCCCCCCCCCCCCCCTCCCCCGGCTTAGACAATCAAGGATCAAGTTCAATTAAGTTAACCATTACAGTAGCTCACCATGACAGGCGAACCTTCCCTGGGGATGATGAGCTCCTTGGGGATCCTGCAGGTCAGTTCGTTGTCCAGCACTTGGACTCCGCAGTCCACACCTCCGATGGTCATTATGATCTCCATGCAGAGGCTCACCATGCTTAGCTTGTTGTGCTGCAGAACATGGGAAAACACTTAATGAGGAATTTATTGGAGCTTGAATATTGCTGGTTGAAATGACATCTTTAAACCACACGATTTCAGTTGTAAACTGGTTGCAATGAAGTCATTTCAACCAGCTTTGCCCACTGGTACCTACGAAATCAACTACTCACACTACTTACACAACAACAATTGTGGTTAGATTTACCCATCAACCAATTGGTTAATCTAGAGTTACTGTAATGGTTGAAAACAATGATGATTGATTGACTGACTACGTAACTGGCTCTATTCAAAGCTGAGTCCTGTGTGTATGATGGTGAACGTACATGCAGTGAAACCTCAGTCTGTCCAGGGCTCAGGCTCAGTACGTTGCCTTCGTACTCAAAGGGGGTGATGCTGGCGTCTGGTTGGTATTCAAAGTTCTTCTTCACCAGATTGATGGCCCCGTCCATGCTGATATTAATAAAGCCCTTGTCTGTCTCATTTCTGGGGAAGACGGGGGCAAAGCACTCCATGTGCGTGGGGGTTGCTGTGCCGTTGCAGACCTGCGTTATGTTCGACACATCAAATAGTGTCAATAACAGTACTCTGGGGTCATTTAATCAAACAAAATCAAAGACTGGCATTTAATGGATATTACCCCATTATAGGTTTATGAAGCCCAGAGTTGTGAGCCCTGCAGGATAACTTACACGCTGCAGAGACTTCTTCAGTTTGTTTGATTTGTAGTGGATGAGAGTGTTGTACGCAGAGTCCAGATTTTTGCCTTTGATGATGATCTTGGATCCACTTAATCACAGGATTGAACAAGGAGGAAAACAAACACATAGAGACTCGGGGTTAGAGGTCAACGCTGCTGACTGTAGAAACCAGAGAAACCAGCACTATTTGCAGTTTATTCTCTATTATTATTCAAATGGTTGTGCCAGTTGCTGAAATGTGACCCAGAAAAGGCACAGCATTGTTACACAACAGGTCTTAGCTTGTTTATTTCTGTTGGCTAATCACATCCTCACTTAGGTTAACCTCATTGCCTCTAGAGAGATTGCACATTTCCTGCACAGCATGTTTTCCCTCAGCTAAAAGTGTAGGCACTGCCCGGAATACATTTGACTTATCACCGTCTTCTTGGTCCGCATCAGCTGTGTGCAATTAACTGTTTTCTACAGTCCTATATAGCACATTTGCAGGTCAGTCAGCTAGGCCCAGAAGCACACAGATGATGCCTAGTGGCTAGTATCCATTTGTATGGCCTACCTTCGGAAGCTGCAGGCAGGCCGTATCTCAGTGATCACAGGGTTGCTCTTGTAGTGGAACATCTTGTTAGTGGACACCTGGGATTGGTCAATGACAACCCTCACGGGCACCTTCATCACTGCTGCCACACCTTTAGACAGGCAGACTATGGAGGACGTGGTCCCCGTACCCTTGGAGACGCTGACAGAGACACAGTAAGACAATAACATAATATTATGGACACTGATATAGATCTAGACAGAAACAGTAAAAGTCATATGTACTATAAAAAGGCACAGGTTCTACAGTTACAATGAGACACCCAAATTGCACAGCTGAAACAGTAGATGCCCATAATTACCTCTTGATGGGGCAGTCCTGATCTCCTATAGACACAGTCTTAATCATCCCAGCATTCAAGTGAGGCCCTGTCAGTGTGACCAAAGTACCCCCTACCTGAGGCCCGTAGTCAGGCATGATTTCTGTGATACTTGGCTCCTGGATAGAATTGTAGACATTAGAGTGGATGAAATACATTGTTTTGAATAAAAGGTTGTGTCAACAGTCAAACAAATGTAATCCTCCTCACCACAAAAGTGAACCCTGTAATTTGAGCCTGCCCTTGGATTGAGTAGCGTCCCTCCACCTTCCCCTCATGCACTTCCACGGTGATGTTGAGATCCTGGTATGGGCCTGTAACATTAGGGTGAATGCTACACACCAGCCTAGGAGTGGTCAGGGTGAAAGATCAGTGTTGACTACAGCCTCAATAATAACAAAGCTATGAGGTCATTTGACAGAGTTGATTTGAAGCTTGGATGTCTCCATGCATTCTGTGTCTGTTACTTACTGTGTGCTGTTGCTCTTCTCTGACAGTACAGTGCAGGGGGTCTCTCCCACCCTCACCAGGTGGGTCTCCTTGCTGATGATGGCTGGTCTTATAGGAGACTGGAACTCCCAGCCACACAGCTTAAGCTCTGTCTCGCCATTAGGGGGAGCTGTCTTAGGGAAAAACTGAATCCCCCATACAATACAATCAGAAAAACATGATGCAGTTGACATTTCCTCAAATGCTTTACACATTTTCTTCAAATGCTCAACTACTCACTTTCAAATATTCTATTAACAATGTGTCGGTTTCTTCGACCCATGTGTTTGGTGGTCGTTGTTCTGACATTTATAACAGAGGATCAGCTTAAAAAGAGCCACTCCCTACTCCGGCCCCCAAGCAGTCTTACCTCTGTGATGAAGGGAGGACAGGACTCATTCTTCCACTGGGCGGGGCACTCCTCCTGCCTGGAGCACACCGCCGAGCACCAGCCACACCCTGTAAACCTGGGCGCCGCCAGGCATGTGGAGCAGGTTAGAAAGTGTTTACATCCGGGCCCTTTAGGAGACACACTGAACATCTGTTACAAAGAAAGAGGAAGAGAGAGAGGTGAAGAGAGGGGGAGAGAGGGAAGAGAGAGGGGGAAGAGAGGAAGAGAGAGAGGTGAAAAGAGGGGGAGAGAGGGAAGAGAGGAAGAGAGAGAAAAGAAAGGGAGCGGGAAAGAAATTGTTACAATGTATTCTCTGCCTTTAGAAATCAAAAGTAAAACAAATAAGCAAAGTGGGGGGTAATGAGCACTTATGACTGAATAGAAAAGGCACCTTATTTCCAACCACGAAGAGCAAGGACTCGTCGGACTGCACAGCAGCTTTCCTGGACACTTCTGTTTCCTCACCCAGAGAATAGTTGGCAAAGATGATGGGACTTGACCTCCTCAGGATGAGCTACAACAGTCAAAGACACTACAGTTATATCCCTGAGCCATGGCAGACCTGTGAAAGGAATGGATTTATAATATGTTCTACTTAGGTTGGTTAACGTGCTGAGAGAGCTAATGATATTCATTGGAAAAAAACGGATTGTATATATGAGGAAAGACAGTCATGCACATGGTACAATTTTTTTAATATAGCTCAATCTACCACCACTTTTACTGAATCTGAATTCATGAAATAGACACTGTAATTTCATATTCTCCTACTAGACACCTCAGTGACTTTACTGTACTGCAACACAAACACACTAAACACATAGACACAGTGAGTGTACCTGCAGCAGCCTGCCGTCCTTGGTGCCAATGTGTGCCACAGTGTTGTCCCCGATGATGGTAACCAACACTGAGGTGAGCAGGACGTTGTTCATGTACCTGTTGAAGAGGTCCACCCTGTAGTAGGGTTTAGACACTAGGGTGGGACTTTCCCTGCACGTGGCATTGTTCTCTGAGCTCTGCACAGACACAACACACATAGAGACAACAACATTACTCATACTGACTGACTGACTATTCCGACATGAGTACTCATTTCACACAATTTCCACTTCCCTCTTTAGATTGGTTTATTAAAATGGTGAATACACTGATTTATTTTACATGACATCGTTTTTTAATTTTTAATTTAGCCTTTATTTAACTAGGCAAGTCTGTTAAGAACAAATTCTTATTTACAATGACGGCCTACCCCGGCAAAACCCTAACGACGCTAGGCCAAATGTGCGCCGCCCTATGGGGTAGGCCCAATCACAGTCACTTGTGATACAGCCTGGAATCAAACCAGGGTCTGTAGTGACACTTCTAACACTGAGATGCAGTGCCTTAGACCACTGCGCCACTCGGGATCCCACTTTGCCTATATTGGTTGTTTGTCATATTCTCCATTAAACTGCAATAAGTTAATCTGATTTGTTTTTGTAGTGTCCTGAACCCACCCTCCGTCCCACACACACACACACACACTTCCACTGTGAGGGAGGATGTACCCCAGCCCTGGCTCCTCCAGCCCTCACCCCTGTAACAGAGCATAGCTCTAACAACCCTGACACGTAAAGGAAAACGGCTATAAAACAGTAGTGAACCATGGCTTCACACTGTGAAAATAGAAGGACTCAACCATAATATTGGTGTTTTTAAGAGTGTTGTGAAACAATAGATAACAATAGTTTTTCCACCTCTCCCACGTGAACTTGACCAAATTCAAAACAGCAATCCTTCTCAATCATTATTTACTGTTATTTTTCCACTTTACTAGTGAAATAGTAATTGAAATGATTGCCAATATTGAAAAGTGTTGTTATAAATGACCCATCAACTTCAATGAACGATGGAGATTAATTGGGTTTTCTGCCCATGATATCATATAAGGTACTCTGGTCTTTTCCCATTGTGTTTTATGTAATTTATCTTGATTTGGTAATGTAATTTCTTATTCTAGGGCTGTTACAGTGACCGTATTACCGCCACACCGGCGGTCACAAGTCCAAATACTATGTGACCACTTAGTCACGGTAACTAGGCTTTTTCAAGCTCTGATCCTGCTGATGCTCATTAGTAGCCTACCAAACTTGCTAAGTGCCTAGTACTCAGCACTCAGCACTCTATTGTCCCTCTAATCACTCTGACATCAATGCAAACATAATAGAAAATCTAATCCAATACTTCATGAGAGGCCATGAGCTCATGTTAAGCAACATTTTTATAGGCTATGCAATTGCTTAAGAACACAGAGTTCTGATGGCCTCTACTAAAAAGAGGAGGTTCCAATCAGCTTTCTATTGGCTTACAATGTTGATTTCTCAACTTTCATAATATTAAGCACATTATTTCGCTTTACAACAGGAGTATAGCCTGCCTGGCATGAAAATGAATAATGAGAAAAGCGATCTCCATCCGCTATTTAAGTGCATAGATGACATTGTATTTTTGTTCCACTTCCCCTGTATTGAGACGGGTGTATGATAATGGTCCATCTAAATCCAGATTCACACATATATTATTTAGTATACGTAAAGACAACATTAAATCAAGAATAGTCTAATGGGTGACAATATTAGCCTATCCCTTGTGAATGATATATTATCACTTTTTCAAATCGTAGTCGCACACCTCATGTAGCCTAGCCCATATGCATATATGTTTTGATAAGGATTGTAATCACAACTAAAAAAACATAGCAGAGCTCAAGCCTTTCAAGCAACTTTTTTTAAATCATCATCATTAGAGTCGCATCATGCTGTCTTAGAGTGTATAACAAATAGCCCAACTTTTGTAAAGTTGCATAAATAACTTTAAATTAAACATTTAGGAGGACCTGTTTCTTTGTTAACAGTTCAACACAGAATAGCCTCATGTCCCTCAAATCGTTAGGATGAAATATCCTTTCTATTTTATTTAGTTATGTTCAATTGTATTCTTCATACTATAAAATAATTTAAAATAATGCCACGGAATTCTAAGAAAATCTGCTTAATGAACTAATGTCGCCCACAGCCATATGGCATAGCCAGATCAGGACCTAACATAAGGACAATTCAGAGTATGCTATTCTGTTCTTCTGAAATAGACTACATTTTCTTCATATCATGCTTCTTTAGACCTGTCTAAAATAAATAATGGATTTATTGTGATGGTGTAGGCTATACTAAATGGATTCGTTAGACATTTTAAAATGTAGATGTCCCAAAGGTCTCCTTCAGTGGCTTGTAGACTATACATGGAAGTCGGGAGATGCTAAATGTGTTTATGTAAATTAACGGTCAATTTACCGTGAGACCGGCAGTTATTTGTTTGACAATAACCGGCTGACAAAACGGCATGACCGCCACAGCCCTAGTCACAAAATTTCTCAATGTATAGTATGTCAACCAATCAGCTGTGCAGCCTGACTTGTTTGCCATCACTTTTGCATCATTTCTTTGAACCATACACTTTTTCAATTCATCATCAGTCCAGAGGACTCTAACAGTTCTCGCCGTTAATTTCTTAACAGGTGCATACTTGTCAACAATTGTCATGTCATTTAAATACTTCCAGTGCTGCATCTGGATTCACTTAATGATACACATCAGACCAACACATTTTCTTCTTTTTTTTAAATACATATTTAACAAAAGTGTCCTGAGGAATTTTTTTCTTCATCATCTCTGATAAAAGACTTTAGGTCCACTTTGGCTTTCCTTGTTATTGCCACAATGTTATGGTCACTACAGCCAATGGGACCTGATATTGCTTTGGAGCAAAGCTCCTCAGCATTAGTGAAGATATGATCCATGCATGAAGATGTCACAGATCCAACACTACTGGTATCCACTCTAGTTGTTTGAGTGATAACCTATTACAGCCAGTCCCAGTTAGAAGCTTCCTCCTGAGAGGACAGCTAGTTGCTAACCAGCCACTGTTCAGGTCACCCAGAAAATAAAGCTCTCCGTTAAGATCACACACTCTATCAAGCATTTCACACACATGATCTACATAGATACTGACTGTTAGCCCTTGCTAGCCTATAGCATCACCCTAAAAGAATAGGCTTTAGAGGAGTCAGGTGAACCTGCAATCACAACACTTGACATGAGAACTTCTCTAAGCATTACAGAGATATGGCTCTGAATATATACGGAAACACCTCCCCTATAGCCATTCCTGTCTCGTCTGTTGATGCTATCTCCTTGTATTGCTACCACTGTATCATCATAGGAATTATCTAAGGGAGTCTCAGAAATGGGAAATATATTCATATTATCTGATGTTAGCAAGTTATTGATTTCCTGAACTTTATTTCTAAGGCTACATATACAGTGGGGAGAAATAGTACACTGCCGATTTTGCAGGTTTTCCTACTTACAAAGCATGTAGAGGTCTGTAATTTTTTATCATAGGTACACTTCAACTGTGAGAGACGGAATCTAAAACAAAAATCCAGAAAATCACATTATATGATTTTTAAGTAATTAATTTGCATTTTATTGCATGACATAAGTATTTGATACATCAGAAAAGCAGAACTTAATATTTGGTACAGAAACCTTTGTTTGCAATTACAGAGATCATACGTTTCCTGTAGTTCTTGACCAGATTTGCACACACTGCAGCAGGGATTTTGGCCCACTCCTCCATACAGGCCTTCTCCAGATCCTTGAGGTTTCGGGGCTGTCGCTGGGCAATACGGACTTTCAGCTCCCTCCAAAGATTTTCTATTGGGTTCAGGTCTGGAGACTGGCTAGGCCACTCCAGGACCTTGAGATGCTTCTTACGGAGCCACTCCTTAGTTGCTCTGGCTGTGTGTTTTGGGTCGTTGTCATGCTGGAATACCCAGCCACGACCCATCTTCAATGCTCTTACTGAGGGAAGGAGGTTGTTGACCAAGATCTCACGATACATGGCCCCATCCATCCTCCCTTCAATATGATGCAGTCGTCCTGTCCCCTTTGCAGAAAAGCATCCCCAAAGAATGATGTTTCCACCTCCATGCTTCACGGTTGGGATGGTGTTCTTGGGGTTGTACTCATCCTTCTTCTTCCTCCAAACACGGCAAGTGGAGTTTAGATCAAAAAGCTCTATTTTTGTCTCATCAGACCACATGACCTTCTCCCATTCCTCCTCTGGATCATCCAGATGGTCATTGGCAAACTTCAGACTGGCCTGGACATGCGCTGGCTTGAGCAGTGGGACCTTGCGTGCGCTGCAGGATTTTAATCCATGACGGCCTAGTGTGTTACTAATGGTTTTCTTTGAGAATGTGGTCCCAGCTCTCTTTAGGTCATTGACAAGGTCCTGCTGTGTAGTTATGGGATGATCACTCACCTTCCTCATGATCATTGATGCCCCACGAGGTGAGATCTTGCATGGAGCCCCAGACCGAGGGTGATTGACCGTCATCTTGAACTTCTTCCATTTTCTAATAATTGTGCCAACAGTTGCTGCCTTCTCACCAAGCTGCTTGCCTATTGTCCTGTAGCCCATCCCAGCCGTGTGCAGGTCTACAATTTTAACACTGATGTCCTTACACAGCTCTCTGGTCTTGGCCATTGTGGAGAGGTTGGAATCTGTTTGATTGAGTGTGTGGACAGGTGTCTTTTATACAGGTAGTATAAACAGGTGCAGTTAATACAGGTAATGAGTGGAGAACAGGAGAGCTTCTTAAAGAAAAACTAACAGGTCTGTGAGAGACGGAATTCTTACTGGTTGGTAGGTGATCAAATACTTATGTCATGCAATAAAATGCAAGTTAATTACTTAAAAATCATACAATGTGATTTTCTGGATTTTGGTTTTAGATTCCGTCTCTCACAGTTAAAGTGTACCTATGATAAAAATGACAGATCTCTACATGCTTTGTAAGTAGGAAAACCTGCAAAATTGGCAGTGTATCAAATACTTGTTCTCCCCACTGTATTAATAAAGCCTTTTCTTGTGTAGCTTATCAGATATGGACATACTTTTGAAAAGAACAAAAAAAGCAATAGACAAAAGAAAAACACTGCTCCGCATGGGGACTGTTGTTGTTAAACACATTGCTCTGGACGCTATAGTAGCTTTAATAAGGCTTACACAAGAGAAGGAGTTCATTAAGTGCCTATGTATATCCCAAAGTTGGGACAATTACCACATTGTTATAATATTTAAATAATGTTATACTTTTTTATATTAAAACGTGCAATGTGCAAAAATATAGATTTTTCTTAATTTTCAGTTTATAAACTTAACATGATGAAAATGAATGAGATTTACTCTCACGGGCCAAAAAGAACTCTGAAACCAATAGGCCACGTTTTTGGATTACACAATTTTACAATTTTCTTAACATTTAACCATCAATTGGGTTTCTATTCACTTTTATGCTGAGTTGACCCAGCAGATGGGTATTTTTTATGTAATCCTTAGGTTATTTTCAGGAGGCGTGGCCTATTGGGTGTGTGGCTTCCAGATAGGTATTTTTGGCCACTTCTTCATGTTTGTGCACTGCAAATGTACCTTTCCCTTCAATATTTTTGCACATTACATAATTTAATATAAAAAAATCATTAATAACATTATTTCAACAGCAAAACAAAGTGGTAACTATCCCAACATTGGGATACGCATATGCCCTTGAAGAAATAAACTTGTGTAATCGACATTAAGATGCAAAAGTGTCAGTGCTCAACTTTAACTTGTGTTGACAATATAACAGAACAGATGAAGTGGAATCAAATGTACTCTCACAGTTGGTCAAATATAACAAATCTGAAAGTAACTCCCCTACTAAGCCATGCCTTCAGTCTTCTGATCTAACACGGTGGATCATAGCTCAAGTGACACAACTGGCTGGGTCAAAAATAACCCAACTTGTGTTCTGTCCACTTTTTACCCAGCACTGGGTTGTTTTTAACCCAGCATTTTTGTTGAGTACTCATACAAATACTATAATCCATTGAAATGTTTAACATTGACAATATGGCTGTCTGTTTAACTTTTGTAACAGTGTACTTTATTGACTTAAACACTAATGACAGTACTGACGAACGACAGCAGACAACTCATGGCGTCATCCACTTAAAACACCTCAGAGATGGAATAAGTGGAGTATCCCTTCCTGTAAACAGTAACCCTACAAACACTGTTCTTCCTCTATTGGTTGAGTCAGACAGTAAAATGCTTTGAAGTGACACAGCTACTTTAAATGGAGGCCATTCCCTGCTCCTTGCTCTTTCCGGTGCTGGCTCTCCCTGTGTCTGGTGTGCCTGTTTCCATGCACTCATACAAAACGTGTAGGAGCCAGGCGCAGGGATACACTCCCTCCCCTTCACATTCCGTCTCTTTATCAACACCATTTATAACCTCTGAGTTGGCACACCGTACCTGCAGGTGTATACATCGTTCTATGAGCTCATAGTTGTCAAGTTTACGAGTCACCACACCTTGACAGCGGATATTACACAGCCAAACACATTTCTTTCTTTTTTTAAATGAATACAGTTTTTTGAATGCAGCTGCTGTCTATTTGTCCAACTATCCATACACTACATTTCCAATTCATCTTCTTCAAAGTAATAATTAATGTCACACTTTAACCTAGTCATTGTCATAATATTATTAAACAGTTTAATTTGTTTTTCTCAAACATAGGGCATCATACAATAGGTCAAGTCTAACCTAACCTAACATAGTTAAGATTTCAGGAACAGCGATAGCAGGGCTTTCATGTACTAAGGCTGTATCAACAGTTCCGACCCTTACAATCATGGTTATTACCATGTGCTGAAACTCAACAGAGCAGAACAACAGTGTGGCAATGTGCTGGTGAGATCTGACTCATTCACCCCTCCCTCCCTCTCTTCCTCCCTCCCTTCCTCCCTGTTCTCACACACCTGACTTCCTCCTCTCATAGTACTGGGACTTCTAATAGACAACGCAATAAGAATAACCTATATCAGTCCAATGACATAGTCATTTTGGACTGTTGAATATCAATCAAACTATTACATATTCCTGTCTACCATCAGGCTTCACCAACTACCTAACTGAAGCCCTGGCAGAGCAGAAGAGAGTGGAGTAGGCCTGTCACTGACCTCATGAGGGCAGCTCTCGCAGAGCTGGAAGTGGCAGAGCCCCCTGGAAAGCTGCTCTGGGCTGGAGCTGCAGCAGTCCTCCACTCCCTCATCAATGGCCCTGTTCACGTAGTCAATTGGGAAGGCACACAGGGCTGAGTTACTGTAGGGCTTCCCAGAGTCATCTGTCTCTGCAAACACCCCATAGAGAATGTCATCCTTCTCCCCCACTCCTAGCTCGTCTGCCAGCTCCTTCCCGGCCCGGCTGAAGTGGGCCGCCTGCAGCCTGTTATAAACCACGTCCTCGAACACCTTGCTCCCTGTCCTTCTCCTCCTCCGCCTGCGTTTGGGCTCGAAGCGACACTCCAGCACCAGCTCACGGTACATCCACACCTCTGTGTCCTTCACCGGAAGACGGCCCAGACGCGTTTGATACAGAGAGGAGTCCAGGAAGTTCTCCCTCTGGACAGACAGAAAATAGACATAATCCTGTGTGGAGAAGCTGTAGATGTAGTCGATCCGGTAGGAGTTCTGTAGTTGAGGGAGCACGGTCAGACCCTTCATGACCATGTCAAAGCCATCCAGGGTCGACAGCGGCCGGCGCACCGATATGGACAATCTGCCGTACCTCTGTGCCACACTCTCATTGAGTGTAGCCACTACAAAGAAATAGGTTGTGTAGCCTTGCTCCACGATGATGACCTCAGTGCCCAGGGGGCTGGCCAGGCAGTCAGGGCAGTCGGAGGGTGAGTTAGCATCCTGCCTGAAGAGACATTCAGATTTAGGTGGGGTACCGTTAGAGTTAATTTCATGTAAGTAACAGACCCCATGCTGAGAGCTCCCACAGGAGTATAGAGAGGTAAGATAAGATGATGAGTCCAAGAGCAGGACCTCATTGTTCGTGTCCACTGAGTCCTCAGGATCAGCCTCAATGCCACACAGGCCACAGGTCTGACAATCTGGGATGCCCACTGGGCCTGTCCTCAGCTCCCATAACTTACTGAGCCTACCACTCACTGCCTCAATGACATTCTGAGAAGCCACATAAACCTCAGGCTCGTACGGGTTGATCACTATGTTCTGGATGGGTTTAGCTGTCTGGAAGTGGGGTATTGAGTAGCTAACGTTGAAATCCACCTCCTTGCGAGGGGTCCTGGGACAGGTGTACAGTCCTGAGGCTTTGAGGGTTTGTATCCACATGCATGTCACCAGGAAGGTGGCCCAGGGGACCATCGCCACTCCACACCGCACTGTTACTGCTACTGTCTGTTACCTACAGCCACGAGAACAGGAGATTTCTCCTCTCCTTCTGAACATTCTGGGGAACAGCAGACACTCTGTGAGGAGAGAGAGAAAGAGTTAGAGAAAGAGAGAACAGTCTGTAGCACCCGGCCTCACCCTACTACAATCTGATGTCAAATGTCTACTGTTTGCTGATGATCAGCAAACAGCAGCACCTAGATCGTCTTCACAGATTCTGTCAGACCTGGGCCCTGACATCAAATCTCAGTAAGACAAAAATAATGGTGTTCCAAAAAAGGCCCAATTGCCAGGACCACAAATACAAATTCCATATAGACACTGTTGTCCTACAGCACACGAAAAACTATACATACCTCGGCCTAAACATCAGCGCCACAGGTAACTTCAACAAAGCTGTGAACAATCTGAGAGACAAGGCAAGAAGGGCCTTCTACGCCATCAAAAGGAACATACAATTTGACATACCAATTAGGATTTGGCTAAAAACACTTGAATCAGTTATAGAACCTATTGCTCTTTATGGTTGTGAGGTCTGGGGTCCACTCACCAATTCACAAATTGGGACAAACACCAAATTGAGACTCTGCATGCAGAATTCTGAAATAATATCCTCCATGTACAACGTAAAACACCAAATAACACATGCAGAGCAGAATTAGACCGATACCCGCTAATGATCAAAATCTAGAAAAGAGACATTCAATTCTACAACCACCTAAAAGGAAATCGATTCCCAAACATTCCATAACAAAGACATCACCTACAGAGAGATAAACCTGGAGAAGAGTCCCCTAATCAAGCTGGTCCTGGGGCTCTGTTCACAAACAGACCTCACAGAGCCCCAGGACAGCAACACAATTAGACCCAACCAAATCATGAGAAAACTAAACGATAATTACTTGATACATTGGAAAGAATTACCAAAAAAACAGAGAACTAGAATGCTATTTGGCCTTAAACAGAGAGTAAGTACACAGTGGCATAATACCTGAGACCATTGTGACTGACACAAAATTAAGGAAAGCTTTGACTATGTACAGACTTAGTGAGCATAGCCTTGATAGCGAGAGACCGCCGTAGTCAGACCTGGCTCTCAAGAGAAGACAGGCTATGTGTACACTGCCCACAAAATGAGATGAATACTGAGCAACATTTCATAACCTCCTGCCAAATGTATAACCATAGACACATATTTCACTCAGATTAGACAGACCCACAAAGAATTTGAAAACAAATCCAATTTTGATAAACTCCTATATCTATAGTGTGAAATACCACAGTGTGCCATCACAGCAGCAAGGTTTGTGACCTGTTGCCACAAGAAAAGGGCAACCAGTGAAGAACAAGCACCATTGTAAATACAACCCATATTTATGTTTATTTATTTTCCCTTTTGTATTTGAACTATGTGTACATCGTTACAATACTGTATATAGCCATAATATAACATCTGCAATGTGTACTGTTTATTTCACTTGCTTTGGCAATGCAAACATATTCTATTTATCCTTTATTTAACTAGGCAAGTCAGTTAAGAACAAATTCTTATTTACAATGACTGCCTACCCCAGCCAAACACTAACCCAGACAACACTGGGCCAATTGTGCACCACCCTATGGGACTCCCAGTCACAGCCAGTTGTGATACAGCCTGGAATTGAACCAAGGTCTGTAGTGATGCCTCTAGCGCTGATATGCAGTGCCTTAGACCGCAGCGCCACTCGGGAGCCCGATAATGCCATTTGAACTGAATTGAGAGACAGAGCAAACGAGAGAAAAAAGAGAGAAAAAGAGAAGTGTGGGCGTGAACTAAACAGAGAACTACAGTGGCTTGATGTATTAAGCTTTTTAAACTGAGGGATAGGACATTTAATGACCAGTGAGTCACCGTTTTGTTTACTTTGCTCTCCCTACATGTGTTGTAAAAGAGACAGAGAGTAGTGGGTATTACTGTGGGATGGGAAGGTTTGCTAATTCAATCTGTGGTTGAGAGAGTGTTTTTTGTACTAACATTTTAAACATGATTTCATATTTATCCAAACAGATTCGTATGCATGACTTAAATGTGTGAGTAGAAGTCCAGACTGAGTCATTCGGGTTGCGCTTTATGGGAAATGCCAACTTGTTCAAAGTTGGACAAAACAAAACATGCACCATGTTGACATAACTGGAAATGTATTTTATTTTTCTCAGAGTCTCGTTTTTACCTCAACTAAAAAAATAATACCTAACACTTTGTGTAACCCGATTTCATACGTTTCATTACATTGTCTGATATACTTCATGTAGGAAAATATCCTGTCAGAATGAAAGCGAGTATTTAGTTCAATCGGTCATCCTCATGAGCCCTTCCCAGCTCAGCTAGCTAGTTTATGCTGGTGAGCTGGAAACAATAGCAGCATGGGGCTAGTTAAAACTTTTTTTTAAATAAAAAAAAGTTAACTTGTAGTATTGGTCACCATCTGGATGTCAATTCGGGCACCAGGCGTGTCCATATCGACTCTCCCGTACGACAGAGCAGTGTACCATGCCAATTAACGTAGCTAATGTAACGACAAAACCCGTGGCGAATTACCAATGCAATGGTGTTGTTTTATGTAGTTTCTTTGCGCTGGGCAGCTGTATCACATGTCATCGGCCAATTTTTTTTCCATCCCACTGTATTTCATGTTGATTATGATGGCAGCCTATATTATAATGAACTTGTCCCATTGCATTGGTCGTAAACATTTGGATGTCACCGTGATAGAGTATAACGTCGCTGCTCAATGGGGAACCTTTGCGCTGCATGCCGGCGACACAACACAACCCGGCACAGTGTCCTTCACTCCCGTTTAGCGGAGCACTGCTGTTTGGAAGTAAGGAGATAGTGTAGCCTATCACCCCATACAGAACCAATCAGTCGATATAACAGGGTGACAGCTAAAGCACACGGTTTCTTAGAAACAGAGGTGGAACATCCGGGAACGCTTGCGAAACAGACCGGGCCAGGGCTTGGGGTTTGAGAAGTCAATGAGATACGTGACAAATTCGTCCTTAGTTGTTCATTTTCTCGAAATCGAAAGGTGCAACCTAGATTCGAGGCAATATCTTAAGTAGTTGAACATGGTGTTACTCCAACCTCGCAACAAAAAACAACAACTTTATATCGAATGAGTGCCTTTGATTCGACGGCCTGGGTATGCTTAGTTCGGTTTACAGCCAACGTCGCCATGACAGGTGTGGTCGGGAATTTCTATTGGGAGTAGCCAATCTAAAAACTGTCTTTGGCTAAAGCGATATTTAGAAACATGTTTTACAACTACGACATTTAATATATACATTTTTGTACAAACCATTTTTTAAAAGAACTATTACTCCAATAAAAACTTAATGATTCTGAACACTCCCAAATCCCAATGTAGGCAGACAAGTTTCAAATTATGAAGAATGACTGAACCGAGTCGGTTCGTCCCAACTCTCAGCTGCCTAACATATGTGATCAATTTGGGCACCAGGCGTGTCCATATAGTCCCCCCCGGACGACAGAGCAGCGTGAGAATTAGTGTGAGTTGCTATTTTGCCTAAAACGTCATATGAAAGTACATTATAGATGGAACAATCTCATTCCGTATGAATAGATAACAGACGGAGAGAAAAAGACTACGTATAGCCCAACAACCGGCATGCATGTTTAAGACAATTTATAAACACATTTTTTTTAAAGCACTGAATTGGTGTAAAGTCATATGCCAGTCAGATTGCCATTAACATTACATACCTGGGTGCATAAATTATGCCGCGCATCCAGTTTAAACTGTGTCTTGATTCCCAGACACAACACCAGTTGTCTAGTTGTAAGTGGCACTATTACACGTTTTTCAGTTCTGTGCGAAATTATGGAGCAATTTCAGAAATTACGTGTGGGACAAGGCAAGGTTCTTTGTACACTCATCACATGCCCCGCCTACGGCAATGAAGTATGTACTGGTTTTGATTGCACAATCTCAGTTCTGAGGTTTCTTTTCTTTCCTATGTAACATCCAGATTACTTTTTACTCTCATCATCTGAAGTCACTTCAAGGACAACAATTTTCACACTCATGAAAGCATGAACGCACTCACTCTTCCGGGTAACAGGAAACCCAACATTCCCAAGTACAGTATGTCCCAAGCATTCTTGGCAGAAGGAATGCTGCTGTGGGGTAGCCCTGTCTGCATACAGTTGTCAGACATGCATTGCTAACAGACGAAAGACCAACACATCCCAGGAATGAATGTGCAGTCTCAAGGAACAAATATATTATTATTTACATGTCAAATAATTATAGTTATACTCACCTCAAATCAACAAGACATTAAAATAATAGCAAGATCAATTACTTCATGGGAAGTGTGGACATTTAGCCACTGACTAGATTTATTAAAACCATGTACTTCTGGGGGACCAGGAACAGATGCAAAAGGCATGGGTCAATGTTGTCTTAAAGGCACTCATGTCTTGGACCAGTTTTAACTTCTTCACTTTCAAAATACATTTAAAAAAAACAACATCTGCCCACCATGGTGCACATAGTCAAATGTTTACTTACAGTTGAAGTTGGAAGTTTACATACACCTTAGCCAAATACATTTAAACTCAGTTTTTCACAATTCCTGACATTTAATCCTAGTAAAAATTCCCTGTCTTGGGACAGATAGGATCACCACTTCATTTTAAGAATGTGATATGTCAGAATAATAGGAGAGAGAATGATTTATTTCAGCTTTTATTTCTTTCATCACATTCCCAGTGGGTCAGAAGTTTACATGCACTCAATTAGTATTTGGTACCATTGCCTTTAAATTGTTTAACTTGGGTCAAACGTTTTGGGTAGCCTTCCACAAGCTTCCCACAATAATTTGGGTGAATTTTGGCCCATTCCTCCTGACAGAGCTGGTGTAACTGATTCCGGTTTGTAGGCATCCTTGCTGGCACAGGCTTTTTTTCAGTTCTGCCCACAAATTTTCTATGGGACTGAGGTCAGGGCTTTGTGATGGCCACTCCAATACCTTGACTTTGTTGTCCTTAAGCCATTTTGCCACAGCTTTGGAAGTATGCTTGGGGTCATTGTCCATTTAGAAGACCCATTTGCGGAGTGGTTGAAAAATGAGTTTTAATGACGCCAACCTAAGTGTATGTAAACTTCCGACTTCAACTGTTTGAAGCCAAAGTACACTTTTAGGAAAAAAGGTGCTAGTAGACATCGCTGCGGGTAGTAGGGGTACTGGGGGAGCTGGTGCACCCCCTGAAAAATCGGAATAATAATAATAATTAGAAAATATATATATTGCGCTGGGCCTTTACTATTATTAGCGGACAGATATAGACAACTGTAGCGTGGGCAAAAACATTTTTTAAGCATCTCCACTTTAGCAAGAAAGATAGTGTTATAATTAAGAATAATATCATTCAGGATTCAATAGTTGTAATTGTAAGAGTTGTTGCCCTGTCCCGTTCTCTGTGATTGTCATTCTAATGGAATCCAGATAGAACAAAACCCTGTCCATTTCTCTGTGATTGTCATTCTAATTGAATCCAGAAGGAACAAGTCCCTGTCCTCAAACATGTACATAAAAAAGGGCAAAGTTATGGGGAAAATCCACATCAAATTAAATATTTTTTCTTGATCAAATAACATGGAAAGCAACCACTTTTTGTGCAGCATTAATTTACCATCCTTATAATCCACTTAATGTATATATGTACATTACTGTATTGTACTGTATATAGGCTGGTCATCTAGGTTTGTACCTGTAGACTTTCCATCACCCTGAAGAAAAACATTGGACGATACAGTAATTGAGTGCATTGAGACATCAAGTGTCTGAGTTGGTAGAGCATGGTGCTTTCAATGCTAGTGTTGTGGGTTAGATTCCCACAGGGGACCTGAATGGAAATGTATGCACTCCCTACTGTAAGTTGCTCTGGATAAGTGCGTCTACTAAAATGAAAATTAAAAAAGTAATAATTCATGACAATACAAAGTGATGTGTAACCTGCATTCAGAATGACTTCCAAAGTATGGAAGATTGAATACTGAGACTACCTCAATCATCTAAACTGAAAGAAACATATCAGTAACAGGTGCAATAAATCCAATTACTAACAGATTGGATTAGTTTAGAAAATGATGTGCTATTTATCTTTGTGTAGCATAAAATTAACCAACAAATTAATGTACAAGCAAAAACACAGACATTACAGTAAAACAAACAATTCAGAAAATCTCCCTGCAATAGAGCATGATGGGAAATATTATATATGGTTATACAGTGCCTTCGGAAAGTATTCAGACCCCTTGACTTTTTCCACATTTAGTTAAATTACTAACTTATTTAAAATTGATTAAATTACATTTTTTACTCATCAATCTACACACAATGATGAAATGAGAATAATGAGAAAGTAAAAACAGGTTTTTAGAAATGTTTGCAAATTTTATTGAAAATAAGAAACATAGGTATTCTGACCCTTTGCTATGAGACAGGTGCGTCCTGTTTCCATTGAAACATCCTTGAGATGTTTCTACAACTTGATTGGAGTTCAAATGTGGTAAATTAAATTGATTGGCCATGATTAGGAAAGGCACACACCTGTCTATATAAGGTCCCACAGATTAACAGAGCTCTGAGACAGCAATGTTTCAAGGCAGAGATCTGGGGAAGGGTACCAAAACAGTTCTGCAGCATTGAAGGTCCCCAAGAACACAGTGGCCTCCATCATTCTTAAATGGAAGAAGTTTAGAACCACCAAGACTCTTCCTGGAGCTGGTCGCCCAGCCAAACTGAGCGATCGAGGGAGAAGGGCCTTGGTCAGGGAGGTGACCAAGAACCCGATGGTCACTCTGACAGAGCTCCAGAGTTCTTCTGTGGAGATGGGAGAACCTTCCAGAAGGACAACCATCTCTGCAGTGCTCCACCAATCAGGCCTTCTATGGTAGTGGCCAGACGGAAGCAACTTCTCAGTAAATGGCACATGAAGGCCCACTTGGAGTTTGCCAAAAGGCACCTAAAGGACTCTCAGACCATGAGAAACAAGATTCTCTGGTCTGATGAAACTAAGATTGAACTCTGTAGCCTGTCTTTTTACTGTTGTTTTATTTATCCACTTACCTATTGTTCACCTAATACCTTTTTTGCACTATTGGTTAGAACCTGTAAGTAAGCATTTCACTGTAAGGTCTACACATGTTGCATTCGGCGCACGTGACAAATAAACTTTGATTTTATTTGAATGCCAAGCGTCACGTCTGGAGGAAACCTGGCACCATCCCTACAATGAAGCATTGTGGTGGCAGCATCATGCTGTGGGGATGTTTTTCAGGGACTGGGAGATTAGTCAGGATCGAGGGATAGATGAACGGATCAAAGTACAGAGAGATCCTTGATTAAAACCTGCTCCGGAGCACTCAGGACCTCAGACTGGGGGCAAAGGTTCACCTTCCAACAGGACAACGACCTTAAGCACACAGCCAAGACAATGCAGGAGTGGCTTCAGGCCAAGTCTCTGAATGTCCTTGAGTGGCCCAGCCAGAACCCGAACTTGAACCCAATCTCTGGAGAGACCTGAAAATAGCTGTGCAGCGACGCTCCCCATCCAACCTGACAGAGTTTGAGAGAACCTGCAGAGAAGAATGGGAGAAACTCCCCAAATACAGTTTTACCAAGCTTGTAGCGTCATACCCAAGAAGACTCGAGGCTGTGATCGCTGTCAAAGGTGATTCAACAAAGTATTGAGTAAAGGGTTTGATTACTCATGTAAATGTGATATTTTAGTTTTTTATTTTAAATAAATATCCAAACATTTCTAAAAACCTGCTTTGAGTTATGGGGTATGGGGTCATTATGGGGTATTGTATGTAGATTGATGAGGAGAAGAAAAATATTTGATCAATTTTATAAGAAGGGATATTCTGATCAAAGCTGTTCTTGGTCACTCTGCAAAGAACAGTTTTGGAACCCTTTTCTCTAACATGCTGACCACACCGCTCGCGTCACGCGCGCGAGTGTTGCAAAATAAATGTAAATGTAAGCCAACGAGCGTCTGCGTTGCCAAGCGCTAAAATAGAAGTCAGTTCTATTTGTGACTCAAGTCCTGCCTCATCCATCTCCTCATTGGTTTATAGAAGCTGATGCCCACGTGCCAATTCCTCATTGGTTATACCCACCTGGGTTTTTTTTTTTTTTTTTTTGGGGGGGGGGGGGGGGGGGGGGGGGGTTATATGTATAACTTTTTATATTGCTAATTACTACTGCACTGTTGGTGATAGAAACCCAAGCATTTTGCTGCACCTGTGATAACATCTGCAAATCTGTGTACGCAACCAATAAACCTTGATATTCTAAGTTTGTTTTCCTGATCCCATAGGGGGCTAAAAGGGAACCTAGGGCTCCCTCTCTAATGGGTTAAATATGCTTGAAGCAAAGCACAAATAACACAGGATCATATCCTTCACACAGTCATACCACATTCAGGCCCCTTGGGTTGCATAAAGGTTAGGTAAGGTGAGTAGTACGACTTTAATGGTGCAGTCATTTTCTAATCTGATCGATACAATCTTTCCCATTAGCAGCCATCCCACTTTGTGCCTGTCAACAACATGCCTGGCTGTTTTCAGTGCAGCTCTGTTTGACTTGGACTGTCTCACAGGTCTGTTTGGAGAGACTTGGCAGTCCGAGAACGAACCTTCATTTGTACAGGAATGGAACCTAGCTGGAAAAACTAAACTTAATCTCTTCTAAATACACCATTGCATGAACTCACCTCCCCTGAAATACCTTCACTTGGGCTAGAAACTCATTACTTCTCTCTATAGTTCTATAGTTGTCATGGTGCTCTATTAGCAGCCTAAGCACAGAGCTCCAGTAAATGTGTACATATTTTGTTATTTTTGTAGGCGTTCTAAATTGTTTATTTTTTAATCAGCTCTATTGGTTTTGATAACATTGAGTTTTTATTGCATATATCTGGTGTTTTTGAGCCACGGATTTGCAGATTGACTGACAGGTTAACACTTTTTTTTGTCTTGGCTAGCTAGCTAGCTGGCTAATGTTTTTGTTAGAAAAATACACCTGGCCACAGAACCAGCTTTTGTTTCACCTAGCTGCGAATTCCCGATCTTCTGAGAACATCATTTGAGGAGTCGCCTGAAGCATGAGAGGGAATGGCAGATGGAGAAATACAGCAGTGCTGAGACGGAGTGCTCGTAGTTAGGACACCTGGCTACTATTCTGAACTTTGTGTGGTGAGCTTTCTGGCACCCAGAGCTGCTGAGGCATCACCCAAGTGGTGATACACAGAGTGGAAGAGGAGATCTCCAGTGGCTATAAGAGTCATATACTGTATGTAGACACTAGTTTGGTGCTGGAGATGATGAATATGAGGTTAAAAAGTGGTGCAATTTCCTTTAAACACTTGGTATGTGGTAATAACTGATAAAGTCCTTTCCAATACGGAAGGAGAAACCAGACACAAATATTTATTTTAGAAGTCTATAATTTATTAATATTCCTGAAACAGGAACAACAAGTCAAACTTTACCAAATGATAACCAATGCCTGGGGGCAGATAAATCCAGTTTTCCACTCTGTCACGCATGTATGAATCCTGGACCTCTGCCAGTGTCACAATGGGGAGGAGTGACTTAGCCTCACACCCTTCATTACATCATTACCCCAGACAATGTGCCAATGATCCACAGTATAACTTCCTGCCCAAGTGACGTGTACATTTTCTAATCAGTGATCACGGATTAGTCTCTCTAGGCAGACGGGTTGCCACCCACAATGTCTGGGATTTCATTATGGGTTGTTGTGTGTAGATTGATGAGGGGAAAAAACTATTTAATCAATTTTATAATAAGGCTGTAATATAACAAAATGTGGAAAATAACCCCTTTCCAAGAAAGGTTATTCTGATCAAATCTGTTCTTGGTCACTCTGCAAAGAACCCTTTTGGAACCCTTTTCTCTGACATGCTGATCACACCGCTCGCGTCACGTGCACGAGTGTTGCAAAATAAATGTAAACATACATGTTATTCAATTATTGCACCCACACTGCTCGCGTGCGCCAACGAGCGTCTGCGTTGATAAGCGTTAAAATAGAAGTCAGTTCTATTTGTGGCGGCTGAACGCGGTGCAAGTCCTGCCTCACCCATCTCCTCATTGGTTTATAGAAGCTGATGCCCATGTGCCATTTCCTCATTGGTTATACCCACTTGGGTGATTGAAAGTTGAACTGAGTTCGGTCAAATTAACTAGCAACAGCAAGCTAGCTAGCTAAATTGCCATAAATGTTTAATGGTTTTCGAAAACCTGTCCCCAAATTAATATAATTGGTTTAGAGTTTGTTTTTATATTTTAACCTGCATGTCGTGATTGCGTTTGGTGTGGGGGAACAAAATCAATTTGTGCACGCAACCAGTTTGGATACAGTGTTAGAGTGTGCTGCCTGTAGCAAAATGTGTCTTTTTTTTGCTAATTACTACTGCACTGTTGGAGCTAGAAACACAAGCATTTTGCTGCGCCTGTGATAACATCTGCAAATCTGTGTACGCAACCAATAAACCTTGATATTCTAAGTTTGTTTTCCTGATCCCTTAACCACAGGGGGCTAAAAGGGAACCTAGGGCTCCCTCTCTAATGGGTTAAATATGCTTGAAGCAAAGCATAAATAACACAGGATCATATCCTTCACAGTCCTACCACATTCAGGCCCCTTGGGTTGCATAAAGGTTAGGTGAGTAGTACGACTTCAATGCAGTCATTTTCTAATCTGATCGATAAAGCCTTTCTCATTAGCAGCCATCCCACTAAGTGCCTGTCAACAACATGCCTGGCTGTTTTCAGTGCGGCTCTGTTTGACTTGGACTGACTCACAAGTCTGTTTGGAGGGACTTGGCAGTCCAAGAATGAACCTTCATTTGTGCAGGAATGGAACCTAGCTTGGAAAACTAAACTTATTTTCTCCTAAATTGACTGTGCCTTTAAGCAGCTTGGAAAACTCAAAACAAATATTATAATACTTATTGAGTGTATGTAAACTTCTGACCCACTGGGAATGTGATGAAAGAAATAAAAGCTGAAATAAATAATTCTCTACTATTATTCTGACATTTCACATTCTTAAAATAAAGTGGTGATCTTAGCTGACCTAAGACAGGGAATGTTTGCTAGGATTAATTGTCAGGAATTGTGGAAAAACTGAGTTTAAATGAATTTGGCTAAAGTGTATGTAAACTTCCGACTTCAACTGTATAATCACGTCACCAAATAATTTATTAAAATACACTATTTTGCAAAGAAGTCCAGGGCTCTGAGCTTGGTGTCGAGCTTGGAGGGAACAATAGTTTTGAATGCTAAACTGTAGTCAATGAACAGCATTCTTACATAGGTGTTCCTCTTGTCCAGATGTGTTACGGTCGTGTAAACGCAGTAGCGGTAAAAATAGCATTTTCCATGGATCTGTTGGAGTGGTTGGCATATTAGAGCTTGTCCAGTGTGCCTGGCATGCTGGCCATGATCAGCCTCTCGAAGCACTTCATGATGACCGGGGTGAGTGCGATGGAGCGATTGCCATGTAGGTATGTCACCTTGTTTTTCTTGGGCATTTGGACGATGGTGATCTCCTTAAAGCAGGTGGGGACTAAAACCTGGGATAGGGACAAGTTGAACATGTCCGAGAACAAGTCTCCAGCTTGTCAGCACACACTGAGGACGCAGCCAGCGGCTTTGTGAGTATTCACTCTTTTGAGAGTTTTCCCCAGCCTCACGAGAGCAAAAACACCTGGTCGTCCGGAGCAGTGAGAGTCTTCTGGATGGCTCAGTATTGTCTTCCTCAAATCGAGCATTGAATGTGTTGAGCTTTTCTCGGAGGGAGGCTTCGGCGGGCACCATACAGCTGACTTTTCCTTTGTAGTCTGTGACAGTCTGTAGTCCTTGAAACATGCGATGTCTGAGTTGTCAGACATCAATTTATGTTTGATTTTGTATTGTCTTTTTGTGTCCCTAATGGATTTGCGGAGCTCGTCACGGATGTTTGTATAAACATGATACAGCATGTTGCTTCCTCTTGTGAGGCAAGAATCATGTTAGTGATATTTGGGAAAAATGTGTTTTAAAAGGGCTTGGTTAAAGTCACCTGCAACAATAAAAAAAAAAAATCCATCTGGTTGATTGGACATTAGCCATCAGGTGTGAGAACATAACAGCACGTATAACTTCCTCCAGGTCAGTGACTAAAATAAAATACTAAACTGTAGCTATATTTGTTAGATAATGAAAGCAGGATTTGACAGACTTTTTTACATGCATCTTTAGGTCAGGGTCAAAGAATACAAGGTTTCTGGCTTTGACATTGGTGGACAAATTACCAAGGTCATTTACAATCCGGGTTCTAGCAAGCCAAATAAAACAACTTCTGATTTCTTATGTTTGAGCTGGAGAAAATTGTCAGACATCCAACATTTGATGTTAGCAAGACGTGTGAAGGGTAGCGATGCTAGCTTGGTCACCTGGTATGATTGGTGCATAGCAGTGAAACTTAATGTTATGATTGTGGATGATGTCACCAAGGGAAGGCATGTTCAGGGAAAAAAGGATGGGGTCCAGAATTGACCCCTGACGGACACCATAGTGAATAGGTGCTGGGGATGGAACCACCCATGCTCACTGAGAATGTCTGCCACATACAGTGCATTCGGAAAGTATTCAGACCCTTGACCTTTTCCACTTTGTTACGTTACAGCCTTATTGTAAAATGTACTAAATTGTTTTTTTCCCTCATCAATCTACATACAATACCCCATAATGACAAAGCAAAAACAGGTTTTAAAAAATGTTTGCAAACGTATACATTTAAAGAAAAAAAATATTACATTTACGAAAGCATTCAGAACCTTTACTCAATACTTTGTTGAAGCACATTTGGGAGCAATTACAGCCTCAAGCCTTCTTGGGTATGACACTACAAGCTTGGAAAATCTGTATTTGGGGAGTTTCTCACATTTTTCTCGATCGAATAGACCCCCAGTCCCCTCAATTCTGCTCGCAAAGATGCAATCTTTGGGCAATTAAATGGGCGAGTTATTGGGAAGATTTAACTACCAACTGGACATTAAAAAACTGTAACGTCTTATGCTTCACAGAGTCGTGGCTGAACGACGACAATATCAACATACAGCTGGCTGGTTATGCGATGTACCGGCAGGAAAGAACAGCGGCATCTGGTAAGACAAGGTGCGGTGGTCAATGTATTTTTTGTAAACAACAACTGGTGCACGATCTCTAAGGAAGTCTCTAGCCATTGTTCGCCTGAGGTAGAGTTTCTCATGATAAGCTGCAGGCCACATTACCTACCTAGAGAGTTCTCATCTATATTCTTTGCAACCGTTTACATACCACCACAGTCAGAGGCTGGCACCAAGATAGCATTGTATTCCATAAGCAAACAAGAAAACGCTCACCCAGAGGTGGTGCTCCTAGTAGCCAGAGACTTTAATGCAGGGAAACTTAAATCAGTTTTACTTAATTTCTATCAACATGTTAAATGTGCAGCCAGAGGGGAACAAACTCTGGACCACCTATACTCCACACAGAGATGCATACAAAGCTCTCCCTCACCTTCCATTTGGTCAATCTGACCATAATTACAGTGCCTTGCGAAAGTATTCGGCCCCCTTGAACTTTGCGACCTTTTGCCACATTTCAGGCTTCAAACATAAAGATATAAAACTGTATTTTTTTGTGAAGAATCAACAACAAGTGGGACACAATCATGAAGTGGAACGACATTTATTGGATATTTCAAACTTTTTTAACAAATTAAAAACTGAAAAATTGGGCGTGCAAAATTATTCAGCCCCTTTACTTTTCAGTGCAGCAAACTCTCTCCAGAAGTTCAGTGAGGATCTCTGAATGATCCAATGTGGACCTAAATGACTAATGATGATAAATACAATCCACCTGTGTGTAATCAAGTCTCCGTATAAATGCACCTGCACTGTGATAGTCTCAGAGGTCCGTTAAAAGCGCAGAGAGCATCATGGAGAACAAGGAACACACCAGGCAGGTCCGAGATACTGTTGTGAAGAAGTTTAAAGCCGGATTTGGATACAAAAAGATTTCCCAAGCTTTAAACATCCCAAGGAGCACTGTGCAAGCAATAATATTTAAATGGAAGGAGTATCAGACCACTGCAAATATACCAAGACCTGGCCGTCCCTCTAAACTTTCAGCTCATACAAGGAGAAGACTGATCAGAGATGCAGCCAAGAGGCCCATGATCACTCTGGATGAACTGCAGAGATCTACAGCTGAGGTGGGAGACTCTGTCCATAGGACAACAATCAGTCGTATATTGCACAAATCTGGCCTCTATGGAAGAGTGGCAAGAAGAAAGCCATTTCTTAAAGATATCCATAAAAAGTGTTGTTTAAAGTTTGCCACAAGCCACCTGGGAGACACACCAAACATGTGGAAGAAGGTGCTCTGGTCAGATGAAACCAAAATTTAACTTTTTGGCAACAATGCAAAACGTTATGTTTGGCATAAAAGCAACACAGCTGAACACACCATCCCCACTGTCAAACATGGTGGTGGCAGCATCATGGTTTGGGCCTGCTTTTCTTCAGCAGGGACAGGGAAGATGGTTAAAATTGATGGGAAGATGGATGGAGCCAAATACAGGACCATTCTGGAAGAAAACCTGATGGAGTCTGCAAAAGACCTGAGACTTGGACGGAGATTTGTCTTCCAACAAGACAATGATCCAAAACATAAAGCAAAATCTACAATGGAATGGTTCAAAAATAAACATATCCAGGTGTTAGAATGGCCAAGTCAAAGTCCAGACCTGAATCCAATCGAGAATCTGTGGAAAGAACTGAAAACTGCTGTTCACAAATGCTCTCCATCCAACCTCACTGAGCTCGAGCTGTTTTGCAAGGAGGAATGGGAAAAAATGTCAGTCTCTCAATGTGCAAAACTGATAGAGACATACCCCAAGCGACTTACAGCTGTAATCGCAGCAAAAGGTGGCGCTACAAAGTATTAATTTAAGGGGGCTGAATAATTTTGCACGCCCAATTTTTCAGTTCTTGATTTGTTAAAAAAGTTTGAAATATCCAATAAATGTCGTTCCACTTCATGATTGTGTCCCACTTGTTGTTGATTCTTCACAAAAAAATACAGTTTTATATCTTTATGTTTGAAGCCTGAAATGTGGCAAAAGGTCGCAAAGTTCAAGGGGGCCGAATACTTTCGCAAGGCACTGTATATCCTCCTGATTCCTGCTTACAAGCAAAAATTATTCATTCACCAGTAACTAGGTCAATAAAAAAGTGGTAAAATGTTGCAGATGCTAAGCTACAGGACTGTTTTGCTAGCACAGACTGGAATATATTCCGGGATTCCTCCAATGGCATTGAGGAGTACACCACATCTGTAATTGGCTTCATCAATAAGTGCATCGATGACGTCATCCCCACAGTGACCGTACGTACATACCCCAACCAGAAACCATGGATTACAGGCAGCATCCATACTGAGCTAAAGGCTAGAGCTGCCGATTTCAATGAGCGGGACTCTAACCCGAAGTTTATAAGAAATCCTGCTATGCCCACTAATGAACCATCAAACAGGCAAAGCCTCAATACAGGACTAAGACCGAGTCTTACTACACCGGCTCTGACACTTGTTGGATGTGGCAGGGCCTGCAAACCATTACAGACTACAAAGGGAAGCACAGCCGAGAGCTGCCCAGTGACACGAGCTTACCGGACGAGCTAAACTACTTCTTTGCTTGCTTCGAGGCAAATAACACTGAAACATGTATGAGAGCACCAGCTGTACTGGAAGACTGTGTGATCACACTCTCTGCAGCCGATGTGAGTAAGACCTTTAGACAGGTCAACATTCACAAGGCCAGATGTGACATGCACTGTGAGCATGCACTGACCAACTAGCAAGTGTCTTCACTGACATTTTTAATCTCTCCCTGTCCGAGTCTGTAATACCAACATGTTTTAAGCAGACCACCATAGTGCCTGTGCCCAAGAACACTCAGGTAACCTGCCTAAATGACTACCGACCCGTAGCACTCACATCTGTAGCCTTGAAGTGCTTTGAAAGGCTGGTCATGGCTCACATAAACACCATCATCCCAGAAACCCTAGACCCACTCCAATTTGCATACCGCCCCAACAGATCCACAGATGATGCAGTCTTTATTGCACTCCACACTGCCCTTTCCCAACTGGACAGAAGGAACACCTATGTGAGAATGCCATTCATTGACTACAACTCAGCGTTCAACACCATAGTGCTCTCAAAGCTCATCAATAAGCTAAGGACCCTGGGACTTATAACCTCCCTCTGCAACTGGATCCTGGACTTCCTGATGGGCCGCCACCAGGTAGTAAGGGTAGGTAACAAAACATCCGCCACACTGATTCTCAACACAGGGGCCCCTCAGGGGTCCGTGCTCAGCCCCCTCCTGCACTCCCTGTTCACTCATGACTGTGCGGCCAGGCACGACTCTAACATCATCATTAAATTTGCCAGTGACACAATAGTGGTAGTCCTGATCACCGACAACAACGAGAAAGCCTTTAGGGAGGAGGTCAGAGACCTGGCCGTGTGGTGCCAGGACAACAACCTCTCTCTCAATGTGATCAAGACAAAGGAGATGATTGTGGACTACTGGAAAAAGAGGAATGAGCACGCCCCCATTCTCATCGACAGGGCTGCAGTGGAGCATGTTGAGAGCTTCAAGTTCATTGGTGTCCACATCACCAACAAACTAACATGGTCCAAGCACACCATGACAGTTGCGAAGCGGGCACGACAGAACCTATTCCCCCTCAGGAGACTGAAAAGATTTGGCATGGGTACTGAGATCCCCAAAAGGTTCTACAGCTGCACCATCGAGAGCATCCTGCCTGACTGGTTGCATCACTGCCTGGTATGTCAACTGCTCAGCCTCTGACCGCAAGGCAATAAAGAGGGTAGTGCAAACAGCCAGTACATTACTTCCTGCCACCCAGGACCTCTATACCAGGCGGTGTTAGAGGAAGGCCCTGAAAATTGTCAAAGACTCCAGCCACCTTAGTCATAGACTGTTCTCTATGCTACCACACGGCAAGTAGTACCGGAGCACCAAGTCCAGGTCCAAGAGGCGTCTAAACAGCATCTACCCACAAGCCATAAGACTCCTGAACATCTAGTCAAATGGCTACCCAGACAATTCACATTGTCCCTCCCCCTACACACCACTGCCACTCTCTGCTGTCATCTATGCATAGTCACTTTAATGAACTCTACCTACATGTACATACTACCTCAACTAACCGGCACCCCCCTGTATATATTGATATTTTTTACAACTCCTCTTTAATTACTTACTTTTATCTTTTATTCTAATCTGTATTTTTTTAAACTGCACTGTTGGTTAGGGGATCGTAAGTAAGCATTTCACTGTAAGGTCTACACCTGTTGTATTCAGCACATGTGACTAATAAAACTTTATTTGATTTGAATCTGTTCAGAATGAGTCTGATGTCATCAGATAATTTCCAGGTCATTGCCTAGAACAAAAAGCAGCAAGACAAAATTCATAAAAGCAACAAAGTGTTTCCACACCTCACAAGCTACAGACAACAGACAACATGGAACGAGGCAATACACAGCTAGGGATTATGTTCACAAATCTGATTGACCTTTAGCCATGTCTTCATGAATTTTGGGAAAGTGTGATATGTGGTGCAGTTATGTGTGTCTGATGGCAGTGTATTCCAGACATGGGAAGCTCTCACAGAGAATGCGGATTTATTAAAGGTGCTTTTCCTAAGGGAACTATACGGTCACCTCTCATGGCAGAACTTGTGGATCTGCTGCCATTTGTTTGTGTTTTCTGTTTAACAAAAACACTGAGTGGAGGGTGAGCCAGACCATTTAGGATCTTGAATACAAGACATGCGTCGGTGTATTGCACAAAATTTTCCCAACTCAGGAGCTCATGCTTTCTGAGGATGTAACAGTGATGATGGCTATTGGGCTTCCTATCAAGCACTTTGAGAGCCTGTTTGTAGACAGACTGAATAGGTTTTAATGTTGTACAGCAAGCTTGGGCCAAACTAGTCAAGCAGTATGTTAAGTGGGGGAGTATCATAGATTTGAAGTACAGTTTTGCTACCTCTGTAGTCAAACAATTTCGTATAAATCGGAAATTAGCTAGGTTGAATTTGGTTATTTGAATTAACTTTTTCACATGCTTTTTAAAAGAGAGGTTGGAATCAAGTAGGATGCCAAGGTACTTAAAATCAGATACTCCCCATCAGCTTCTCCCCTGACACATAGACATCTGGCTCAGTAGCATCTGTTGTCCTCTTTGTGAAGAATATGCAAACAGTTTTTTCACATTGAGATGCAAACACGAGTCACTGAGCCACTTTGTAACCTGGACCATTACAGTAGTGAGTTCTTGTGCAGCTTGTTGTTTGCTCTTTGCATGCACATATATCACTGTATCATCTGCATACATTTGAACTTCAGACCCAGTACAGACAGAAGGCAGATCATTAATGTACAGGCTAAACAGGAGGGGCCCCAGTATTGACCCTTGGAGCACGCCCACATCATAGCTAAGAGTGGGCGACAGCTCATTGCTCACTCTGACACACTGAGTTCTGCCTTCAAGGTATGATTTCATCCATCTCAAGGCATCGGGGTAAAAGTTGAACTTGGACAATTTTGGGATGAGAATCTCATGGTTACCAGTATCAAAAGCCTTCCTTAGCTCCAGAAACACAGCCCCAACATCGCCCCCTTTGTCCATCTTGGACTTCACATTTTCCAGAAGAAAGCAGTTGGCCGTTTCTGTGGAGTGTTTCGCTCTGAAGCCAAACTGCATGGAGTGTAATGTGAAGGGGCTGTTGTTGAAGTGGGCAATCAGTTGTTCTGCTACACACTTTTCAACAACCTTTGATACCACAGGTAGTATACTTATGGGCCTGTAGTTACTCACATCAGCAGGGTCGCCCGATTTAAAGATGGCCGTTATTATGGCCGGCTTCCATACCCTTGGAAACATCCCCAGACCAATAGGTGTGTTGGTGACCTTAGTAATGGGGCCAATGAGTGACTCTTTGTAGTTTAGAGTCCAGCCCAAACACATATTTGGCTTTATAGTTTTTTAGTGAGCTAATCACCTTGTTCACCTTTGACTCAGAAACCTCCCTTATGATGAAGACAGGTTGAGTGTCATTCACTAGCACTGAGCCCAAGAAACCAATGGATGGGTTCTGTGTCAGTACCCTGACAGAGTCAATAAAGTAGGAATTGAAGGCTATTGCTATTTCGACTGCATCCTGTGTTAGATTGTTATTCACCATGATTTCTAATCTTTTTGCAGTGTTACTATGGCCTTTCCCTGTTAACTTCTTTAGATTCTCCCAGATCAATTTAGAATTTCCCTCTGCTTCACCAATTATGTTAATAAAAAAGTTTGCCTTGGCCTGTCTGATTTCTTTCATCACCTTATTTCTCAACATGGTAAATCTACGTCTGCCATGCTCTAATTTGGATCTTAGGGCTATTTTTTAGAGCATGATCTCGTTCTTTCATCAATTTCCAGATTTCTCCATTTAACCAAGGAAGAGTGCTCTTTTGGCCAGGTTTGGCATTTGATTTTCTTACGGAAACCATTTATTGTAGTCTGGATTGTGGATAGAAAAACCTGACTATCAGCTTCCACTTCTGTATAAGACAAGATATCATTCCAGTTAATTCCCTTCATTGCATTTTCAAAATAAGTTTAATTCACTCTTAGGTATTCTTAGTGGATCCGGCTTTCTAACAGTAGAGAGGTTAAACCTGCTCTTAGACAGCTTTCTGGCTATATGTGTCAGATTATGATCAGATAGCCCAGTAACCATATTGAATGATTTAGCCACTCTCTCTGGTTAATTTTTGAACCCCAAATCAATCTGTTTTAGAGCAACACGTCACCCTGGTTGGCCCTTTAATTAGCTGTGTAAGGTCAAAGGTATTAGTGATATTAGTGATCAGTGAGGGTCATATTTAATATTAAAATCTCCCATTAAGATTACCTCTTTCCCAAAATCAAAATCCCTAAGCATGTTATTAAACTGATCAAAAAAACACACTTTTATTGGAAGGTGGCCTATACATTCCAATAAGGGTAAAATACATTTGGGGAGACAGTTCAGGCCAATACATTCTAGTTCATTATCACATGACCACTCAATTTGTTTGCATCGGATATGTTCTTTAATGTAAATCATCACACCCCCCTCCTCTTCCTTCAATCCTGTCTATCCTGAAAACATTGTAGCCAGGCACAATCAAAGCAGCATATGGAGAGGTTTTATGGAGCCATGTCTCTGAGAGGCAGAGGAAGTCAAGGTTGGAGTCTGTGAGTAGATGTTGAATTTGATAACTTTTTGGAATGACACTACGAAAGTTCAAGTGCCCCCCTAGTAGTCCCTTGGGCTTAGCTCATGGGTCCAAGATGACTCGAGAGTGATTGACACATTGAAAAAAAGTTACATTTTCTGTGTTTTCTGATGGCTGGGTTTAGGCCATTTTGTTTCGTTTTGATTAGGGGCAGTTCGGTAGCGCAATTAACAATCCCTCCCGCCTGCACTGGATGTGGAGAACTAATTAAAACAGCTTGCGTACCAGAAGCAAAGTCAGGGATCGCATATAGCGACTTGGGTATGTTTGAAGAGTCAAAATCGATCCTGGAGCCGGGTGAGCCGAGAGAAACCATGGGACCATAGCACTCACCCACTTCCACAGCGGCGACGATCAGTGGACGAGGACATCCACTGCTTTTCACTCCGGATGAATATCGCTGGCTCGGTGATGTTAGGCCCAGGATTGAGTTGCACATCCCCGGAGAGCAGGAGGGTAGTGAACAGGTAGTTTAACAGTTTCCGATAAATGTTGGACTTGTCTTTGTTACGCCTAAGCGGTTCAGTGGAATAGGGAGCGAGGTAGACTTGGCCATTATTCAGAACATTATGGTATGCTCTGTACTGCTGTGTGCATTACTTTTCACCAATGTTTCTTACTTGCGAAAGTATTCACCCCCCTTGGCATTTTTCAAATATTTTTGCCTTACAACCTTGAAATAAATTTGATTTTAGGGAGGTTTGTATCATTTGATTTACACAACATGACAACCACTTTGAAGATGCAAATGTTTTTTCTTTGTGAAACAAACAAGACATATGACTAAAAACAGAAAACTTGAGCGTGCATAACTATTCACCCACCAAAGTTAATACTTTGTAGAGCCACCTTTTGCAGCAATTACAGCTGCAAGTCTCCTGTGGTTTGTATCTATAAGCTTGGCACATCTAGCCACTGGGATTTTTGCCCATTCTTCAAGGCAAAGCTGCTCCAGCTCCTTCAAGTTGGATGGGTTCTGCTGGTGTACAGCAATCTTTAAGTCATACCACAGATTCGCAATTTAATTGAGGTCTGGGCTTTGCAAGGCCATTCCAAGACATTTAAATGTTTCCCCTTAAACCCATTGAGTGTTGCTTTAGCAGTATGCTTAGGGTCATTGTTCTGCTGGAAGGTGAACCTCCGTCCCAGTCTCAAATCTCTGGAAGACTGAAACAGGTTTGCCTCAAGAATTTCCCTGTATTTAGTGCCATCCATCATTCCTTCAATTCGGACCAGTATCCTACCGATGAAAAACATCCCCACAGCATGATGATTCCACCAACATAGCGTTTTCCTTAATGGCTAAAAAACAAAATTTTAGTCTCATCTGACCAGAGTACTTTCTTCCATATGTTTGGGGAGTCTCCCACATGTCTTTTGGCAAACACCAAACGTGTTTGCTTATGTTTTTCGTCAACCTCTCTGGGATAGAGGGACGCAAATGTCCCACTTGGCCAATTGCCAGGGAAAATGCAGAGCGCCAGATTCAAATAAAATACTATAAAATTCAAACTTTCATTAATTCACACATGTAAGACACCAAATTAAAGCTCCACTCGTTGTGAATCCAGCCAACATGTCAGATTTCAAAAAGGCTTTTCGGCGAAAGCATAAGAAGCTATTATCTGATGATAGCACAACAGTAAACAAAGATAGAAATAATATTTCAACCCTGCAGGCGCTACACAAAACCTATAAATACAAAATAAATCATGCCTTACCTTTGACGAGCTTCTTTTGTTGGCACTCCAATATGTCCCATAAACATCACAAATGGTTCTTTTGTTCGATTAATTCCGTCCATATATATCCAAAATGTCCATTTATTTGGCGCGTTTGATCCAGAAAAAAACTGCTTCCAATTTGCGCAACGTCACTACAAAATATCTCAAAAGTTACCTGTAAACTTTGCCAAAACATTTCAAACTACTTTTGTAATACAACTTTAGGTATTTTTAAACGTAAATAGTCGATCAAATTGAAGACGGGTCTATCTGTTTTCAATACAGGACAACAACAAACTGACGCTACTTTAATAGCCTTGCCCAACTCTCAACAGTGTTCCGCTGTTTCAAGATGGCCGTAATTCTTCATTTCACAAAGGAATAACCTCAACCATTTTCCAAAGACTGGTGAGTTCCAGTGGAAGCGGTAGGAACTGCAAACAAGTGCCTGAGAAATCCAGTTCCCCAATGGAAACTCATTGAATAGACAGTGACCTCATTTTTGTCTGAATAGTTAGTCCTCAGGGTTTTGCCTGCTAGATACGTTCTGTTACACTCACAGACATGATTCAAACAGTTTTAGAAACTTCAGAGTGTTTTCTATCCAAATCTACTAATAATATGCATATCTTATATTCTTGGCATGAGTAGCAGGAAGTTGAAATTGGGCATGCTATTTATAGAAAAGTGAAAATGCTGCCCCCTATCCCAAAGAGGTTTTAAGCAATGTATTTTTTCTGGCCACACTTTCGTAAATCCCAGGTCTGCGGAGTGTACGGCTTAAAGTGATACTATGGACAGATACTCCAATCTCAGCTGTGGAGCTTTGCAGCTCCTTCAGGATTATCTTTGGTATCTTTGTTGCCTCTCTTATTAATGCCTGGTCCTTGAGTTTTGGTGGGCAGCCCTCTCTTGGCAGGTTTATTGTGGTGCCATATTCCTTTCATGTTTTAATTGTGGATTTAATGGTGCTCCATGGGATGTTTAAAGTCTCTGATATTTTTTTATAACCCAACCCTGATCTGTACTTCTCCACAACTTTGTCCCTGACCTGTTTTGAGAGCTCCTTGGTCTTCATGGTGCCCCTTGCTTTGTGGTGTTGCAGAATCTGGGGCCTTTCAGAACAGGTGTATATATACTGAGATCATGTGACAGATCATGTGACACTTAGATCGCATACGGGTGGACTTTATTTAACTAATTATGTGACTTCTGAAGGTAATTGGTTGCCACAGATCTTATTAGTGGGTGAATATATATGCACGCACCACTTTTCCGATTTTATTTTTTATTTTATTTTTTTTAAACAAGTTATTTTTTCATTTCACTTCACCAATTTGGACTATTTTGTGTATGTCCATTACATCAAATCCAAATAAAAATCCATTTCAATTACTAGTTATAATGCAACAAAATAGGAAAAATGCCAATGGGATGAATACTTTTGCAAGGCACTGTAAACTCGACACATTAAGTAATGACTTTAAGAATGATTACCTGCTGGATTCAAAGACATCCAACATTTGAACGGTCGCTACACTAGCTTGGTCACTGGGTCTGATTGGTAAATAAAGCTGTGTGTCATCCGCACAGCAGTGTAACTGAACGTTATGATTGCAGATGATGACACCATCAGCAAAATACTTATTTGGTTCCTGTGTTCATCATTGTTACGGTGCGTGAATGAGGACCCAAAAGCGAATTAACTTAAACAGAGCTTCTTTAATTACCAAACATAGGTAGGCTCAGACGGACCGGCAGATTCCGACAGGACAAGACAAGGTTACAGCAAACATGACGACAGTCTGGTTCAGGCATGAAACACAACAAACAAGAATCCGACAAGGGCAGGAACAAAAACAGAGAGAGATATAGGGGACTAATCAGAGGGAAAAAGGGAACAGGTGGGAAAAGGGGTGACGAGGTGGTTAGGAGGAGACAAGGCACAGCTGGGGGAAAGAGGGGGAGAAAAGGTAACCTAACAACGACCAGCAGAGGGAGACAGGGTGAAGGGAAAGGACAGAGACAAGACACAACATGACAGTACATGACAGTACCCCCCCACTCACCGAGCGCCTCCTGGCGCACTCGAGGAGGAAACCTGGCGGCAACGGAGGAAATCCTCGATCAGCGCACGGTCCAGCACGTCCCGAGAGGGAACCCAACTCCTCTCCTCAGGACCGTACCCCTCCCAATCTACGAGGTACTGGTGACCACGGCCCCGAGGACGCATGTCCAAAATTCTACGGACCCTGTAGATGGGTGCGCCCTCGACAAGGATGGGGGGGGGGGGGGGAAGACGAGCGGGGGCGCGAAGGACGGGCTTGATGCAGGAGACATGGAAGACCGGGTGGACGCGACGAAGGTATCGCGGAAGAAGAAGTCGAACTGCGACAGGATTAATGACCCGAGAAATACGGAACGGACCAATGAACCGCGGGGTCAACTTGCGAGAAGCCGTCTTAAGGGGAAGGTTCTGAGTGGAGAGCCAAACTCTCTGACCGCGACAATATCTAGGACTCTTAGTTCTACGCTTATTAGCAGCCCTCACAGTCTGCGTCCTATAACGGCAAAGTGCAGACCTGACCCTCTTCCAGGTGCGCTCGCAACGTTGGACAAAAGCCTGAGCGGAGGGGACGCTGGACTCGGCGAACTGAGATGAGAACAGCGGAGGCTGGTACCCGAGGCTACTCTGAAAAGGAGATAGCCCGGTCGCAGACGAAGGAAGCGAGTTGTGGGCGTATTCTGCCCAGGGGAGCTGTTCTGACCAAGACGCAGGGTTACGAAAAGAAAGACTGCGTAAGATGCGACCAATAGTCTGATTGGCCCGTTCTGCTTGACCGTTAGACTGGGGTGAAAGCCGGAAGAGAGACTGACGGAAGCCCCAATCAAACGGCAAAACTCCCTCCAAAATTGAGACGTGAATTGCGGACCTCTGTCCGAAACGACGTCTGACGGAAGGCCATGAATTCTGAAAACATTCTCGATGATGATTTGTGCCGTCTCTTTAGCAGAAGGAAGCTTAGCAAGGGGAATGAAATGAGCCGCCTTAGAGAACCTATCGACAACCGTAAGAATAACAGTCTTCCCCGCTGACGAAGGCAGTCCGGTGACAAAATCTAAGGCGATGTGAGACCACGGTCGAGAGGGAATAGGAAGCGGCCTGAGACGGCCGGCAGGAGGAGAGTTACCGGACTTAGTCTGCGCGCAGACCGAACAAGCAGCCACGAAACGACGCGTGTCATGCTCCCGGGTGGGCCACCAAAAACGCTGGCGAATGGAAGCAAGCGTACCCCGAACGCCAGGGTGGCCGGCTAACTTGGCAGAGTGAGCCCACTGAAGAACGGCCAGACGTGTAGGAACGGGAACGAAAAGAAGGTTCCTAGGACAAGCGCGCGGCGACGGAGTGTGAGTGAGCGCTTGTTTTACCTGCCTCTCAATTCCCCAGACAGTCAACCCGACAACACGCCCCTCAGGGAGAATCCCCTCGGGGTCAGTGGAGGCTACTGAAGAACTGAAGAGACGAGACAAAGCATCAGGCTTGGTGTTCTTAGAGCCCGGACGATAAGAAATCACGAACTCGAAACGAGCGAAAAACAGCGCCCAACGCGCCTGACGCGCATTAAGTCGTTTGGCAGAACGGATGTACTCAAGGTTCCTATGGTCAGTCCAAACGACAAAAGGAACGGTCGCCCCCTCCAACCACTGTCGCCATTCGCCTAGGGCTAACCGGATGGCGAGCAGTTCGCGGTTACCCACATCATAGTTACGTTCCGACGGCGACAGGCGATGAGAAAAATACGCGCATGGGTGGACCTTGTCGTCAGAGAGGGAGCGCTGAGAAAGAATGGCTCCCACGCCCACCTCTGACGCGTCAACCTCGACAACGAACTGTCTAGAGACGTCAGGTGTAACAAGGATAGGAGCGGATGTAAAACGATTCTTGAGGAGATCAAAAGCTCCCTGGGCGGAAACGGACCACTTAAAGCACGTCTTGACAGAAGTAAGGGCTGTGAGAGGAGCTGCCACCTGACCGAAATTACGGATGAAACGACGATAGAAGTTCGCGAAGCCGAGAAAGCGCTGCAGCTCGACGCGTGACTTAGGGACGGGCCAATCAATGACAGCTTGGACCTTAGCGGGATCCATCTTAATGCCTTCAGCGGAAATAACAGAACCGAGAAATGTGACGGAGGAGGCATGAAAAGTGCACTTCTCAGCCTTCACAAAAAGACAATTCTCTAAAAGGCGCTGGAGGACACGTCGAACGTGCTGAACATGAATCTGGAGTGACGGTGAAAAAATCAGGATATCGTCAAGGTAAACGAAAACAAAGATGTTCAGCATGTCTCTCAGGACATCATTGACTAATGCCTGAAAGACAGCTGGAGTGTTAGCGAGGCCGAAAGGAAGAACCCGGTATTCAAAGTGCCCTAACGGAGTGTTAAACGCCGTCTTCCACTCGTCCCCCTCCCTGATGCGCACGAGATGGTAAGCGTTACGAAGGTCCAACTTAGTGAAAAACCTGGCTCCCTGCAGGATCTCAAAGGCTGAAGACATAAGAGGAAGCGGATAACGATTCTTCACTGTTATGTCATTCAGCCCTCGATAATCTATGCAGGGGCGCAGAGACCCGTCCTTCTTCTTGACAAAAAAAAACCCCGCTCCGGCGGGAGAGGAGGAGGGGACTATGGTACCGGCGTCAAGAGCTACAGACAAATAATCTTCGAGAGCCTTACGTTCGGGAGCCGACAGAGAGTATAGTCTACCCCGGGGGGGGGGGGGGTGGTTCCCGGAAGGAGATCAATACTACAATCATACGACCGGTGTGGAGGAAGAGAGGTGGCCCTGGACCGACTGAACACCGTGCGCAGATCGTGATATTCCTCCGGCACCCCTGTCAAATCACCAGGCTCCTCCTGTGAAGAAGAGACAGAGGAAACAGGAGGGATAGCAGACATTAAACATTTCACATGACAAGAGACGTTCCAGGAGAGGATAGAATTACTAGACCAATTAATGGAAGGATTATGACAAACTAGCCAGGGATGGCCCAAAACAACAGGTGTAACAGGTGAACGAAAAATTAAAAAAGAAATGGTTTCACTATGATTACCAGAAACAGTGAGGGTTAAAGGTAGCGTCTCACGCTGAATCCTGGGGAGAGGACTACCATCCAGGGCGAACAAGGCCGTGGGCTCCTTTAACTGTCTGAGAGGAATGTCATGTTCCCGAGCCCAGGTCTCGTCCATAAAACAGCCCTCCGCCCCAGAGTCTATTAAGGCACTGCAGGAAGCTGACGAACCGGTCCAGCGTAGATGGACCGACAAGGTAGTGCAGGATCTTGAAGGAGAGACAGGAGTAGTAGCGCTCACCAGTAGCCCTCCGCTTACTGACGAGCTCTGGCCTTTTACTGGACATGAAGTGACAAAATGACCAGCGGAACCGCAATAGAGACAGAGGCGGTTGGTGATTCTCCGTTCCCTCTCCTTAGTCGAGATGCGGATACCTCCCAGCTGCATGGGCTCAGCACCCGAGCCGGCAGAGGAAGATGGTAGTGATGCGGAGAGGGGGGCGACGGAGAGCGCGAGCTCCTTTCCACGAGCTCGGTGACGAAGATCAACCCGTCGCTCAATGCGAATAGCGAGTTCAATCAAGGAATCCACGCTGGAAGGAACCTCCCGGGAGAGAATCTCATCCTTTACCTCTGCGCGGAGACCCTCCAGAAGACGAGCGAACAAGGCCGGCTCGTTCCAGCCACTGGAGACAGCAAGAGTGCGAAACTCAATAGAGTAGTCTGTTATGGATCGATTGCCTTGACATAGGGAAGACAGGGCCCTGGAAGCCTCCTCCCCAAAAACAGATCGATCAAAAACCCGTATCATCTCCTCCTTAAAGTCCTGATACTGGTTAGTACACTCAGCCCTTGCCTCCCAGATTGCTGTGCCCCACTCACGAGCCCGTCCAATAAGGAGAGATATGACGTAGGCGACACGAGCAGTGCTCCTGGAGTAAGTGTTGGGCTGGAGAGAAAACACAATATCACACTGGGTGAGGAACGAGCGGCATTCAGTGGGCTCCCCAGAGTAACACGGCGGGTTATTGATTCTGGGCTCCGGAGATTCGAAAGCCCTGGAAGTGGCCGGTGGATCGAGGCGGAGATGGTGAACCTGTTCTGTGAGGTTGGAGACTTGGGTGGCCAGGGTCTCAACGGCATGTCGAGCAGCAGACACTTCCTGCTCGTGTCTGCCTAGCATCGCTCCCTGGATCCCGACGGCTGAGTGGAGAGGATCCGAAGTCGCTGGGTCCATTCTTGGTCGGATTCTTCTGTTACGGTGCGTGAATGAGGACCCAAAAGCGAATTAACTTAAACAGAGCTTCTTTAATTACCAAACATAGGTAGGCTCAGACGGACCGGCAGATTCCGACAGGACAAGACAAGGTTACAGCAAACATGACGACAGTCTGGTTCAGGCATGAAACACAACAAACAAGAATCCGACAAGGGCAGGAACAAAAACAGAGAGAGATATAGGGGACTAATCAGAGGGAAAAACAGGTGGGAAAAGGGGTGACGAGGTGGTTAGGAGGAGACAAGGCACAGCTGGGGGAAAGAGGGGGAGAAAAGGTAACCTAACAACGACCAGCAGAGGGAGACAGGGTGAAGGGAAAGGACAGAGACAAGACACAACATGACAGTACATGACAATCATGGGGGAATTTGGATAACGCCCAGAAGTTTTAGTTATGTTTTCAAGCTAATTTCCTGCAATTCAACTATTTCGCAATGGTGCAGAGAGAACATTTAGCAGTAATAGCTAATCTCTTGCTATTCTACACATTTTGCCATGAGGCTAATAGAAAATGTTGCAGTTTAAAAGTTTGTCATTTTAATGTGATACGGCCATGTTTAGAAGTAGATGACAATGCGTCACACAGTGCAACCAAAACAAAGATTGACACACACACACAAGGGATTTCTCACACAATACATTTCTGACTTCTCTCTGTTGTAGAACCACCTGCAACTGGACACGTACATTTATAAGATACACTTTTTTTCCTGAATGGAGAATGAAAAAAGTAATGCCAAGACCAGGTTTGTTAAAAAAATATATGTTTTACATTAGCTAAGGCAGCGTTTCCCCAAACTCGGGACCCCAAGGACTGCACGTTTTGGTTTTTGCCCTAACACAGCACAGCTGATTAAAATGATCAAAGCTTGAAGATTAGTTGATTATTTTAATTAGCTGTGGAGTGGAAGGACGAAAAACAAAATGTGCACCCCTTGAGGTCCCGAGGACCAAATTCGGCTGCATGGAAGAATTCACATAACAATGTCATAATAATGTGTAGCCAGGGGTGTCAAACTAATTTTCCCCACAGACCATGTACGATCTGTATATCGAGGGCTTTTATTGTATAGATATGTATAATTGTATATCGACAGGGCTCACCTGTACAAGAGACCTTGGTATCAGTGTGACTTCCCTGTCAAAATAAAGTTAAATAAAAAATAACCAGATAATTGTAAATTAACAAGATAATTCACATTTCACAGATTATGATGTGTGTGTAAAAGATGACATCCCCTTTCATTTTCCAGGCTCTGATTCCTTCAGTGTTTGCTTTCCTGAGTATAAGAAAGGCAGTGTGGCAACTGAGGTCAAAAAGTCAAGGATACAAAGATCTGTAAGCATTATTGCTTCTTGTTTTTCATATTAATTATACTGGGTTCGGCATTAATCCATATCATAAGAATAATACTCACAGTTTTACTGAAAGTATCACAAACTATACAATGTTTAAGACAGTGGTCTGTTCACTATGCCTTTCTGTTATAACTCTCCCTACTTGTTACAGAAACCCATTGACAAGGCCTTATTTGATACTAGTAATGCCTGATTATGGGAAGATAACGAAGCGCCAGACCCTGCACCTGGCCTTCCAAGCCCTGCATTGCTTTGTGAAGAGCAAGGGATGACTGCCTAACGCAAGGTCCCAGGTAAGTGACATATATTACAAAAAACATGTATTTTTCTCTTATTGAACATTCATACATTGATATGTATCATACATTGATACATTATGCATTAAATCTATTCTACCAAGCCCAGAAACGTGCTCCTTTTACACTCTGTCCCGAACATACTAGACGACCAGTTCTTATGGCCCTTAGCCGTACCCTTATCCTACTCCTCCTCTGCTCCTCTGGTGATGTAGAGGTTAATCCAGGCCCTGCAGTGCCAAGCTCCACTCCCATTCCCCAGGTCCTCTTATTTGTTGACTTCTGTAACCGTAAAGCCTTGGTTTCATGCATGTTAACATCAGAAGCCTCCATCCTATGTTTGTTTTATTCACTGCTTTAGCATACTCTGCCAACCCGGACGTCCTAGCTGTGTCTGAATCCTGGCTTAGGAAGGCCACCAAAAACCCTGAAATTTCCATCCCTAACAATAACATTTGCCGACAAGATAGAACTGCCAAAGGGGGCAGAGTTGCAATCTACTGCAGAGATAACCTGCAAAGTTCTGTCTTACTATCCAGGTCTGTGCCAAAACAATTTGAGCTTCAACTTTAAAAAATCCACCTTTCCAGAAACAAGTCTCTCACTGTTGCCGCTTGCTATAGACCACATTCTGCCCCCAGCTACAGTGCCTTGCGAAAGTATTCGGCCCCCTTGAACTTTGCGACCTTTTGCCACATTTCAGGCTTCAAACATAAAGATATAAAACTGTATTTTTTTGTGAAGAATCAACAACAAGTGGGACACAATCATGAAGTGGAACGACATTTATTGGATATTTCAAACTTTTTTAACAAATCAAAAACTGAAAAATTGGGCATGCAAAATTATTCAAATTGTGTCAAATTGGAGGGCCTGTTGTCCAGACCTCTGGCAGTCTCTATGGGGGTGCCACAGGATAAAATTTTCGGGCCGACTCTCTTCTCTGTATACATCAATGATGTCGCTCTTGCTGCTGGTGATTCTCTGATCCACCTCTACGCAGATGACACCATTCTGTATACTTGTGGCCCTTCTTTGGACACTGTGTTAAGCTTCAATGCCAAACAACTCTCCTTCCCGTGGCCTCCAACTGCTCTTAAATGCAAGTAAAACTAAATGCATGCTCTTCAACCGATCGCTGCCCGCAACTGCCCGCCCGTCCAGTACCACTACTCTGGACGGTTCTGACTTAGATTATATGGACAACTACAAATACCTAGGTATCTGGTTAGACTGTGAACTCTCCCTCCAGACTCACATTAAGCAAGTCCAATCCAAAATTAAATCTAGAATCGGCGTCCTATTTCGCAACAAAGCATCCTTCACTCATGCTACCAAACATACCCTCGTAAAACTGACTATCCTGCCGATCCTTGACTTCGGCGATGTCATTTACAAAATAGCTTCCAACACTCTACTCAGCAAATTGGATGCAGTCTATCACAGTACCATCAGTTTTGTCACCAAAGCCCCATATACTACCCACCACTGCGACCTGTGTGCTCTTGTTGGCTGGTCCTCGCATCATATTTGTCGCCAAACCCACTGGCTCCAGGTCATCTATAAGTCTTTGATAGGTAAAGCCCCACCTTATCGCAGCTCACTGGTCACTATAGCAGCACCTACCCGTAGCACCCGCTCTAGCAGGTATATTTCACTGGTCACTCCCAAAACCAATTCCTCCTTTGAACACCTTTCCTTCTAGTTCTCTGCTGCCAATGACTGGAACGAATTGCAAAAATCACTGAAGCTCGAGACCCATATCTCCCTCACTAACTTTAAGCACCAGCTGTCAGAGCAGCTCACAGGTCACTGTACCTGTACATAACCCATCTGGATGGATGGGTCTGTAAAGCCCATCCAACTACCTCATCCCCATACTGTAATTTTTTTTTGCTCCTTTGCACCCCAGTACCTCTACATGCACATTCATATTCTGCACATCTATCACTCCAGTGTTTAATAGCTAAATTGTCATTATTTCGACACTATGGCCTATTTATGGCCTACCTGCCTTATCTTACCTCATTTGCACACACTGTACAGTCGTGTCCAAAAGTTTTGAGAATGACACAAATATTAATTTTCACAAAGTTTGCTGCTTCAGTGTCTTTAGATATTTTTGTCAGATGTTACTATGGAATACTGAAGTATAATTACAAGCATTTCATAAGTGTCAAAGGTTTTTATTGACAATTACATGAAGTTGATGCACAGAGTCAATATTTGCTGTGTTGACCCTTCTTTTTCAAGACCTCTGCAATCCGCCCTGGCATGCTGTCAATTATCTTCTGGGCCACATCCTGACTGATGGCAGCCCATTCTTGCATAATCAATGCTTGGAGTTTGTCAGAATTTGTGGGTTTATGTTTGTCCACTCGCGTCTTGAAGATTGACCACAACTTCTCAATGGGATTAAGGTCAGGGGTGTTTCCTGGGCATGGACCCAAAATATTGATGTTTTGTTCCCCGAGCCACTTAGTTATCACTTTTGCCTCATGGCAAGGTACTCCATCATGCTGGAAAAGGCATTGTTCATCACCAAACTGTTTCTGGATAGTTGGGAGAAGTTGATCTCGGAGGATGTGTTGGTACCATTCTTTATTCATGGCTGTGTTCTTAGGCAAAATTGTGAGTGAGCCCCCTCCCTTGGCTGAGAAGCAACCCCACACATGAATGGTCTCAGGATGCTTTATTGTTGGCATGACACAGGACTGATGGTAGCGCTCACCTTGTCTTCTCTGGAAAATCTTTTTTCCGGATGCCCTAAACAATCGGAAAGGGGATTCATCAGAGAAAAATTACTTTACCCTAGTCCTCAGCAGTCCCTGTACCTAATGCAGAATATCAGTCCCTAATGTTTTTCCTGGAGAGAAGTGGCTTCTTTGCTGCCCATCTTGACACCAGGCCATCCTCCAAAAGTCTTCGCCTCACTGTGCATGCAGATGCACTCACACCTGCCTGCTGCCATTCCTGAGCAAGTTCTGTACTGGTGGTGCCCCGATCCCGCAGCTGAATCAACTTTAGGAGACGTTCCTGGCGCTTGCAGTACTTTCTTGGGCACCCTGAAGCCTTCTTCACAACAATTGAACTGCTCTCCTTGAAGTTCTTGATGATCCGATAAATGGTTGATTTAGGTGCAGTCTTACTGGCAGCAATATCCTTGCCTGTGAAACCCTTTTTGTGCAAAGCAATGATGACGGCATGTGTTTCCTTGCAGGTAACCATGATTGAGAGAGGAAGAACAATGATTCCAAGCACCACCCTCCTTTTGAAGCTTCCAGTCTGTTATTTGAACTCAATCAGCATGACAGAGTGATCTCCAGCCTTGTCCTCATCAACACTCACACCTGTGTTAACGAGAGAATCACTGACATGATGTCAGCTGGTCCTTTTGTGGCAGGGCTGAAATGCAGTGGAAATGCTTTTTTGGGATTCAGTTTATTTGCATGGCAAATAGGGACTTTGCAATTCATTGCAATTCATCTGATCACTCTTCATAACATTCTGGAGTATATGCAAATTGCCATCATACAAACCGAGGTAGCAGACTTTTTGAAAATGTATATTTGTGTCATTCTCAAAACCTTTGGCCACAACTGTTTATAGTCTTTTTTTTCTTTATTTTGTTATTTACTGTATATTTGTTTATTCCATGTGTAACTCTGTGTTGTTGTTTGTGTCGCACTGCTTTTGTAACGGTTTTCTTCCTTTTCTGACGAGGAGTATGAAGGATCGGACCAATGCTCAGCGTGGCAAGTGTTCATGTTATTTATTGGAACAGAAATACTAAAAATAACAAAGAGAGTGAAACGAAAACAAAACAGTCCTGTAAGGACAACACAAAACAGAAAACAACTACCCACAACCCATAGTGGGAAAACAGGCTGCCTAAGTATGGTTCTCAATCAGAGACAACGATTGACAGCTGCCTCTGATTGGGAACAATACCAGGCCAAAACCAGAAATACAAAACATAGAACAAAAACATAGCCTAGTGGTTAGAGCGTTGGACTAGTATTCGAAAGGTTGCAAGTTTAAACCCCCGAGCTGACAAGATACAAATCTGTCGTTCTGCCTCTGAACAGGCAGTTAACCCTCTCTTCCTAGGCCGTCATTGTACATAAGAATTTGTTCTTAACTGACTTGCCAAGTTAAATAAAGGTTCAAATAAAAAAATAAAAAATAGAATGCCCACCCCAACACACGCCTTGACCAAACTAAAATAGAGACATAAAAAAGGAACTAAGCTCAGGACGTGACAGCTTTGCTTTATCTTGGCCAGGTCGCAGTTGTAAATGAGAACTTGTTCTCAACTAGCCTACATGGGTAAAGAAAGATAAAATAAAATAAATAAATGTTTTGCTCAATAAAAATTGGAATTACTTCCACAAATATTTTTCTGACATCGCATTTGCCTGTTTCACCAAGTGTTGTAACAGAAAGCTAAGAAATCCTTTAGAATCTGTGGAAGCCCCTGTTAATAGAGCAAGTATGATATAATCTCTAAAGAAACTGCTCATACATGTTTATCCATTGCTGGATATTTATTCCCTGCCTGGGTTCTCTAACCACTTCTCTGTTGCAGAGAGGCTTTCGGTATGACTGCTGTGTTTGGATCAGTCTTCCAGTAGAGGCTTGGTAAACAGAAGTATTTCCCTGTGAGTGCACATCTAATCTCTCACCAGCAGGGGGTGACCTCTGCATGGCTAAAAAGGCTGCAGCATCACTGTTTCCTTCTGGTAACGGCTGCTGTTTGAAAATGACACATAACCGTGATTCAAGTGGAATTTCCCGTTAGAAATTGGTCCTGCGCATGCAGTAACCAGTCAGCACTACCAAGCCCTGCGTCACCAGGCTTCCGTTGTTAGTGTATTGCTCGCTGTGCGTGTGCTCGTACACACAAAAAAGGTAGGATTCCTTAAGGGTTTGTTGGGAAGGGTGATGGTTTTATCTAGAGCCATAAAGACTCAAAAAAAGGGTTCTTTGCTTGTTTAGTGATACATATAATGTAGGGAAGGTGGCTTATTAGAATATTGTTGGGCATGGTTTTCCCACAACTCCTTTTATGAGC